>NC_140994.1:143280582-143645603 GCF_052327205.1 Somniosus microcephalus | reverse complement strand
CGACGGGGGGGGGAAGAGAGCGACGGGGGGGGGGGAAGAGAGCGACGGGGGGGGGGAAAGAGAGCGACGGGGGGGGAAGAGAGCGACGGGGGGGGAAGAGAGCGACGGGGGGGGGAAGAGAGCGACGGGGGGGGGAAGAGAGCGACGGGGGGGGAAGAGAGCGACGGGGGGGAAGAGAGCGACGGGGGGGGAAGAGAGCGACGGGGGGGGAAGAGAGCGACGGGGGGGGAAGAGAGCGACGGGGGGGGAAGAGAGCGACGGGGGGGGAAGAGAGCGACGGGGGGGGAAGAGAGCGACGGGGGGGGGAAGAGAGCGACGGGGGGGGGAAGAGAGCGACGGGGGGGGGAAGAGAGCGACGGGGGGGGAAGAGAGCGACGGGGGGGGAAGAGAGCGACGGGGGGGGGAAGAGAGCGACGGGGGGGGAAGAGAGCGACGGGGGGGGAAGAGAGCGACGGGGGGGGAAGAGAGCGACGGGGGGGGAAGAGAGCGACGGGGGGGGAAGAGAGCGACGGGGGGGGGAAGAGAGCGACGGGGGGGGAAGAGAGCGACGGGGGGGGAAGAGAGCGACGGGGGGGGGAAGAGAGCGACGGGGGGGGAAGAGAGCGACGGGGGGGGAAGAGAGCGACGGGGGGGGAAGAGAGCGACGGGGGGGGAAGAGAGCGACGGGGGGGGAAGAGAGCGACGGGGGGGGAAGAGAGCGACGGGGGGGGAAGAGAGCGACGGGGGGGGAAGAGAGCGACGGGGGGGGAAGAGAGCGACGGGGGGGGAAGAGAGCGACGGGGGGGGAAGAGAGATAGAGAGAGAGAGAGAGAGGGAAGGAAAGAGAGAGAGAGGGAAGTAGAGAGAGAGGGAGGGAGACAGAGAGGGGAGGAGAGAATGGGGAGAAATGGGTGGGTGGCGGAGAAGGGTGAGTGGGGGGGGAGAAGATTGGGTTGGGTGGGGGGGGGGATAAGGGTGGGGTGGGGGAAAGGGGTGGGTGGGGCAGAAAGAGGTGGGGGGAAGGAAGTGGGCGGTTGCAGGGGGGGAGGAAGGGGGTGCGAGGAAGGGGGTGCGGGGGGCGAGGAAGGGGGTGCGGGCGGGGGAGGAAGGGGGTGCGGGGGGGGAGGAAGGGGGTGCGGGGGGGGAGGAAGGGGGTGCGGGGGGGGAGGAAGGGGGTGCGGGGGGGGAGGAAGGGGGTGCGGGGGGGGAGGAAGGGGGTGCGGGGGGGGAGGAAGGGGGGTGCGGGGGGGGAGGAAGGGGGTGCGGGGGGGGAGGAAGGGGGTGCGGGGGGGGAGGAAGGGGGGTGCGGGGGGGGAGGAAGGGGGTGCGGGGGGGGAGGAAGGGGGTGCGGGGGGGGGAGGAAGGGGGTGCGGGGGGGGAGGAAGGGGGGTGCGGGGGGGGAGGAAGGGGGTGCGGGGGGGGAGGAAGGGGGTGCGGGGGGGGGAGGAAGGGGGTGCGGGGGGGGGAGGAAGGGGGTGCGGGGGGGGGAGGAAGGGGGTGCGGGGGGGAGGAAGGGGGTGCGGGGGGGGAGGAAGGGGGGTGCGGGGGGGGGAGGAAGGGGGTGCGGGGGGGGGAGGAAGGGGGTGCGGGGGGGGAGGAAGGGGGTGCGGGGGGGGAGGAAGGGGGGTGCGGGGGGGGAGGAAGGGGGTGCGGGGGGGGAGGTAGGGGGTGCGGGGGGGGGAGGGTAGGGAGAAGGCCGCACGGAAACGCAGCGGCAGCCGGAGCGAGGAGACTCGGGGAGGCCGCTTCGGGAAACGAGGCGAATCGGGGAGGCCGCACGGAGACGCAGCGGCAGCCGGAACGAGGTGACTCGGGGAGCCCGAGCGGCGAACGAGACACGGCCCGATCGGCGGCCGCAGTCCAGCACTCCGAGCGACGACCGCAGTCCAGCACCCGAGCGACGGCCGCAGTCCAGCACCCGAGCGACGACCGCAGTCCAGCACCCGAACGGCGAACGAGACACAGCCCGAGCGGCGGCTGGGATAGAAAGCCCGGGAAAGGCCCGAGGAGCCAGGCCCAGAGACCTCTGAGGCGAAGGGGAGCAACCAGAAGGCTTCCAGAAGCAAACCAAGACTGTGAGTACAGGGCCCAGGGAGGGAGACTGAAGCCAGGGAAAAGGCCCGAGGAGCCAGGCCGAGACAGAGGCACAGAGACCTCTGAGGGGGAGGGGGAACAGCCCGAAGGCACCGGGAAACAGCGGCTCACAGACCCAGACCTGAGAAGGGTGAACCCAGAAGCCGAGGCCCAGGGACCACGGGGTCGGAGAGGGGGACCGGGAAAGTTCGCGAACAGGGAGAGGGAAACACCAAACCCGGGGCCCCAGAAAAGCTTATTCTAAGATCAACAATACTTTTACCAAAAATGAGCGAATCAGAAGATCCACAACAGCCCCGCTTCCAGATTCCCCCCAACACTGCAAAAAAAGCTATAAAAGCGATCAAGCATGAGCAGATGAGAGAAAAACCAGAAACACTTTTTGCTGACTGTTACAACAATGGGACAAAAAGTAACCTCATTTTCTACTCAGATCAGCCAGTGGCTTGGATCACAGCAATAAAATCACACTATACCAATGTTAAGCTAGAAAATAACGCAAATGGGTCCATAATGAAAATTAACACACCAGGAGACAGTTCAACTACGACGGTCAACGCGTACAATACCGGAACAATATTAGTGCAAGGCAACCTCGACAAATTTGCAACAGCCTTCAGGACACTGAAAAAATTAACTAAGGGGGGAAGGAACAGCCCCAGAGTGGCCCGCACTCCCCCCAACATTGACAACTTACCAGGAGAAAATCTGCCTGGTCAGGGAGGTGAACGAGCCACACAGTTCAAACCAGACACCAACCCCGGGGAACCACAGCCACACGATACAACTGACAAACCCCAGCATAACTACCAGGGAGGAAGCCACACATAGTCCCCCTACCATTCCCAGCTCACCAAGAGAAGAGCAGCATAGCCAGGAAGTGAGTGAGCCCTCCAGGGCCGACCAGCCTAGCCAGGAAGTGAGTGAGCCTTCCAGGGCCGACCCAGGCACATACCCCGGGATCACACAGCCAGATACAACCAAAAGATAAATTTAATCAATTAGAGATAGAGGTGGTTAAACTTAGAGAGGACTTCCTCAAAATGAATGACTATCAAAATCAGGAGAGGGAGAGACACAAGAGAGAGCTGAAGCTACTTGAGAACCAGGTGAATCTACTTAGGAATCAGGTGAAAGAGCTGCAGGAAAAAGAAGAGAGCCATAGAGGAGAGATAACACCATTAGAGCAGCAACCAGAGGCTAGAGATAAGACAAGACAGAGCCGGACGGAACGGCTGCACTCCCACACGGAACAAAAGCAACAGACACACAATACAAGGGGTGCCACACAGACCGACCAGCATACTGATTCGCAATCTTCCCCCCACCACCGTGGAACCACAAGCGGGCCGCTCACAAGAGGTACGCACACACCAGACACCCCAGCCCAGCACACACACTATGAGTCCAAGCGAAAGCCACCAGACAGTAAGCACAAACAAGGCTGACGTCGTAATACTCATGGACTCAAATGGGAAATTTCTATGGGAGAAAAAGCTATTCCCTCGAAGTAAAGTAGAAAAGATCTGGTGCCCAACAACAAAACAGAGCCATGGGATGGCTGACCAAAGCCAGATTAGGCTCCCCCCAACACATAATAATACACACGGGCACAAATGACCTAAAGACCCAACAGAAAGAAGTAGCAACATCGCTCAGAGCAATGATTAGGAAAGCAAGCAGTACATTTCCAAACACTAGAATCACTGTTTCCACAATATTGCCGAGAACAGACTTCAACAACAACACAATTCATGAGATAAATGCCAGCATAGCAAGAGACTGCGAATCAAACCACAACGTACACCCTGGCCCAACACCCCACCCTCGATGAGGAATGTCTTTACGACCACGTCCACATCCAAAGGCAAAGAATATCGATCTTTGCTAAAGCCCTGAAGGACGTCGCTTTTAACCGGGTCCATACCCAGACTCCAAGAGGACCCCCCCCCCGACCACCAGAGATCAGCGGTGGTACATATCAGGAACACTACAAGGACCACCAACACACCAACCGAGACCAGAGAGGATCCCCATGCAAAACAACAATATCAGACCTGCACCACTCCTGTCCCACAGGGGAATAGGACTGCTCCCAGCCAGACAGAGGGAGAGATGCACAGGACGTACGCAATACCTCAGACAGAAACGATCCATTAAGAGACAATAAGCAGATGTGCAGCAGCATCTACTTCCGCCTTATGGATCAAGGACTAATTAATAGAAAGAACTGTAACCAAATTGTATTAACTTTTGTAGACAACTGATGTGATCTTTTTTTTTCCCACACTTAGACACGACAAACACGTACCACTCTTTAACCTATCATAGTAAAAGATCAAACTTAACATGAAATCCTTATATATTTCGACCTGGAATATCCAAGGTCTACGCTCTTCACTGCGAGAAGTGAAAAGTAGGACCCCAGAGTTCATAGATGAAACTAAAGACCTAGATATTATCATTTTACAGGAAACTTGGTATAAAGGAAAAGGACACACTGGCTGTCCCCAAGGGTACACTGAGCTGGTGGTCCCCTCCAATAAATTACCAAGTGTAACCCAAGGCAGAGACTCCGGAGGGCATACTGATCTGGTTTAAAACAGAACTTAAGAATTACATCAAATTTATAAAAAAGGGCGAAAACCATATGTGGCTCAAACTTGAGAGGGAGATTATCTCAAACACCCAAGATGTTTACATTTGCGCACTTTATATCCCTCCAATCGATTCCCCGTACTTTAAAGAGGACACCTTCTCCAACATGGAGGGGGAAAATTATCCAATACCAGGCCCAGGGGAACGTGTTGATCTGTGGGGACCTCAATTCAAGAACGGGCGAAGAACCAGACTTCACCAATAATCAGGGAAACAATTACGTTTTCGGGAATAACCACTTTGACATCCCTTCCCTTCCATACAGGCATAACTGCGACAAGCAGTCAAATACCAATGGAAAACAGCTACTACAGCTCTGTCGAAACCTGGGTCTGTACATTGTCAATGGTAGGTTCATAGGAGACCTCCTAGGAAGATCGACCTATTGCTCACCTCTTGGCTGCAGCACAGTAGACTATATGATTACAGACTTAGACCCATCCTCTTTCAGAGCATTCACAGTCAAACCACAAACAACACTGTCAGATCACAGTCAAATTACTATGTTCCTCAAAAAGACAGAAACAAACAACATAGAAACACAACCCAGTAAACTGTACAACACCAAAAAATCGTACAGATGGGCCAAAAACGACACGGAAAAATACCAGAAAAACAATTAGCAATGCATCAACTCAAGCTCTCTTAGACACCTTTCTGGATAACATATACACTCACAATAAAGAAGGCGTAAACCGGGCAGTTAGTAAACTAAACAATATTTTTGATAATTTGGCAACAAATGCAAACTTGAAAGCTCGCAAGAACAAACCCAAAACAAAAAAACTATGAAAAAATGGTTTGACCGAGATTGCCATAACATGAGGGAAAAAACTTAGAAAAATATCAAACCAAAAACACAGACATCCAGAAAACGAGGAACTACGCCTTACTTATTGTCAGACACTAACACAATACAGAAAACACACTCAGAACCAAAAAAAGAGCAATATATTAAGAATACACTCAGCTCCATGGGGAATCCATAGATTCCAATTGTTTCTGGGAAAACTTGAAAAACACTACACAAAAAACAACACGACGATTTGGCCATTCAAAATGGGGACACATGGGTAAACCACTTTGAAAAATTTATACCAGAAAAACACACTAAGACCAGAGCAACACCAAATATGCAAAAAACTGGAAAAGCTAGAAATGGCCATAAAAGATAACCAAAACCCGCTGGACGCCATAATAACAGAAAAAGAACTTCTTGAAAAAACTCAAGGACTTGCGACCAGGAAAAGCCTGCGGGACAGACGGCATACTAAACGAGATGATTAAACACACAGACAACAAAATGAAACTGGCTATCCTAAAACTCTTCAACTTGGTTCTGAGTGTCGGTTATTTCCCTGATATCTGGAACAAAGGACTCATAACGCCCATATACAAAAGTGGGGACAAAATCGACCCAAACAACTATCGAGGCATCTGTGTAAACAGTAACCTGGGGAAGGTATTCTGTAGCATCATAAACAAAAGACTTATAAACTTCCTTGAGGAGCACAATGTCTTGAGTAAAAGCCAAATTGGATTCCTGCCAAACTATAGAACATCCGATCATATCTTCACCCTACAGACCCTAATTGACAAACACGTTCACCATAACAAAAGCAAAATCTACGCATGCTTTGTAGATTTCCAGAAGGCTTTCGACTCCATCTGGCATGACGGTTTATTCCTGAAACTTATCGAAAGTGGGGTAGGAGGGAAAACATATGATGTAATTAAATCAATGTATACAAACAACAAATGTGCAGTTAAAATTGGAGACAAACAAACAAAATACTTCCCACAGGGGCGGGGGGTGACGCAGGGCTCGCCAATCTCACCGACACTCTTTAATATTTACATAAATGGATTGGCAAAACTACTTGAACAATCTACAGCACCCGGCCTCACCCTATATGAATCCAAGGTTAAATTCCTCCTCTATGCAGACGACCTGGTTCTGCTGTCACCTACTAAAGAGGGGCTACAGCAAAACCTGGACCTGCTGGAGTCGTACTGCCAGACTTGGGCCCTGACAATAAATCCCCAAAAAACCAAAGTCCTTGTGTTCCAGCAAAGATCCAAACATCAGGGACCCAAAATAAATTTCACAGTAGGAACAACCAAAATTGAACAAACCACTAACTACACATACTTGGGCTTAAAAATCAGTTCTACGGGAAACTTCAAACTGGCTGTGAATGAACTGAAAGAGAAAGCAAGAAGGGCTTTCTATGCCATCAAAAAATCAATCCAAATAGAAATCCCAATTAGCATTTGGCTCAAAATTTTCAAATCAGTAATTGAACCAATTGCACTCTATGGCAGTGAGGTATGGGGACCGCTAACTCAACAAGAATTTGCAAAATGGGACAAACACCCAATTGAGATCCTACATGCAGAATTCTGTAAAAGTATCCTCCGGACTCAAAGGAAAACAGTAAACAATGCATGCAGGGCGGAACTAGGCCAATATCCATTAATAATCACTATCCAAAAAAGAGCCACCAAATTTTGGAATCACCTACAAATGAGCAATCCCCAATGCTATCACTACGACGCCCTGAAATGCCAAGAGCTGACCATAAAGAAGAATACCCTCAGTCAACTAGTCCTGGGACTCAGTGAAGTAACTACTAACAATACTAACAATAACCAGCCCCAGGACAGTGACAGGGTAACACAAAGAATTCGACCCAACACAATCGTCGCTAAGCAAAAGGAAAAATATCTGACATATTGGGCAGAAACAACAAAAACCCAAAGCAAACTCAATTGCTACTTGGCCCTAAACAGACAATACAACATAGCTGATTACCTGACCATGGTAAAGGATAACAAACTGAGAAGAACCTTGACAAGGTACAGACTTAGCGAACATAGCCTAGCGATCGAAAAAGGCAGACACAGGCAGACCAGGCTGCCAAGAGAGGACAGGATATGCTCGCACTGCAGTCAGGGGGTGGTGGAGACAGAGATGCACTTCCTCACAGCTTGTGGAAAATATCAGGGCATCAGGGAGAATTTCTACCAAAAATTCTCACAAATATGCCCTGATTTCAGAAATCTGAATGACAACCAAAAACTCCCATTCCTACTGGGAGAGGAGAGAAGCTGTATAACACTGGCGGCACGCTATGTTACAGCTTGCCATGAACAGAGAGCCAACCAGTAAACTAAGAAAAGAATATATATAAACAATGCGAATGTATATTTATACACTCAGGGATATACCTGTTTATACACTGTATGAATAGAACTGCGTTTATGTGGTAAACCATAAATGTATTTTGATGCTTTGGCAACATAAGATGTAACTTATCATGCCAATAAAGCGATTTGAATTGTGAATTGTGAATTGGGTGCGGGGGGGGAGGAAGGGGGTGCGGGGGGGGAGGAAGGGGGTGCGGGGGGGAGGAAGGGGGTGCGGGGGGGGAGGAAGGGGGTGCGGGGGGGGAGGAAGGGGGTGCGGGGGGGGAGGAAGGGGGTGCGGGGGGGGAGGAAGGGGGTGCGGGGGGGGAGGAAGGGGGTGCGGGGGGGGAGGAAGGGGGTGCGGGGGGGGAGGTAGGGGGTGCGGGGGGGGAGGTAGGGGGTGCGGGGGGGGAGGTAGGGGGTGCGGGGGGGGAGGTAGGGGGTGCGGGGGGGGAGGTAGGGGGTGCGGGGGGGGAGGTAGGGGGTGCGGGGGGGGAGGTAGGGGTGCGGGGGGGGGAGGTAGGGGGTGCGGGGGGGGAAGGAAGGGGGTGCGGGGGGGGAGGAAGGGGGTGCGGGGGGGGAGGTAGGGGGTGCGGGGGGGGAGGTAGGGGTGCGGGGGGGGGAGGTAGGGGGTGCGGGGGGGGGAGGTAGGGGGTGCGGGGGGGGGAAGGAAGGGGGTGCGGGGGGGGGAAGGAAGGGGGTGCGGGGGGGGAGGAAGGGGGTGCGGGGGGGGAGGAAGGGGGTGCGGGGGGGGAGGAAGGGGGTGCGGGGGGGAGGAAGGGGGTGCGGGGGGGAGGAAGGGGGTGCGGGGGGGGAGGAAGGGGGTGCGGGGGGGAGGAAGGGGGTGCGGGGGGGAGGAAGGGGGTGCGGGGGGGGAGGAAGGGGGTGCGGGGGGGGAGGAAGGGGGTGCGGGGGGGGAGGAAGGGGGTGCGGGGGGGGAGGAAGGGGGTGCGGGGGGGGAGGAAGGGGGTGCGGGGGGGGAGGAAGGGGGTGCGGGGGGGGAGGAAGGGGGTGCGGGGGGGGAGGAAGGGGGTGCGGGGGGGGGAGGAAGGGGGTGCGGGGGGGGAGGAAGGGGGTGCGGGGGGGGAGGAAGGGGGTGCGGGGGGGGAGGAAGGGGGTGCGGGGGGGGAGGAAGGGGGTGCGGGGGGGGAGGAAGGGGGTGCGGGGGGGGGAGGAAGGGGGTGCGGGGGGGGGAGGAAGGGGGTGCGGGGGGGGGGAGGAAGGGGGTGCGGGGGGGGAGGAAGGGGGTGCGGGGGGGGGAGGAAGGGGGTGCGGTGGGGGGAGGAAGGGGGTGCGGGGGGGGGGAGGAAGGGGGTGCGGTGGGGGGAGGAAGGGGGTGCGGGGGGGGGGGAGGAAGGGGGTGCGGGGGGGAGGAAGGGTGTGCGGGGGGGGAGGAAGGGGGTGCGGGGGGGAGGAAGGGGGTGCGGGGGGGGAGGAAGGGGGTGCGGGGGGGGAGGAAGGGGGTGCGGGGGGGGAGGAAGGGGGTGCGGGGGGGGAGGAAGGGGGTGCGGGGGGGGAGGAAGGGGGTGCGGGGGGGGAGGAAGGGGGTGCGGGGGGGGAGGAAGGGGGTGCGGGGGGGGAGGAAGGGGGTGCGGGGGGGGAGGAAGGGGGTGCGGGGGGGGGGAGGAAGGGGGTGCGGGGGGGGGGAGGAAGGATGTGGGGGGGGGGGGTGGTAAACCACTGTTTGTATTCCACTGTGTACATGCCTGGACATGCCTCGGCTGACTCCTCCCACAAGTCCTAGTATAAAGGTGACTGCTCCCCAGCCCCCTTTGTATTCTGGACCGGTCGACCACTCGAGGCAGTACTTCATTCTTTTGTTAATAAAAGCCTTTAGTTACTCTCTTAACTCTGTGGCCTAGAAATTGAGTGCCCTTAGCGACGATTTTGCGGCGCTAGAGGGCCTTGCGCTGCATTTGGCGCCGGCGCCGAAATTGCCTGGGGCCCTTCCGCCGCGGTAGACCGGTAGCGCTGCGCCGGCACCGATGACGTCATCGGTGTGCGCAGCGTCCCGGTTGCCATGCCGACGGGCCCCAGCGCCGAAATTCAGTTGCGGCCGCCTCGCCCGTGACAGCCGCAACTAAGACTCTGGCAACAGAGTCTTACAAGTCTTTGCGCCGGCGCATTAAAGGCCCCGCGGCGGCCGGCCGCTTTCCCGCCGGCCGCCTGGCCGCAGCTCCCTCCCCGGACTTCCCCCCCCCCCGCCCCCCGGAACAGAAGCAAGCCCGGCACTTGTCCGAGGTGCCGGGCTCATTTTTAAAAAGATTTTCGCGGGCCGCGGCCGGGTGCAGGCAGCTCCTCCTTAAGGGAAGGAGGAGGCCTGCACTTCCCGAGCCTGCCGCACCGCATCGGGTGCCGCAGCGCCGGAATTGCGGCGCGAAACGGCAGTTAGCGCTGATTTACCTCCGCAAAGACCCTTCAGTAGCGCCGGCAGCCGTTTGGGCGCGGCCCTGCTGAATTTTTGGCGCGCGCAGGGGGACTTAGCGCCGGCACTAACTTCCGGCGCTAAAGCCCTGGCTAAGCCAAAACTCAATTTCTAGGCCTCAGTCTTTTATGGGTAATTGATAGCGCATCAATTTTATTAACAAATTTTTATAATGGAGAAGATCCTCACACCAGCATGCCTGGACTTAGATCATCGGGAGGCGGACTCATCCACCAAGTTTACTCACTGGCTTAAGTGTTTCGAAAAATTCCTGACCGCCTCCGCAGCAATCAAATCGGACGAGGACAAACTGGATGTCCTGACCTCCAAAGTGAACCACCGAGTGTACTCGGTCATCCAAGACGCGACCTCGTACGCGGACGCTATCAAGCTCCTCAAGGACCAGTACACGCGCCCAGTGAACGAAGTGTACGCCAGGCACCTTCTGGGGAGTCGTAAACAACAACCTGGGGAATCGACCGTGGAATACCTTCAGGCACTGTCTGTGTTTGGCCGGGCCTGTGGTTGTAAGGATGTAAAGGCCGCCGTGTACACAGAGGAACTTATCCGGGACGCTTTTGAAGCGGGCCACAGATCCAATTACACCCGACAGCGACTGTTGGAGCAGAGTGACCTCGACCTCAACAAGGCCTCTGAACTCGCACTATCACTGGATGCAGCCTACCGGGGCATGGATGCCGCCTACCGGGGCATGGATGCCTACTCCTCTGCACCGTGGACGCCGCGGGGAATGACAGCCTGGGACACGGTAGGACCGCCTCATAGCGCCGTGCCACCCCAGCCACACCCCAGCAACGGCCCAACTACCGCAGCAGTGTCCCAAGGCCAGAAATGCTACTTCTGTGGCCAGGCAAAACACCCCAGAGCGCACTGCCCGGCAAAAAACGCGATCTGCTCGGGCTGCGGGAAGAAGGGACACTACGCTAACGTCTGCAGGGCCAAAGCCACCCCGAACCCCAGCAGCGCCGCGTGTGGGCCATGCGGGCCGCCATCTTGGGCCTCCCCGGCCATGTGCGAACCACTGGTACAGCAGCCATTTTGGACGCCTCCAGCCACATGGGGATCATGGACGCCGCCATCTTGGACGACAGCCGGGACGCAGCAGGCCCCCGACACCGCCTCATCTGATACCCGCAGCGACACACCGACCCCTACGCTGGCATCCGTTACACTGGACCAAGCGAGACCGCACCAGCTGGCCAGCTCCACAATGAACACTAAGGTAAATGGCCACGATACAATCTGCCTTTTTGACTCTGGGAGCACGGAGAGCTTCATCCACCCCGACACGGTGCGGCGTTGCTCTCTCCCAGTCCTGCCTGCGCACCAGCGGATTTCTATGGCCTCCAAGTCCCAGTCGGCGGACATCGGCGGCTACTGCGTAGTGACACTCGTAGTAGACAGGACCGTGTACGATCATTTTCAACTTCTGGTCCTGCCCGACCTCTGCGCTGCCGTCCTGCTGGGGTTAGATTTTCAGTGCCACCTTAAAAGTGTTACGATGGCGTACGGTGGACCCCTACCCCCACTCACAGTCCGCAGCCAGCAGCTCCCAAATTGCCCGCCGCGCACCAGGTGCAACCTCTCCACACTCAGAGTCACCCCCCCCCCCCCACACTGTTTGCTAACCTCACCCCCGACTGTAAGCCCATCGCCACAAAGAGCAGGCGATACAGTGCCGGGGACAGGGTTTTCATTAAAACCGAAGTGGAGCGGCTCCTGAAGGAAGGGATTATTGAGGGCAGCACCAGCCCCTGGCGAGCCCAGGTTGTGGTCGTTAAGACCGGCGAGAAGCAGCGCCTGGTCATCGACTACAGCCAGACAATAAATCGCTACACCCTGCTGGACGCCTACCCACTCCCCCGCGTAGCTGATATGGCCAACCAGATCGCGCAGTACCGCGTCTTCTCGACCATTGACCTGAAATCAGCATACCACCAGCTCCCTATCCGCCCTGAGGACCGCCAGTATACTGCCTTTGAGGCAAACGGCCGCCTCTATCGCTTCCTTAGGGTTCCCTTTGGCGTCACCAACGGGGTCTCCGTCTTCCAAAGGGAGATGGACCGGATGGTAGATCAAAATGCGTTGCAGGCCACTTTCCCATATCTGGACAATGTGACCATCTGCGGCCGTGACTTGCAGGACCATGACGCAAACCTCGAAAAATTCCTCCGCACCGCCCAACTCCTGAACCTGACATATAACAAGGAGAAGTGCATATTCCGCACAAACCGCCTCGCCATCCTTGGCTGTGTTGTGGAACACGGAGTCATCGGCCCCGACCCCGACCGGATGCGTCCCCTTATGGAACTCCCACTGCCCCACTGCCTCAAGGCCCTGAAGAGGTGCCTAGGGTTTTTCTCCTATTATGCCCAGTGGGTCCCCTACTATGCGGACAAGGCCCATCCGCTGATCAAGTCCACCTCTTTTCCCTTGACGGCAGAGGCCCGCTTAGCCTTCCACCGTATCAAGGAAGACATTGCCAAAGCCACCATGCACGCAGTGGACGAATCCATCCCCTTCCAGGTGGAAAGCGACGCGTCTGACTTTGCCCTGGCCGCTACCCTCAATCAGGCAGGGAGACCCGTGGCCTTCTTTTCACGAACCCTCCAAGGCCCGGAGACCAGACACTCCGCTGTTGAGAAGGAGGCCCAGGCGATTGTGGAGGCTGTGCGTCATTGGAGGCACTACCTGGCCGGAAAACGATTTACCCTGCTCACTGACCAACGTTCAGTTGCTTTCATGTTTAACAACAAGCAGAGGGGCAAAATCAAAAATGACAAGATCTTGAGGTGGAGAATCGAACTTTCCACCTACAATTACGAGATCTTGTACCGGCCCGGGAAGCTCAATGAACCCCCCGGATGCGCTATCGCGTGGCACCTGCGCCAGCGCGCAGATCGATAGACTGCGGGCCCTCCACAATGACCTCTGCCACCCGGGGGTCACCAGGTTCTTCCACTTCATCAAGGCCCGCAACCTGCCTTACTCTATTGAGGAGGTCAGGACCATGACCAGGAACTGCCAAGTCTGCGCTGAGTGCAAACCGCACTTTTATAGACCAGACAGGGCCCACCTGATAAAAGCCACTCGCCCCTTCAAGCGCCTGAGCGTTGATTTTAAAGGGCCTCTCCCCTCCTCCGACCGCAATGTGTACTTCCTCAATATTATTGATGAGTACTCCCGTTTCCCGTTCGCCATCCCCTGCCCGGACATGACCAGTGCCACGGTCATTAAATGTCTGAACGACCTCTTCACCCTGTTCGGTTTCCCCAGCTATATCCATAGCGACCGGGGCTCATCGTTTATGAGCGACGAACTCCGTCAGTACCTGCTAACTAGGGGTATTGCCACAAGCAGGACCACCAGTTACAACCCCCGGGGGAACGGACAGGTGGAAAGAGAAAATGCGACAGTTTGGAAGGCCGCCCTGCTAGCCTTAAAGTCTAGGGGCCTTCCAGGGGAAAGGGAGTGGGGGGGGGGGGGAAAAGGGAGTGGGGGGGGGGGGGAAAAGGGAGTGGGGGGGGGGGGGAAGGGAGTGGGGGGGGGGAAAAAGGGAGTGGGGGGGAAAGGGAGCGGGGGGAGCAAGGGGTGGGGAAACATGAAACTTAAAGTACTTATAGAAAGATTTACCAAAAATGTTTTATAACATACACTTTACAACCTCACCAATCTTTTTATTAAAAAAAGGGGTCCTCACCTACAGTGTGTTGTATCACAATGGCCGCCGCTTGCTTTTCAGTTGGAAAGATTAGGCCCCACCCAGTCGATTGTCTGTCTCGGTCACCAGGACCCGATTTGGAGCACAGAAGCCCCACCCACTCTCTGTTCCTGTACTAAGATGGCCGCGCATACACTCTGTTACACACTGAATCAAAATGGCGTCGCTCTGAAACTTTTCGCCCTCCTTGACAAAGATGGCTGCCGTTAACCTGGGGCTGTCAGCAGAAGAAATTTCCTCAGCTGCAAACACAGGATCTTCAGATTATTATTCGGGGCTTGCAACCTACCCCAGTTGCTTATGAAGCCTCCCCACCTTCTGACCCCGGGAATGGAGCTGAGGCAGCACACCCTCGCCCCTCTGCCAGTGTTTGTCTCTATCTACGCCGGGAGCCTGGGACTAGAGTTGCGCTGCTGGCAGTTGGAGAAGCCTAGGCCCCGGGCCTGGAAAAACGGTGAAAGGTAGGAGAGTTATAGAGGTTAGAGAAAAGATTTACAAATTAATTAACTTTTTTAAAAAACAATGTGTTTTAAAAGCAACTTTTTTTTTGCTGGAAATGTAGATTTGAAAAGAAACACGCAGAAAGCGGGAAAAAGAAATGAAAAGTTTGGAATCAAGATGGCGGCGACTCACCTCGGTTCAGAACGATAAGGCCCGCCCCCACACGCACCGATTGGTCGACCATCAGGTCACCGAAGCGTAGGATTGGTCAATCGTCCCATCACTCGAATGTAGGAGGGCCCGCCCACACGCGCCAGGAACCCGGCATACGATTGGTCGACCTCGACATCACTCTATTGCTAATGAACGGATAATGAGATGCTAAGGAGCGGAATTTTGAACTTTTTTTTGGATACCGCGGGCGCAATTTTTGTCCGGTCGAAACGTAAATACGCTTACGACCGTTTTGGAATCGTAAGCTTTCTTTTGATGTAACGCATGTGTAGGTACGCTCTATAACTTTCGAGTGTATAGCCGGACAGACACACCGAAGGACAGACAGACAGACAGATGTATCCGTTTACATATATAGATAGATAGAAGATAGATAGAAATGTATAACCTACTGCACATCAGTTTAAAAGAGACACATATATTCTATGAATGATGTTGATCTAAGCAAGGGAGAAGTTGAAAGATATCTAGGCCTGTTAGTAGAATCATCACTTAACAACAATTTGCATTTATATAGTGCCTTTAATGTAGCAAAATGTCCCACGGTGCTTCACAGGAGCATTATCAAACAAAATCTGATACCGATCCAAGGAGATATTAGGACAGGTGACCAAAGGCCTGGTCAAAGAGGTAGGCTTTAATGAGTGTCTTAAAGGAGAGAGAGGTAGAGAGGCAGAGAGGTTTAGGGAGGGGATTATATTGCTAAATCAGTGCAATACAAGTTAGATAATGTTATGTTGAAACTGCTCCATGCTCTGGTCAAACCGCACCTTGAGTCTCGTTTAGGCCAATGAGACACAAGGGAAATATTCAAACCTTAGAAGTAATAAAAAAAAAGTACTATAAGGCTGATCCTAAGTGTCAAAGGATTAAATTATGAGTAATGACTGAACTTGGGTTCTTTAGCCTTGAAAAGAGGTAACAGAGAACCTTAGAGATATAGCAAATATTAAATGGTATAGCAGTACTTCAAGGTATGCCATAATAGTGGGACATGGGGGTATAGGCTCAAATTATGGAATGATAACTTTAGCACTGATATCAAAAGCGTTTCTTCAGAGAGAGTAATTAACACTGACTTGAGTATTATTTATAGTAACATATTAAAAGTTAGCAGTGCCCTGGCTGGCATTAATACCTCAACCATCACCACCACACAGATTATATGGTCATTTATCTCATTTGTTGTTTGTGGAATTTTGCTGTGCCTACATTGGTTGTCATGTTTGCCGACAAAACAATGGTGACTGCACTTTATTCCCTGTGAAGCTTTGCGACATCTTAAGGACATGAAAGGCTCATACATGATACCACTGATTTCAGAAGGATTACATAGGATATACAGCACAGAAACAGTCCATTCGGCCCAACCAGTCCATGACGGCGTTTATGCGGCGGTCGAGCCTTCTCCCGTCTTTCATCTATCAGCGTAACCCTCTATTCCCTTCTACCTCATATGCTTTTCTAGCCTCTTAAATCTCCCCTTAAATGCATTTATACTATTTGCTTCAACCACTCCCTGTGGTAGCAAGTTCCACATTCTCAGCACTCTCTGGGTAAAGAATTTCCTTCTGGATTTCTTGGTGACTATCTCATATTGATGGCCTCTAGTTTTGCTCTTCCCCATGTGGAAACACTCTCTCTGTATCGACTCTATCAAAACCTCTCAATTTTAAAGACCTCTATTAGGTCACCCCTCAGCCTTCCCTTTTCAAGAAAAAAAGAGATCCAAGCCTGTTCATCTTTTCCTGATAGGTATACCCTTGTATTTCTGGTATCATCCTTGTAAATCTTTTATTGTACATGCTCCAGTGCCTCAATATCCTTCTTATATGGCGACCAGAATCGAACGCAGTACTCCAAGTGTGGTCTAACCAAGGTTCGATAGTTTATTAATGTCTTTTTGTAATTTGTTGCAGTCCTCCTCAGTATTGACTATCTCCCCCCTCCCCCCAATTTGGTGTCATCTGCAAATTTAGAAATTGTGTTTTTGATTCCAAAGTCTAAATCGTTAATATAAATTGTGAACAACAGTGGTCCCAGCACTGATCCCTGTGGAACACCACTACCCACCTTCTGCCACCTGAATAGCTACCCTTTACCCCTACTCTCTGCTTTCTGTCTTGAAGCCAGCTAACCATTCTGCCACTTGTCCCCTAACTCCGCATGCTCTGGCCTTATAAGGCAGTAGAACAAACACCATCAGATCTACAGCTTAGGCTATAAACAATCAAACAGATTTAATGATATCTATTACATAAGAAAACAGCTGCAAAGATAAACAGATTTAAGTATACAAAATCTAGCTATTTCTGCTTAAAACATAGAAAACAATAGTGTCTCCTGCACAAAATCTCACAGTAATACTGGCCCTGAACATAACCCTACTTAGAGCTCCTTCCATGAAGCCATCTGCTTTTCTGTATCTGATGGCTTCAGAAAGCACCCTGAATTGGAGCAAGTATGTATGTGATATACTTTCTAGCTCCTTTGAAGTTTAATGTAAACAAAAGAAATCAAATACGTGTCTTTCCTGATTATAGCTGGCTGTCAAACATTCAAATACTAAAGAAAATCACAAGAAACACACGTATGCTGACGACACCCAGCTCTACCTCACCAACACTGCTCTTGATCCCTCCGCTGCCTCTGTGTTGTCAGACTGCTGGTCCAACATCTAGTTCTGGATGAGCTGCAATTTTCTGCAATTAACCATTGAATAGACCAAAGCCAGTGTCTTCAGACCCCTCCACATTCCCTCGTCACCAATTCCATCCCCTCCCTGGGCACTGACTCAGGCTGAACCAGACTGTTTGCAATTACTGCATCCTATTTGATCCCGAGCTGAGAATCCGACCCCATATCCTACTTCCACTTACAGAATATCGCCCGTCTCCGCCCTGCCTCAGCTCATCTGCTGATGAAACCCTCATCCATGCTTTTGTTACCTCCAGGCTCGACTATACCAACGCTGCGTTCCTCCAACTCTAGACTCTTACGCTTCTGACTCCCTTTGCCCCACTAATGGCGATCGTTCCTTCAGCACCTAGGCCCTAAGCTCTGAAATTCCTGACATAAACCTCAGTTTCTCCACAACTCCTCCTCCTCCTTAAAACCTGCGTCTTTGACCAAACTTTTAGTCATGTGTCATAATATCTCCTTCTTTGGCTCGGTGTCAATTCTTGTCTAATTACATTCCTGTAAAGTGCCTTGGGGCATTTTCCTACATTAAAGGTGCTATATAAATGCAAGTTGTTGTTGTTAAATTGTGATGGGGTGGTGAGAAAAGAATCAGAAGGGCTAAAAGTGGGAGAATGTGATATAAAAGGATATAGCAAGGGTTTTTATAAGCATATAAAAAGTAAAGTAGTTAGCGAGGGCAACTGGTCAAGAATTAAGGAGAAAAATATGGTTTTGGAGAATGAGAATGGTGGAGATATTCTCACGTCAGCCTTCACAAATGATGGTGGAAGTGATAGGTAAACCATTTTTATTTTTTCTCCTGTTGTGATTTACACAGAGATTTGTGTGTTTCAGCATTTTCTGTGTTTATTTCAGATTTCCAGCATTTCCTTTTTTTAATGTTTACTTATCTAAGATTTTTAGTGATTCAAGTGAGGCAGTGTCGAGAAATACACAAACTCTCCTTCCCACCTCAATAAAGTCAAAAGTTGTCAATTAAAACTAATTTGAAGCCCATCTATAGAAACATACTCACTGCTTTTGTTAATTCCTGATTTTGCTATGGAAACATAGCGAGCGGGTTTTATCACCTTCCAAATCTTTACTCTAAAAACTTAGTGTAATACCAATCGCATGAATGAAGTTGCTTAGGAACACTTTGGGCCTCTTGCCTAACATCAAAATCCTCAAGCAAAGCTTGTTCAGACAGGTTACATTGATACACTGCACATCCACCACTTGTCATCAACTGCACGTAAATGAGATGATGAGAACAATTTAAATTAGGAAAAACTGCATATTCTGGAAATCTGAAACAAAACAGAAAATACTGGAAATGCTCAGCAGACCTGTGACAGTCTGTGGAGAGAACAGACAAGTTAACATTTCAGATGCAACCTGAACTATTTTGATGAACGGTTACACCCAAAACGTTCACTTGTGTTCCCTCCACAGATACTGACTGAACTGTGCGTTTCCAGATAAAAATAATTGCATGTTATGGCATCAACAGGATAAATTTTCAATATACGAATAAGATCCCATAAAAGGAGGAGACTATGTGGACACCCGTATTCATATTTTACTTGTTTATACTTCACCAGTTTTCTTTTGGGGGGGGGGGGGGGGAGCAGTACACATAAAATGTGTTAATAGCAGGATACACTTCCCATCGTAACATGCATTTATTACAGGGGAAGGACCAGAGAGAGCTTGCTATCTGAAGAGTGTTTAGTGACACCATGGTGCACTAAAGACATCAATGCAGCAAGTAATAAAATAAATTTGCTAAAAGCATAAATTATCATGAGTCTTACAGACTGAGGCCTTAAAATTCCTCTGCTTCAGCAGCATAAACCAGGCAGGTAGGGGTACTGGAATTTGAAGTGGGACCTAGTTCTACTGAGTCTCTGCCATTTTTTCCACACAAAGAAATTTTGTTACCAATGTGGACGGGCACTTCTTGCGGCCGCCCCTTCTGTACGGACATCAGAAGAAGCGGAGGGCTGGCAGCATGACATCACCTGCCAGTTCCATCTCCTTTGGTGCCGACGCAGAGTACGCCTGCATGATGTAGGCATCTTTGTGTGCCAACATCCTGCCAAAAATAGGGCCCAAAATGCTAGTTTCCTAACTGCAACTTCCAAATTGAAACTTCCTCAAAAAACTTTTTGGATGTTCTTCAGCCAGAACAGCCCACCCCGGATGTAGCAACAAGGTGTCACTCAATGTCCTGTCCCCCACAGGACAAATACCCAGGGACCCCCTGAAGTGGTGCCAGCGTCCAACTTCATGAAAATGAGCCTGACCCCGGGATTTAGAACATGGTCAGGGCCTTAGGAACAAGCAGGCCCTTCCAGAAGCAGAGCTGGCCCGAAAAGTCTTTTTCTTCCAATATTTAAAACAAATATATTTTAAGGCTTATAAGATATAATAGTCCGTTGCTGCCTTTGCCTAGAGAACAGGAGTGCCCACACTTGTTAAAAATAATTAATTGTCTGCTTTGTGACGTCCCAAGGATGTGAAAGGTGTTATATAAATGCAAGTTATTTTTACAACATTTCTGGCCACAGAATTTTTGACTAACATCTTGTATTTCTAGTTTTATAGCACTGACTTAAAAAAAAATAAAAGCAGAAAATTTTGTTTTCTGAAATATCTGGCAAGAGAAAAGATAGGATAACAATTTGCTTGGAGACCCTTTGTCAGAACTTGTATTTTCACCCTCCATTTTTCCCACCTCGTCACACTCGTCTGCACACTGCCTGTAGATAAAAGAGCAGCTAAACAGCCTGATCCACTCTTCCACTAATTTCAGTATGAAGATGCATGCTAAAGATGCACGTCACTGATCTTCCTTCTGATAGCATCTCCCCAGTGGAGAAGTTCTTGCTTCTGTTTACTGTTTTCACCTGTTGCCCTGGCTGAGATTATCAGCTTGACATTTGTGGAATTGCAAGTGCAAAACTGCATTCTATCAACATCTGCCACTGCATTGCTCATGTGGTAATTTTACAGCTTTTTCCAATAACCTTGTTGCAATTCCAACTGGTTACATTTCAAAACGTGGTCACTGGTTAATTGCCTGCTGACAGGGAACGAAAGACTGATTTGTGGTGCTGTTATATTACAGGTACCAGTTTGAGACCAGTAGTTGCTTTGGAGTGACATGACACCCAACGTTCCCTGTAATTTTTGTTGGCGCCACATGGCCCCTTTAAGGAGTTGCATGGCCCATTCAAAATCCCGCGCAAGTGCGGTTTTTGCATTGAAAAGCCGGCAAGCCGGCTGCGCGAGTTCCCTGGAGTGCTGCGTGTCCGTGCTGCTTAAAGGGCTCAAACTGGAGCTCGTGTGTAAATGCCCCTGCTACTCTATAGGGCTATTTTAAAATACACCAATACAAAAAACATGTATTTGTATAAAGATTTTCTTTTAATTGAACGTAAAGAGAGCTTGTTATGATGTGCCAGTCACGTTATTCAGTGAAACTACAGCGTAAGAGTGGTATTGCGTATTTCTTTTCTGAGGAAATTTGTGCATAACTGATTTATGCCAGTTTTAGTCTGAAACATAAAAGGTCTGTATTTCTCTCCTTACTCTCTCACATACATGCAAAAACCTGCGTTCTAAAAAATGTTCTGGGATGCACAAGTACTGGGGAGGGACTCTGACTGTGGGAATATTGGGGAGAGGGGAATCTAGAAGTTTTATGGGGCCCGTGGACTAGTGAGTCAGCCCTGACTCAGTGGTATCACTCTCCTGAGTCAGAAGGTTGTGGGATCAAGTCTCATTCCAGAGACTTGGGGCACATAACCTAGGCTGAAAGTTCAATGTAGCACTGAGAGCGAGTGCTGCAGTGTCAGAGGTGCCCTCTTTCAGATGAGATGTTAAACCGAGGCCCCTTCTGCCCTCTCAGGTGGACATAGAAATGAAGAGCAGGGGTGTACCAGCCAACATTTATCTCTCGACCAACATCACTAGTGTAATACCCACTGGAAATGTTATGTACGC
This sequence comes from Somniosus microcephalus, assembly GCF_052327205.1. Lineage (NCBI taxonomy): Eukaryota > Metazoa > Chordata > Chondrichthyes > Squaliformes > Somniosidae > Somniosus > Somniosus microcephalus. Next base: position 143,624,148 of record NC_140994.1, on the reverse strand, counting down.
TAAGTATGGTTATCAATCTTTAACTTAGACACTGTATTATCATTGTTATAAATCCCTGGGTTAAAGTTGCCCATGTGAAGGTACGGCAAGAACTTTTAAGGACACAATGTGACTAAGAACAGACTTTCCATAATTCTGCACCAGTATCAACTGTTGCAGACAGTGAGGCTGCGCAGTCTCCAGGCAGAAACCCCAGGAGGAAGGGGTGGAGTCGGGTTTTTCGAGCGGGAAAAAAAGAGCGACTGGAAGAAGAGGGCAGGAGCTCTGAAAAGAGGGCTCAGGAGGCAAATGGCTGCCGCATCCTGTCCCGGGCTTCCAAACTCGGCCGCCGCCCTTCGTATTAGTAGCTCTGCATCCAGAACTCAAAGTGGGATTCAGTGATCGTGAAGAGAATTCAACGAAGGGGTTCGGAGTCGTAAGTCTTGCAGACATTATACATACCATGAGCTCCAACTTAAGCGCGCCAACGAAAGAGTGCACTCGAATTTGGACACAGGGACAGATTCTCCTTTGAATCCATATAAATGGAGAATGTATGTTTATTATGTCTAGATTCATTCTAATGTATGCAAATGTCTGATTTAGGTCATTGACCCGTAATCTTCTTATACTGTCTGACATTAAAACTATAAAGTAAGATAATTAGAATTAAGCCATTGTAGTAGTGATCTCCTTACTGGACTATAGAATACTGTCTACAACAGAGACCACATCTCACATATATCTAGAGAACCGTGAAGGGGTTACACTAAAAAACAGATTAAACAGAATTTTACAGCACAGGCCATCAGGTCTATGCTCCACAATAGCCTCCTCCCATCTTACTATGTCTCACCCTATCAACATATCCTATTTCTTTCACCATCATGTACTTATCTAATTTCCCCTTTAATGCATCTATGCTAATCTCATGTGGTAGTGAGTTCCATATTCTCACCACAAAATTATATTGTAATTTTCTAATCGCCGTTTGTGGGAGCTTGCTGTGCACAAATTGGCTGACACCTTTCCCTACATTACAACAGTGAATACACTTCAAAAGTACTTAATCGGCTGTCAAGCTTTTGGGACATCCTGAGGTTGTGAAAAGCGCTGTATAAATGCAAGTTCTTTCATCAGCAGTAATGAGGAGAAGGGGCAGAAGAATGTAGGACATGGGCCTTCCTGTATCCCCCCTAAAAAAAGCACATATTTATTAGCACATCCTCAGGATATCCGAAATTATTTGGATTGAAGATAAACAAACAAAGCAGTGTTTAAAAGTTACAGCTGGTTTTAATAATATATTTAATCAGTCAAGTTTAAATAAGAATATGAAAATATGTCTCAAAAAGAACTACAGGAAACTTTGTGTTATCCGGAGGCTAAATGTCCGGCAAGCTCGAGCCACCGGCAAAAATCAGAAGCCGTTTTGTTCGTTTTTTTTTCTTCTCGTGGCGTTTTTTTTTCTTCTTGTGGCTTTTTTCAACAGTCAGGCTCTGTAAAGTCTCTCTGAAGCTGTTGCTAAGCGACAGAGACGCTTCCAAGGTACGGCCGACTGTTTAGAAGCTGTTGCTACAGTGTTTGTTGCCAGATACGGAGCTGAAAAGTTCCGTATGCTTCAACATTAACGCTGGTTTGTCCGGCAGTTTTGAGGGAACGGCAACAGCTCGGTCCCGTCGGTGCCGGATAGCACAAAGTTTCCTGTAGTTGATTTTCCGTGGTGCTATCTAAAAACAAAGAAAAAAGGTGTTGCTCAACGGTGTCTTCTTGACGTGACATTTTAATACAAAACAAAAATCACAAATTACTATTACAAGTATTAGAAAGGGTGCAGAAATTAAAGTTCACCAAATACACACTACACTCCATAAAAGAATACTGAACAGATATTAGCCAAAATAAAGTGAAATATAATCAGTCATTTTTAATATAACCTGAGCATTGTCAAATATCTAGCTTATTTCACTATAAAAGTAATGTGCTCTGCACAACTTTAATTAAAGTTCATTGAACACAACATATTAAGTTCTTTAGTGTTCATTTGGACCCTCCCCGCAAACAAGTACAAAATATGCATAAACATAGTATTCAGCAGACCTGGCCTTGGGTAGGAGTCTGGCTCTCTGCTTTGGCATTGCTGGCCATCCCAATTCTTCCAGCCACTCTTTCCAGGAGAGAGCAAGCAGGGAGGGCCATAAAAAAACAGGATGCTGGCTCCAAAGCAGGAGTAGGGATTGGTCACTGGTAATAATGTGACAATAATACAAATAATAATGTGATTCTTACACCAATCAAAGTCACTGGAAGGATGAAGCCTTGGACCATAATTACCATGGCCCAACCTTTTTCTAGGCGACATGGACTGAACAGGTCAATCAGGTCACCAGAAGAACATCTAAGCTCATCATATTTGGTAAGATTTCAATACATAGGGTTAAAACAATGAGGGGTGTTTCTCAAAAGAACGACATGGAAATATAAGAATTACATTTGGGCCAGAGAAAGAAAGATGCAAAGGACTCCCCTCTCTTTAAAACTAAGGGCGCAGCAAGAAATCTTGAGGAACTCCAAATTAAAGTGACCAACTTCATGAACATAAAGCTGAAAGTGTGCATCCCAGAGCATGCCAATCAGCTCACATTTTGTCCCCATTTTGGTGCTTAAGATACATTCCATTTGGTACCCTGAAGCCTTTGGAAAGAAAGAAAATCTACCCACATGTTAGATAGCGGGAATGCATTCAGGCCTAATGACTCTGCACTATTCCACATCTCGTCTGTTCTGCTGCAGGAAACTTTAGACCACCGAGAAAAAGTTTCCTATTTTATCTTTGGTGGTGGGATGTGTGTGGCAGGGGTGGGGGGGGGGGGGGAAAAAGAGTTGGGCGCAGTGAAGCCAATAACAATTCTAAGTAGTTACCAACATAATACCGGTGTCTGTAAAACTTAAAAAGCATAACATTCTATCAGAAAATGACTCTACTGTTCCAGGGCATTAGGCACAATGTGCCCCATATTTCACACACACAGTAAAGGACTCAAACAAAAAGAACTTCACACAAGTACTTTAGCTTTGTATAAAACTTTCAAATTCTCCAGCCAATTACAGAGGTAGCTTTGTTCACTTTAGAAAGGAATCAGTGGGGGAAAACATTCTGGGTCCAGGCTTTTGGAAGAGACAGATACAAACAGCTGAATGCGTCAGCAGTTTAAAGAAATGCCACTCCTACCAGAAATGTGTTATTTCCCCTCTGCCCTTTTGCAAAGAACTACATTCAATGCATTACATCAGTAACCACCACCAGCCTAAAGCCCCCGCAAAGGAGATTATTTTTAGTAATTCATTCTGCACACGTCTGCCAAATCAAGTGCCCAGCATAGCTTCATACAGAAAAGATCATGTGCACTCAACCAGCCACTGTATCAGGATCCCTAATAATCACTTTCTACACTCTTCAAATATTAGTTTTAGACAGTGGCCTAAACATTAAACTAAGGAGGCCCGAATTTGTAAACAGTATTTATAAAGTTGCAAAACATAGATTCTTACCATGGGTCAATCATGGGATTAGATTAAAAAAGGAATTTAGTAGATTAAGAATAAAACTAGTCACTTGATACATACAGGAAACTCTTTATTATCCGGCACCGACGGGACCGGCGTGGTGCCGGTTTATCAAAAAGTCCGGATTACAGAGAGGTATAGTAAAAGGTACAAGAGCTCCATCCACAGCAACAAATCCAGGCTTCCCAACATGTGCAGGAACTCCGGCCACAGACCAAGCATCCCTGTTGCTTAGCACGAACCCCAGTTACACAGTCACAGATCCAGGAACTGCCACTAATATGAAGTAAAACTTACTTGAACCTACTCCTGAATTTTGCCGGTTAACAGAGATTTCCGGTTATTTAGGTGCCGGTAAATCGAGAGTTTCCTGTATTAGAAAACCATGTTATTTTACCCAAAATAATTACAGACTCGAATCTAAAATAAAAGGTGAAAAGTCTTCTAAAACTTGAAAATAATTGATGATTGTAATCTTGATTACATTGTTGTATCTTTCAGTGCATACAGTGCGATCAAAATTTGATCAGCAGTGGACAAAGCTATTAAATTTTGATATATGTCAATTCACAAAATCTTTAAAACCTCTTTTACAGCATTGCGTTTACAGAATGTAGAGGGGTTAAAATGTTGCACGGTATTTTCTTTTCCCAAATACTGTGGTTACTACGCTATTTGGTGTGATAAACAATGTGTCACTCCAAACATGTCAATATATTCTAACAACTGAAATAACTAACAGCAATTTCACTTATTGCAATAAATTTCTATGTTCAGCACACTATCACATTTTTCAAATCAATCTTTAAGGGATGTTACATTCAAAAAGTCGTAAAATGTTTATCAATTTCAGGTAACGCCCTCATTTCAGACAATGTATCCAACTGAATACATTAACAGGGGAATAAATGGGATTATGGCCAATTAGTAAAATTATCACTCCCAGTTTGCCAAAGGCAGAAGCTACTGGGCATTATGCTTAGATACACAAATATATAGTTTTAACAAGCATCCAGTCCATGTTGCTGCTTATCCTCTGCACAAGCAGTAGTCTTATAATCCCACTTGCCTGCCCTGTTCCCATATCCCTTTATTCACTTTTTCTTCAACCACCTAACTAATCAATTCTTAAATGCTGACATGGTCTCTTAAGTGCATTGCACAGCCTCACAACCTTGTGTAAAAAAAAACTTACTCCTGTTCTCTGTCTCTCACATTAAATCTATGTCCTTTCATTCTAGCCCCTTCAATCACTTGTTTCTATCTACTCTGTCTCATCCTTCAGCTTTTTGATAGAATGCAGGTTTGCACCTGAAATTCTACACGTCAAGCTAATAATCTCAGCCAGGGAAGCAGGTACAAAGATCAAGGCAGCAACTGCTGCCAACAAAGTAGAAGTAGTTGCGCATGCGCAGTCTCAGTGTTTTTCTGGTTGTTCGCTTCGGGACTCACGGACTCTGGGGAAACAAAGCCGGGAATAGAGCGGGCCTTCGGGACACATGGACTCTGGGGAAACAAAGCCGGGAATAGAGCGGGCCTTCGGGACACATGGACTCCGGGGAAACAAAGCTGGGAATAGAGCGGGCCTTCGGGACACACGGACTCCGGGGAAACAAAGCAGAAACAGTAGCAATAGCAAAACTACAACATTAGTATACATTAATACTTAAGCAAGATTTCTGTGCAGCACGCTTCTGCGCAACTTCCAGTCATTGGCAACAGCTTCCGGTACGTTGGCAGCAGCTTCTGGTATGTTGGCAGCAGTCACTCTGAACGACCAAACATAGGTAAGGAACTTCTCCACAGGGGAGATGCGATCAGAAGGAAGATCATTAACATGCATCTTCCAGCAGCAAGGTCATACTGAAATTGGTGGAAGAGCGGGACAGGCTGCTGATCCCCGTGGGGGGTTCGATCCCCAACTCGGGGGTGGGGGGTGGTGTTTGTATGGGGCAGGCCGATGGTGGGTTAGCTTGGGGGGCTGGGAGGAAGTACAAGGAGTGCTCCCCGAGGCTGTCCTCACCTCGCTGCAGCATTGGGATCCCTGGCCGGTCACAGTTCAACCTGTACAGCAGGTTAAATCAGAGGCTTCAGAGCCTCATTATCATATCTAAAGTGCCAACCCGCCTCCTGGCAGCGGATTGGCTGCCTGCCCCCCCCCCCAGTCCCACCTCCGTTAAATCCGGAAGTGGGCGGGTTGTGTTGGGATTTAGATTTTTATTACTTTAACTTCCACCACTCCCCCAACCCACCCATTTTTTCAGGTTAAAACGCCCCCCTGCGTGTTTCAGTGAGGATTCTTCAATCTGATTGGTTAAAGAGCCTCACTGTTACTTGGCCTACTCAGACGCCACAGATCCCCTGTAGAGGGCACCGCACTGGATCAGACACTGGATTAGAGCAAGTCTCCACTTAAAAGCCAGAGGAAACCTTGTGAGCATGTCAGCGAGGTAAACAGCGAGCGCCATTCCTTCACCGCTGACTGAAAAATCCGAGCCAAGCTGTTTGTCAAAAATTCTACTACCAGAAATTTTTTTAAACTCTGCATTTGTATAGTACCTTTCACGTCCTCAGGATGTCCAAAAACATTCAAAAAATTAATTTGTCTGTAAAGTGTTTAGGCAAAGGTGGCAACCAATTTGTACACAGTAAGATCCTGTTTTTGGTGGCATTAGTTGAAGGATAATTCCCCTACTCTTTTTCAGATAGTGCCATGGGATCTTTTACATGCACTTATGCAGGCAAGGCTTCAGTATAATATCGCATAAGACATCATCTCCGATAATGCTGTACTCCCCCAGTATTGCACCAAAGTCTCAGCCTAGATTATGTGCTCATGTCAGGGAGTAGGGCTTGAGCCCACAATCTGCTGACTCAAAACAAGAATACTACTACTGAGACAAGACTGAAACTTGAAATTACATACAATAATTTCCATGACATTCCTCAGACTGTTTTTCAGGACGGTACACAATGAATAGCCACCAGGCAGAAAGGGAAAGGAAAAGGGGGTTGGAGGACAAAAGCATAGAGTTTTTATGGAGCTTTTGAAGGTTTATAGGAAGATGACAAGGCAGAATACTGAGAAAAAAGAGCTCCAGAATGTGGAAGCATAGTGGCTAGAGGAGTGGATGCTGATGGCAGAGCAGAGGGAGTGGGTGGAGGGACATATAACTGGAAGAGATTGCTGAGGTATGATGGAATGAGGTCAAGGAAAGACTTATGACAACAAAGATCTTAAAAGTTAATTCGCAGCCAATAAGAGTTTCATGAGGACGGGGATGATGCAGGCAAGGACACAAGCCATGGCATTCTGAATAAGTTGTATTTGTGGAGGGTGGAGGCTAGCAAGTTGAGCATGGGAACAATCTGGTATTGAGCCATACCATTAAAACTGTTTCATTAATTTATATGAAGCAGTTACTAAGTTTGTTCACAGCTAAGATCTTTACACAACTCTAGATCAGCTTCCCATACCCAGGAAGCTACCCACATCCAGTATTATTTACAATTTAAGACACTCAGGTAACCTCTGAACTGTAGAAGGGGAACTCAAATCTGTATTTAATTTTAATCTCATGTGAAACAGTTAGCTACAATTTTGAATATCTTTCTGGTAAATAATGGAGTATCTCAGGATACTATAACCCTTGGGATGACATTTCAAAAAGAAAACACACTCAGCTGTACAGTTCTGTTCCCAAATCTGAAAAGCCTTACTGTCATTACAACACAATTTCCTGACAGGATGCTGGCTTCTGCAAACGACATCATTCGACCATATGATGTGGTGTTTTCAAACTGTAGATCACATTTTCAGAAAGGATGTTTAAATTACAAACCGCACCACTGAACATCAGAGAAAGTTTTGGAATAGAGATGTTTTCTGAATGAATACAAAAAGGAGCCACAAAAGAACTTTTTCAAAGTAAATAATGATTCACAAGATGATTTTCACAAAATTCACATTGCAATTAAGTTGTTATAACACAAAGGATATGTCATGAACCTCACTGGAATAGATAACTGATCATTTGCATGCAAGTTTTGATCAGTATCGCAGTAGAATAGATATTATACACCACCTATGTGTATAATGTTTGTGCCTTACATTACAACTTAATCAGAAAAAGAATTAGGTAATTAAGTCAAGTGATTTAAAAAAAAAAGTTTTTAATAGTTTACAACACTTCTTTGTGCATTTGTTCGTGTGTGCCTGGAAAGAATACAGATTTTAGTCTACTGTTGTGTGATGTGGGTTTAAAGTATTTACACTATGAACATTCTCTTCAAGTAAATGAAGAGAAAACAACTCCAGCTGTGAGATTCTGATGCGAAAACAATAAAATGTGAAAAATATTTAATGGATTATGTATGGTGTTCCCTTTATTATACCAAAATGTTAAGCCATATGAACACGCATAGTTAGACTATTTACAAACGAATGCGCTTGAATTTAGTTAGAAAAACTTGTGATAACTGTAATGCAGAAATATTATTTTCAGAAAATTGAGCAGCTTTTATTGTTAATGGCTATTTTGCTGCTTAAAAATGAATAGGAATAGAGAAAGCAAAGAGGAGTTGTGCATGGCACTCCATCAGTATGGTGGAAGGCAATTTGCAAAATAACACAGGGGCAATGTTATGATTGTAACGAATTGGGCGAGGTCCACAGACTTCATCCCTTAAGGGCCATTTCTGCAGGCAAGTCCACACTCCATATACACCAAAATAGTCAGAGTTATACAGCACAGAAAGAAGCCCTTCGGCCCATCGTGTCCACGCCGGCCATCAAGCCCTGTCTATTGTAATGCCATTTTCCAGCACTTGGCCCGTAGCCTTGTATGCTATGGCATTTCAAGTGCTCATCTAAATGCTTCTTGAATGTTGAGGGTTCCTGCCTCTACTACCCTTTCAGGCAGTGAGTTCCAGATTCCAACCATCCTCTGGATGTGAAATAATCGCAGGTAGGAGATCGTATGGTCACCTTTTTCCAATGAGGCATACTGGAAATACTACAGATTACCACTGTATGCTCATGATCTCTCCAACTGACAGACAAATAGCACTCTAGCAACCAGTATATTTCAAGCTACAACTGCAAATCAAGCTTATTAGTAGTCAAATTGAACAGAATCAAATCAATAGTAAACAGCAGATTTTAACTAGGTTGCAACACTTCACTCAACTTGCAAGTAGTGTTTGAAAATAGATGTCTGGAAGCTGTCGTAGAGCTTGGAAGTTATAAAGCTGTCTGTTTGCTGATGGTCCAAAACAAATAGGGGCTGCAATTAACAGGGCTCAAGCAGATCACACAGAGCAATCGAGATAGTTTGGGGGACTGTGCTGACAAGTGGCTGATGTGGGGAAATGCAAGGTGATGAGAATAGGGTAGGTATGAAGAACTGGGTGAGATGGACAGTATTAAACTGTAGGGCAGAACACAGGCGAGGGATCGAATGGTACTGATGGACAGCTTGTCGAAATCAACAGCAGGATAGATAGGAAACAAGATCTCGGGGTATATAGCTAGAGGGAAAGAATACAGGTCACGAAGGCTTGTATTTTAAGGCACTAGTTCCACTGTACCTAGAAGTTCTATGCGCAATTCTCATCATTGTACTACACTGGGAAATTCTGACTTGAGAGGATATAGAGAGGGGTAATGAAACGGACACCAGGGATTAGGTATCTGAGCTATGAGGAATGACAAAACAACTCGAAATGTTGACACTGAAGAAAGAGGGGAAAGGAGACCTTATTGGAGGTTTTCAAGATTCTAAGGGGCATAGGTAAACTGAATCCTGATAAATAGTTTCTCATAACCACAAACCAAGGACATAGTCTCAAATTCAGATAAGGAAAATGAACATGATGTTGGTTGAGGGATAATTATTGACCAAGACCCCAGGAGAACTCCCCTGCCATTCTTTGAATAGCGCCATGGGATATTTTACTCCTTCTGCTGGTTCCAGTAGATATAAAAGATTTTATGGCATTATCTGAAGGGTATGGAGTTCTCCAGTGTTCTGCACAACATTCCTTCCTTAAGCAACACTATAAGCAGACTAACTGATCATTCATTTAATGTTGTTGTTTCTGGGACCTTGCTGTGCTCAAATTGGCTGTCGTATTTACCTACACAACAGTGACTGCAATTCAAAAGTAATTCATTGGTTGTGAAGAACTTTGGAACATCCTGAGGACATGACAACGCTCTATATAACTGGAAGTTCTTTCTTTCTCCCTTGTCATTTCAGTACCACAACATCTACATCACCTCAGTAGGCCATGGGGGCATCACAGTATTTTAAATATTCTTTTTATGCAAGCACATATACAAAACTATATTCAAGAGATATGGCACCATTTATAATTAGTTATTTCCAGAATATATTTCCTATAACACACAGCAGCTGATACAACAAAACATTTAATGAGTTCAATTTTACCATTGTAACAGTTGTCGCCATCATCTTTTCTAAATAATAAAGGTCAATGGCATACCATCAACTCTTCACCAAAGCTAACACCAAGAGCTTTCCTCAGCTACATAGAGGCAGTAGCCTGCTAATTATACCAGACCTTCATATGGTTACTCCAGCAAATACTGTGACTAATATTATAAGGATAAACTATAACAGAGTTTCCCCGCAATTATAATCAAGATTGAATTGCTCTGCAAGAACTGAAAAACTCCTACTTTTTGCAAGTCATGTCACAAGAGCAGGAGTTCTTTTAGGAACGAAAAAGGCCATTATGTCCAATAAGCCCATACTTTTTCAACTGATCTCAACCCCACTTACCCGCCATACCCCTCATTCAGTTCTTTCTCCAGAAACATATCGAGGTGAACTTTAAAAAAAAAAATTATTCCCTTCAATTACCTTTTATGGTCATTTATTCTACAAATCTAATACCTAATTTTTCATGTCTCCCTGGTATTTGAATACTTCACTGTACTGAAAAACTTGCCTAGACCAACTTTATTATGCCCGTCATAAAAACTGAAATTAGGCTGCATCGACGTCTCTTCTTTTCCACAGAAATTAGATGACTGGATATGCACATAGTACTGAAAGATGTCGTCCGATCAATGCCACTTATACAGCATTAATAAACCCTCTTCTGATTTGTACTCTGTGCCTCTAATGAAGCAACCCAGTACCTTATTTGCCCTTTTCACTATAGCAGTAGGGTGACAGTTTCATAAATTAATCCACAATAACCCGTGGCGATCTTTCCTGTTCAGCATGCTGTACGACTCTTCCATGCTCCCTCTTGATTCATTGCTCCCATACCATATTACATTGATCCACATGAAACTGAATCTGCTACCTGCTGTCTCAGTTAGCTATAGGATCCAAATCCTTCTGAACGTAGATTCATGGTTCCTCATTAATTGTTCCTGTTCTGGCATCAGGAAACCTGGAGACTTCACTTATGATACCTTCAAAATATATTTACATCTATCTCAAGGATCCCAAATCACACACCGGAATCACATTCCACTTATAACCTCTTCCCAGCCTGAAAATGTCTCATTTATGGCTGTCCTGTTCCCTAATCTTAAGCCAATTATCTATCCAAAACCATATTTTATCCCTATTTGGTGATTCCTTAGCTTAGCTATTAGTCACTAATTGAATATTGTGAAACCTTTGTGCATATTTGGGTTTTTAGAATCAACTGTACTTTCTTTGTCTCCATTTTAAACCGTGTGCTATTAGGCCACTCAGTAAATCATATCTAGCATAACCCGATGTCAGTAATTAGTTTAACAGAAGATTGTTTTTGGCAGGCAATTACAAATTTATTGTACTTGCATATATTTAAGCCTACTGGTTATTTTGCTGTTTTGGTTCTGGAAACACCAAAGTTAATAACCATGAAGTAACAATACCACCTTTAACATAAAAACACTTCCCAAGACACTTCACAGAGGCAAAATAACCGGACATCGAGCAGTGCTGGGAAATGGAGTGGTGACCAGTTTTGGGGAGACTTTTGAAGGCCAGATGAGTTGTAGTGAAAGCATTCCTGATTGTGGCACCTGAACGCTCAGCAGCCAAAAGAGTGAAGAAAGGGGGGATGCAAAGGAGGGCAAAGTTGTAAGAGTGGAAGGCTTATGCTGTAACGTAAAAGCTGAAGAAGGTTGCTGTGGTGGGGAAAAAAGAACCTGTTAACGAGGACAAGGATTTTGAAATCAATGCATTGGCGGATAAACAGCCAATGAAGTTTGCCGAGGACAGGGATGATAGGGAAGCAAGAATTAGTATAGGATAGGATTCAGGTAATGGAGTTCTGGAAAAATTGCAATTTGTGAATAGAACTCAGAAGGCCAGCAAGGAAGCTGTTGGATTAATCAAGTCTAAAAGGCAAAAAAGACAATGATAAGGATTTCTGAGACAGTGGAAATGATGTAAGACAGAGTTGGACAATATTGCAAAGTTAGAAATAAGCTATCTTGTTGATCGCCAAGATGTGAACTGAAACTCAGGTTCAAACAGGACACCAAGGTTGCCCATCTTTAGGCTCAGTCTGTGCAAGCAGCAGGAAGAGGGATGGAATTGGGAAGGGGGGGAAATCTAAGGAGTGGAAATTTTAGCAGGTCTTATTGTTGTTGAGCTGAAGGAAGTTCTTGTTCATTCACAACGATGTTAGCTAAACATATGAACAATACCGTGGTGGTCCACAAATTAAGACTGGTAGCAAATGTGAAAGCTGACTTTATGCCTAAGAATGATGCCACCAAGAGGGGAAGCATATAGTTGAGGATGGAGCCTTGAAACATAGAAGATAGGAGCAGGAGTAGGCCATTCGGCCCCTCGAGCCCGCTCCGCCATTCAATGCGATCATGGCTGATCATCCAAATTCAGTACCCTGTCCCTGCTTTCTCCCCATATCCCTTGATCCCTTTAGCCTTAAGAAATATATCCAACTCCTTCTTGAATATATTTAATGAATTGGCCTCTACTGCCTTCTGTGGTAGAGAATTCCACAGGTTCACCACTCTCTGGGTGAAGAAAATTCCTCCTCATTTCTGTCCTAAATGGCTTACCCCTTATCCTTAGACTGTGACCCCTGGTTCTGGACTCCCCGACCATCGGGAACATCCTTCCTGCATCTAATCTGTCCAGTCCTGTTAGAATTTTATAAGTTTCAATGAGATCCCCTCTCATTCTTCTAAACTCCAGTGAGTATAAGCCGAATCGACCCAATCTCTCCTCATAAGTCATTCCTGCCATCCCAGGTATCAGCCTGGTGAATCTTCGCTGAACTCCTTCCATGGCAAGAACATCTTTCCTCAGATAAGGCAACCAAAACTGCACACAATACTCAAGGTGTGGCCTCACCAAGGCCCTGTACAACTGCAGCAAGACATCCTTGTTCCTGTACTCGAATCCTCTCGCTACGAAGGCCAACATACCATTTGCCTTCTTAACCGCCTGCTGCACCTGCATGCATACCTTCAGCGACTGGTGCACAAGGACACCCAGATCTCGTTGCACTTCCCCTTCTCCCAATCTATTGCCATTCAGATAATAATCTGCCTTCCTGTTTTTGACACCAAAGTGGATAACCTCGCATTTATCCAGGTTATATTGCATCTGCCATGCTTCTGCCCAATCACCCAACCTGTCGAAATCGTCCTGGAGTTTCTCAGCATTCTCCTCACAGCACAGACAGAGACATAGAGTTAGCCTTGCAGGGGCAGGAGACGCAGCCATTACAAGATATGCAATTCACTTGTTTTAAAAAGAAAGCGCTATTCCAGCATTCGTCACTTAAGTTCTAGACTGAAAGCATGGTTGAGCAGCACTCACCTCAAGCTCTTTGATCTTCTCTTCCGCTATTTTCTGTTTTTCGAGGAGCTGATTGTGAATTACTACTTTTGGCTGAAGAATAAACCTTAAAAAATTCAAAAAATGTGATTTTTAATTTGCAGCAAGGATAGATTTAAAAGCCTGAGCTGAATATCAATTAACCATAAGACTTTACCCGCCCCCCACCAGAACCACAAACTTGGGAAATTTCCAAAATCAGAGCACAGAAGTTAGATGCAACTTTTTCCAAGCATGTATATTTATGCTCCTCTAATTGGTACATTGCATCATATTTCTATGATATATGAAAGGATTTAATTTGTAGCAGCATAAAAGGAACAGTAGGGCTAACTAGCACAATGAACCAAAAATGATCAACATTGTTTTGGACAGGCCCAGTGGGAGGTAATACGTGGCATGTACTGTGTATAGGTCTGCTACTGTTTAACAAGGCACCTGATCTTTTATTTTTGTGTGGGGTTTTATTAAACCCTGCAGGACATAGGAAGTACTGTCTGGGATTAAGGTCGCAACTGGATAAACTGTTTAATATTGTGGACTGAATCATATTACCTCAAGTCACTGCTATGATATTGTATCTACAGAATGAGCGCCTCAGCAAAACTATACTGCCATAGAGATCCCTTCCCCAACAAAAGCCTGTGACAGTTTGATTCTTCCCCCGCATCTTCATCCAAAATGAAGGGCTCTTGAAAACTCTTTTTATTATATACAAGACTTAAAGCATCATGGATAGAAGAATCTATAGCCGATATAGCAGACATGTATACATTTAAAGTGAAAATCAAACTTTAAGATTTCCATCATATTCCTACCACCCATATTTTTTTAAATTACAACAATCGCTAATAAGCAAGACTCCAAACTGCATTCCTAGACACTTCACAGGCAAAGATATTTATACTATTGTGCCAAATAGTTCTCAAGGGAACAAGGGCATTAGTTGCACTGCAGAGAATTTCAATTTAAATTTATTAAAATGCTACACAATATTCTCAAAAAAGACAAAACAAAATAACATACCACTAACTATATGGTTACACTTTATCAAAAAAGTTGTATGTTTTTTATGTTTTATTACACAAATAATCGGACACTACAGAATTCCATCTTATTTCTTGGTGATCAGACAACTGTTTTAATCTTTATATTTAAGTGCTAATTTTGCCCCTAGTTATCTCAAAAAGTGGCAACTGTATGGTTTGATAGCCCTCTAGTACCGCTCAAGTGCAATTCTTCAGCTGCAGACAGTGAATAACAATCTATCGACTATGTGGGACATCAGAGTCAAGCTTGATCCTGTCCTATTGAATATCCCCAACACACGTGATTTTTTTTTTTGTAAGTCACAAGATAGTGATCAAGAGTGGAAACCTTGCCTGACTTTGCCCCTCCCTAACTCAGGGACACTAAGACCAGCCAGCCTAGATCTGCTAATTCAGTGCAGCTCAGTGATTGAACCTGGAATCTTCCTGGACTGTATGGCTCAGCATCACTCCAGAAAGTACACATCATAAAGCCACATATGACAAGGCCAATATGCAGACCTTATGTAAGCTGGTTTTGCAGTCTACTCTGAAGAAAATATGAAATCCTAATTTAGTTTTGGACACAGCGCAAACATGTTACTGCAGCTGTTGGATGGCCTCCAAAAATACTATAAAAGAAAAAGAAAATGTTTAAACTTTTTAACGGTTTATTTCAAAAAATCAGAGGAAGGTGTTAAAATATATGCTTAATATATATGATAAATCATTCATTCATAGCATGCAAGTTTATTTTAAATAAAAAGGAGGGGTTGCATAAAAGAGAATTGTATTACAAATACAAGAATTTCAGCGAGCATCACTATAACAAAATATGGTCACCATGCAAGATGAGTCAAGTGATTCAGAATCTACTGGCACATTTCCAGAAATAAGTATACTGTTATTTTTGAGTGATATTTATTTATCACCACTCTGCAACATACTGACTTCAGGAATTATTTTTCAACCTTAGATGCAATTTGTTTTGCTGCAGTACTAAATATACATAGCCAGAAATGCTGCTGTGTGAACAAGAATAGGATTTGTTTTTGTTTACCGTCCACTTCTATCCATTTATAGCATATTTTCAAAGGACATGAATACAATATCATACATTGAAAGTCTTGCACGTCGCATGCACATCCCATATAGGTAACACACTCACTATTTCTGTTGCACCTCACTTTTGATTTCACTTGCCTATCATTGAGTCAATGGTAGTTTGGTTCCCATTCTCCTGCATCCCCTTCCCAACAAGGCTGCTAGACCCTGCTCCCCACCCCCACAATACTGCCAGAATCTCGCAACCCCAAATACTGTTAGACTTTGGTCCCCTAGTACTCCAAAATCCCTTTCCCAATCCTGCTGGACCCCAGGACCCTCACCCCAATCCTGGAACCCCATCTCAGTGGTCACATGCCCATATATTGCTTTGTCAATGCTCTCTTATCTCAGAGCTGCCCCAATGCTCCCTGAACCCAGGACTCCTCTCCCAATAATCCCAGAACCTCCATCTGCACTGTTCCCTTACAAAATACAACTAGATCTTAAGACCCCTTTCCAGTACAACTGGACCCTGGCCCTCTTCCTAGTGTTCGCAAGTCACAGACTCACCCCCAGTGCTGGTAAGTCAGTGTTCCCTAATAATACTACTGTCATAACATCCTTGTTCTTGTTCCATCCAACATGAACAATGCCATAGTAGATCTACTACTTACTAACAGAAAATATAATCAAACTTTGTTTGCTATTTCATTGATAACCAGCACCTTAAATAGCACCCAAGACTTTTTGATTCAGAAAGTTTCAACTCATTACAGTAAAATTATATATAGGAAGAAGTCTGTTTTCCTACACACTGGCAACAGATTGTGCAAATTTCAAATTGTGGAAAGAAAAAAATTGACCAAACAGTGTTTTAAGTTAAGAACTGTTGGAAAATGGGAGGGGGAATACATAGTCTGTAGCATTATCAGTTGAATTTCAGAACAGTGCTGCAATTCCACATTGCTGGTTTCCAAGAGATTGCTGCAAACTTTGTACATCAACAAAGGAAAGTGTTGTGCAGCACACAGACAATTCCCCACAGTGAGAGAGAGAAAGAAAACTGATGTGCAAATCATCCTGCATGCTCTGGTATACTAAGCAGCACACTGAAGGTTAGCAAAGGCAGAGAACTCAAGAGGCAGTCGCTTGCTCACACTCCCGATTGGAAAATGGTGTATGCAAAAGAAACCTAAAAAGGAATAATATAAATGAATGGAAAAGAAAAGCAGCATATTGGAGCACGAGCATGTCTTCCCAGCCTGTTGAGCCCCTAGTCTCGCTTTTACTACTATAGAGAAGCACCATGCCTTCTGAGAAAGGAGAGGAAAAAAACACAAATTCTCATCATGCTGGTGTTGCATGTCTACTAGAACCAGGCCAAAAAACAGCATCAGAAGTTTGGGAGCAAGTTATTTGCCTGCTCTCTTGACTACAGCCTAATGAGGGGTTGGGGGGGGGGGGGGTGTGGAGGAGGTGGTAAATTGGAGGAATTTCATACCATTTAAAAATAAGAGAATAAAAAATCACCCATGTTTAACAAAAAAGAAATCCCTTGAGCTTTGCACGATAAACCTTGTTATGATGTTATTATATATGTAAAAACCATCACTGATTAGCTACAAAAGTACTACTCAAAATGCCAAATTTGCTTACTAACTAACAGGAGAAGAAAGGTGAGCATGGCTGTGCTCTTAAGATACAGAACAATCTTTCAGGGGTCTCACAGTAGCACCAACAAATGGTTTGCAGGCATGTTAACGACACTGTGCCTAATATGGTAGAAAGGAAAACGCTGACAAAAAACATAAGGTGGGGTCAGTATAGCCATATAAATGATAACAGTTTTTCTAATTTGTCCATTTCCAGCTTGAATCTAAAGGGACCAGGCAAACTATTTTCAATCATGCACTAGTCCGATAATGCTTCTGAAGTATCTTAAAGCTGCACAACTCCCATTTATATATTTATTTCAGGAAATATCAGTAGTACGAGTACTTGGAAAATACCACAGCATACATTGGAGATAAACAAGAATCTAAAAGTCACTATATTTCTTTACGTACTAATATATCATACCTGTGCTTCCCACAAACAAGAATGCCTAACTTCATTGTTACAGTTTGGGCTGTTGCACAACACTCTTTACTCAGTGCAAAAGGCAGCTTTCAGAAGAAGACCTGGAGCGCTTATGACCAGAAACTTAACCTTATACGTATAGTGAATGTGATGCAGCTTTCCTCGCAGCTAACAATCTACCCTTTTATTTAATGTTGGGATATACTGGAAGCAATACAGGATGCACATGGAATACTCCTCATCTCTGCAAGAGGCAGGAAAACACCACACAGATAGACCAAATATTTCATGCTACAATTACAAATTGTTTATTACAAAAAAGAAATGTACACAGCAGGTAAATCAGCAGATAAAATTAGCAATGGTTTTGATTGGTACATTAAACACTTTTTTTATGCCAACATAAATAATTATGAGATACTTAGTCCTTTAAATGAGCTTTCACATAAATGCATGCCTTCGTGTTCATGGAGATCTGACTTGTCGCTGTGACCTGGAAATATGCGTTAAACTGAAGAACTGGCCAACAGCTTCCTGTATTTATCACAGCTGAAAGAGGCCTCAGAGCACAGAACTGTCCATTAAGACAGCTTCAAAGGCACAAGGGAACATACTGAGCATGGCAGCATTAATTGAATAATGGTTCACACTTCATTGAGGCATTGCATATCTAATTAGTGCTTTGATGATTTATAAACAAAAATATAAATGGAAAATGTTGGAGCATCTGTGGAGAGAGGAAGGTAGGGTTAACGTTTCAGGTGTTCCGATGAAAGGTCATCAACCTGAAACATTAACCTGATTCTCTCCACAGATGCTGCCTGGTCTGCTGAGTGCTTCCAGCATTTTCTACTTTCTTTAGATTGCCAGTATCTGTAGTACTGTATCTTGATTTTTCAGTTATAAACAGATTTGTAGGCAAAAATATTCTGCACCCGACTGATTTGAAAATCAGAACACCTAGTCTGTGTCCTTCAGAGTTTACTTTTTAGATTGCACAACCATTAAGGATAATGATGTCTGCAAGCTCTCATTCTTTAATGCTTGGCAGGTTGAAACCTACAAAATAAAATCACTGTTACCTTCCAAAGATTTGATTAGCTATAGTTCATAAGCCATTGGGTCATTTAGAAGTCCACATTCAGGACAGAATTATTGTTGCCTCAGACAGGGTACCAAAGTCACCCTCGGTGTCCCTAGTACGATAGCAAAATACTGCAGATGTTGGAAATCCGAAATAACAACAGAAAATGCTGGAAAAACTCAGCAGGTCAGGCAACATCCGTGGAGAGAAATTTGAGTTGACGTTTCGGGTCGAACCCTTCTTCAAAACTGGAAAGAAAAGAAACTAGATCGAAGGCAGAGCTGCGATCGGACAAAAGAATAAAAGAAACAAAAGAAGTAAAAGAGATTAGAAGCTAGACGAGATGGTAATAGGCTGGGATTAGGTGTAAAGTGTACTGGCAGGGCAAAAGATAGCTGCCAGGTGTGAGAGAGAAACAAAAGGAAAGGGGGGGCGGGGGGAAAGGAGTGGAACAATTACAAGAAAAAATGAAATGGGGGCCGAGCTTATGATCTGAAATTGTTGAACTCGATATTGAGTCCGGAAGGCTGCAGAGTGCGTAATCGGAAGATGAGGTGCTGTTCCTCGAGGTTACGTTGAGCTTCCGTGGAACAATACAAGAGGTCGAGGACGGTGAGGTCCAAGGGGAAATGGGGCGGTGAATTAAAATGACAGGCGACCGGAAGCTCGGGGTCACCCTTACGGACTGAACGGAGGTGTTCCGCAAAGCGGTCACCCAATCTGCGTTTGGTCTCCCCAATGTAGAGGAGACCGCATCGTGAGCAGCGAATACAGTATACTAGATTGCGAGAAGTACAAGTAAATCGCTGTTTCACCTGGAAGGGGTGTTTGGGAAGGGGGGAGGTATAGGGGCAGGTGTTACATCTCCTCCGCTTGCACGGGAAGGTGCCAGGCAAAGGGGAAGGGCTGTTTGGGGTGATAGAGGAGTGGACTAGGGTGTCTCGGAGGGAGCGGTCCCTGCGGAATGCTGAAAGGGGAGGGGAGGGGAAGATACGTTTGGTGGTGGGATCACTTTGGAGGTAGCAGAAATGCCGGAGGATGATCCGTTGAATGTGGAGGCTGGTGGGGTGAAAGGTGAGGACAAGGGGAACCCTATCGTGGTTCCGGGAGGGAGGGGCAGGGGTGAGGGCAGGGCATGGGTGAGGGCAGAAGTGCGGGAGATAGAACTGACACGGTCGAGGGCAGTGTCAACCACGGTAGAGGTGAATCCTCGGTTGCGGAAAAAGGAAGACATGTCTGAAGCACTGGTGTGGAAGGTGGCATCGTCGGAGCAGATACGGCGGAGACGGAGAAACTGGGAGAATGGAATAGAGTCCTTACAGGAAGCGGGGTGGGAGGAAGCGTAGTCCAGGTAGCTGTGGGAGTCAGTGGGCTTGTAGTGAATATTGGTCGATAACCTATCCCCAGAGATGGAGACGGAGAAGTCAAGGAAGGGAAGGGAAGAGTCAGAGATGGACCATGTGAAGGTGAGGGAAGGGTGGAAACAGCGATTTACTTGTACTTCTCGCAATCTAGTATACTGTATTCGCTGCTCACGATGCGGTCTCCTCTACATTGGGGAGACCAAACGCAGATTGGGTGACCGCTTTGCGGAACACCTCCGTTCAGTCCGTAAGGGTGAACCTGAGCTTCCGGTCGCCTGTCATTTTAATTCACCGCTCCATTCCCACTCGGACCTCACCGTCCTTGGCCTCTTGTATTGTTCCACGGAAGCTCAACGTAACCTCGAGGAACAGCACCTCATCTTCCGATTAGGCACTCTGCAGCCTTCCGGACTCAATATCGAGTTCAACAATTTCAGATCATAAGCTCGGCCCCCATTTCATTTTTTCTTGTAATTGTTCCACTCCTTTCCCCCCCCCCCCCCTTTCCTTTTGTTTCTCTCACACCTGGCAGCTATCTTTTGCCCTGCCAGTACACTTTACACCTAATCCCAGCCTATTACCATCTCGTCTAGCTTCTAATCTCTTTTACTTCTTTTGTTTCTTTTATTCTTTTGTCCGATCGCAGCCCTGCCTTCGATCTAGTTTCTTTTCTTTCCAGTTTTGAAGAAGGGTCCAACCCGAAACGTCAACTCAAATTTCTCTCCACAGATGTTGCCTGACCTGCTGAGTTTTTCCAGCATTTTCTGTTGTTATTTCGGTGTCCCTAGATTTGGAGTGCAAGTCCCTCTCCCAGGGACACTGAAGGTGACTGCGGTACCACATCATCGTCCTATCTGAGACTAGCTCAATCAACACAAACCAGTTATCAAACCTGGGAATTTTCTGGTCTGTATGACGCAGTACCAATCACACCAACTGTTTACCTACTGGGCTATCTGAAGAATCTACAAACTATTTTTTGTGTGATTTCCCCCCCCTTATTTTAATGATTACGAATGAAAAAGTTTACTTTTGCACCTTCAATCGACCTTCGCATGCACCACTCATGCTGGCACGTGAGCTCTTCTCCAGATTCACCAATATCTGGAGCACCAGATGCTCCTGTTCTTACAATCTACAAAACTATATCAACAGCAAAAGAAATAGCTTGTTCAATTAGATCACTGCAGTAGGTGATAAAGAAGTTTCAACCAAATTATACAGCTATTTTTAAAAATGAAGCCACAGAACACTGCAAAAGAGAAGCTGTATTATTTTGTTGCATCATTTAATTTACAGTTGATTATGCATTTTGTCATAGTTTGATTTACAGAGCATATGCATTTCACTGTTTATGGTATCCTGATCAACTGAAAAAATGTCTACTAACTTTACATAAAAAACACCACCTAATAAATTACTTTTTAAGTCCTGTCTGTCCTTCTGCTATCTACCCCTCCAATCCTTGAATATAGCCATGGTATGCCAGGACAGATTAATGTAATGAAGCATCATTTTCTTAGTATAGCTACAATGATGTAATCATCTCTCTGAATAGAATATTCCCAATTGGAGTGCAGCCAAGGAGAGGACAAGTACATCAACTTCATATTATGTTTCGTAACATTTGTTGCAACCCTATATCCCTCTACATGTTCTGCAGCTTTCATTAACTCCCTACTTTGTTTAAGTTTTTTTCTCCCCACACTTCTACTTCCCATCCCCAATTAATCTGGAGAGTGGGGTATTTCCAGGGAAAGTATCAACTGGGCATTGATCAACCCATCAGGAAGAGGGACACATAAGCACACCCTTCCTCCCTCCCAGCTTCTTTCCTCCATAAATACTAATTGAACTTCCAACCAAACGTTCCTCTTTAAAAAGTCTAACAAGGAGAGTACTTCAATCCAGATTGGGATAACAACTATAAACCAATAATGCATGCAACCATTACAAAGATCAGCCACAAAAGCAGTGGTTAGAGGTTGTATAAATCATTCAAAGTCAAAATACTATGAGAATCAAATATACAGGCATCCAAGTGGTGCTGTAACAGTTGTGCTATTTTTGTAGTGCAAGATATGTTACTTTATTTTTGTGCACAATTTTGAATTGTGCTATTTGCACTACCATTTAATGTTCAAAAATACATGATGGGACTATAAACAGAAATATATATAAGTTAGTACTTCATATATTTTGAGATAAATTATTAAAAAGCTTTTTTTTTTTTTTTAAATCACTTATGAAATTTAATGAAACATTTTCATTTGACAAGTTCATTTTCCTAAAGACAGGGGACAGACACTGGCAGAATATATATCCTCACAGTCACATGGGATTAAACTTGAACAGCTGGCAGCTTACAACACAAAAAAATGCAGCTTTTCCTCAGAACACTTACTTCTTTATTCACGTCAGTTTCAGTGTTCATTATTTATGGACACACAATGTTGCATCCTTAGTTTCCAGTGTGCTCATTCTTTAGACAGGAACTAAGACTAAGAGGAAGCCTCTGGTCATGTCTATTTAAATATAGACTATATTTGGAATTCCTATTGTTTGTGTATTCAAAGGTATGCAAATAATCTATAAGGCATATAAAAATAAAATGTACCTAGTTCATGTTGGAAAACCAAAAAAAAGACTACAGCTGCCTTGATCATTTTCCTTTTAAGTCGTCTATTGTATTCAAAGGCTGGAGCTGGAACATACTTCCTAAAACTGATAAACACTCTAAAAAGTCACTAGACCAAGCAGGATATACTCAAATAATACCAATCAAAAGGTATCAATTAAGAGTATGTAATCACATTTTAGCATTTCAACCAACATGATTTTACCTAGAATCCCAAAGCATTAGAATTTTTTTGTCCTCATCAAAGCATTGGAACGCTTTACACTTTGTAAATCCAGCACAGCTAGACGCAGAGGAATCCTCTACTATTCCTCAAAAATGGATATCAACTCCAAGCTCAGAAAAAACCTGATCCTGTCCGAATATCCCACTTTCCCATCCCCACACCAGCCATCCTGTAAGCAACATTGCCAATTAGTATCAAATTATGGACAATTTTGTACTTCAGGTCCACACCCACATTGTATTAAAACTACCCAAAAACTCATTTCACATAGCAGTTCTTAGAATCATAGAATGATACAGCACAGGAGGCCATTCAGCCCATCATGCCTGTGCCAGCTCTTTGAACGTGCGATCCAATTAGTCCCATTGCCCCACTCTTTCCCCACAGCCCTACAAAATTTTCCCCTTCAAGTATTTATCCAATTCCCTTTTGAAAGTTATTATTGAATCTGCTTTCACCACCCTTTCAGGCAGCGAGTTCCAGATCACAACTCGCTGCGTAAATTTTTCATACCGTCTGATTCTTTTGCCAATTACCTTAAATCTGTGTCCTCTTGTTTATCAACCCTTCAGCCACTGGAAACAGTTTCTCCTTATTTACTCTATCAAAACCCTTCACGATTTTGAACACCTCTATCAAATCTCCTCTTAACCTTCTCTGCTCTAAGGAGAACAATCCCAGCTTCTCCAGTCTCTCCACGTAACTGAAGTCCCTCATCCCTGGTACCATTCTAGTAAATCTCTTCTGCACCCTCTCCAAGGCCTTAACATCCTTCCTAAAGTGTGGTGCCCAGAATTGAGATAGAGGAAACATTCATACCCTCAGTCTCAATGTGAATCCAGATTCTAGGTTGACAGAACAGTCTAACACACTACACCACTAAGTTCCACATACAGGATGCTTTATTGAAGTATATTTTTAAGGGTGGACATGTGTAACTTCCCCAGAAGGCTTCATAGACAAACATCTATCTCTACTTCAATATCTGCAAGCCGTTCACGTACTAATTCCCCTTTCATTCTTACATTTCACAACATGTTGTGAGATAATAGAGAAGATATAGCTTCCTTTATGTCAGCTCTTAAGATAAATCTCAATACTACTTCTAGCCTAATCAACTGGTACAACCATGACACATTGTGCACAACTGGGAACCAATGATCTGTTCCTTTTAACCATAACACATGTTAGCAGAGAAAAAGGTCTAAACTTGAGATAAGGAATTGATATAATTCTGTACATTCCAGAACAACACACTCCTATTCTAAAATAGTAATAAATCTCAGGGTTGAGATGACATTATTTCAACTGCTTGTAATATTACTGCCAATTAAATATTATTTCTCCACCCCCTCTTCTCCTATAGGCCTTGACCCCCCACCAGGGTAGAACCTCACTCAAGTGGCCATTTTTCATTTGTAAGCTCAGACCATAAGTACTGGCAGTTCAACAGTATTAGGCATCACAGCCAAGCCCACTCTCAATTTCAAATAACATATACACACACATTTTTCAGCAATTAGGAACTGGAACCATGGCAGTATTTTTATTCCCCTCCCCCCCACAATTTCTAGTCAAGGAGGCCCATTGTAATGCCCAAAGTGCTACTGCAGCTAGAATCATCTAACTCACCAAAGACAAGGAATTGAACTGGTAACATTTAATCTTATGGCTTAGTACTACACTGGGTAGTACCCTCATCTCCACTGGACAGTTTCCCCATGATCCCCACTGACTTCAGTTTTACTAGGATTCCTTGGTGCCACACTCAGTTGAATGCTGCCTTGATATCAAGGGCAGTCACTCTAACCTCACCTCTGGAATCCACCTCGTATGTCAATGATTGGGCCATGGCTGTAATGAGGTCTGGAGCTCAATGGTCCTGCCAGAACCCAAAACTGAGTATCAGTGAGCAATTTATTGTGAGTAACGATCATCCACTTGGCACTTCTGGCTGAAGATGGTTACAAATGCTTCAGTCTTGTCTTTGAATTCACGTGCTGAGCTCCACCATCATTAGGGCCGCGATTTCCCCAACCTTGGCAGGTCTGTGGCGGGTCCCGAACTCACTGCTGGCTCCAGACCACCGTCCAAAATGATTTTCCCCGATTGGGCTTGTTAAGCCCACCCAGCACATTTGCCAGCCAATTGAAGGAAGAGGGTCTGATGACGTATCATCAGCTGGTTTCCTTAAAGGGACCATGTGCAAATTTAGTTTGACAGTTGTGCTATCAGTGCTCTACAGCATTGAGGTGCTGCAAACATTGACAAGCACTGCATATGATTATGGAGGGAGTCACAGTACGCAGGGAGGTTCTCTTCCCTTCCAATGGGCAGAAGAGGCCTCCACAGGAGACCAACGCAGCCTGGTTGCACAAAATGTAACTGCAAAGCCACACTCAACCTCATCCTGCTGTGCCACTCATCACATCCCCATCACTCAGCCTTCCCTACCCTACTCCTGCACATCCTTACTCACACCAACTTACCTTGCACCTCCACCCATCCCTCTCTATCTACATTATCACTTCCCCATCTCACTAGCCACCCTTCACACTCACCCTAGTCCGAGCTTATCAACTACAACACACAAGTGTAGGCACTTGGGTGTTTTATGCAATGTTCATGTAAAGTTTCTGTTAATGTGGTGTCAAACATTGAAAGCTTTATTTTCAACACTTTGCATTCTTGGACAGATCTGTGTGCATCTTTGGAAGTGACTTAGTGAGTTGCAGTGAATGGTGAGACATAATGGTACCCCTCCCCCAAAATGGTCATGAGTATGAAAAGAATGACTTGGGCATTGTAGGGATGCTTTGTGTTGTTGGTGTGGGGTGGTGCCAACCTGGCACATCATGTGGCAGCTAGGGTGTACAGTGTCAAGTGAAGTAAATCTGGCTATGGCGAGGCCATCACTGGCGTCCCGGGCAGCAATGTGGTCGGGTGCTGATGCCCTGTGCAGCATCAGTTGATTGCGGAGAAGGTTGAAGGTTGGTGTTGTCGTTGGTGCTGCTGGTGTTGGGGCTGATCATGGTGGGATTCTGAGGACCAAGGTGAGATAGTTTCAAGGGCACAGATGCTAATGTAATAGATGACAGGTGAACTTGAGATGACAGAAGCGATCTGTCAATGGTGAGAGAGGTTGTTCCAATGAGATGACACTGGATAGACAGTTTACTCCAAACACTTGCAACCTGCATAAAGCTCAATCTGTCTTCCAAATGCAGTAAGCAACAGCTTCTGAGCTTGGAAAGTGAACAGCTGTGAGATGGGAGCTTTTATAGCATATTTGCAGCTATCAAGTAATGAGATGATTCCATGGTGACAACTCCCGACCTGCTTACCTGACATGATCCTCGAGCAGCATGGACCCCGTGGGCAACCTCGTAAAATGTAACGGTGAGCTCAAAATACTTCTTAATGGGCTGTCAACAAGGTCATAATGACCTTAATTGCCTCCCCGCCGCTGCATGTCGGGTCTGTTCAGCGCTGCCAGACCCGACATCTGGGAATGACTCATGGTGGCGGGTTGACAGTGGGGTCCCGAACCGCTGTCAAAACATTTTTTTCCCCACCCAACCCGCCACCGAACGTGCCCGCTGACCCCCCCGAAAAATTCCCCCCTTAGGATGGGATATTCATGGAGCCTACTCATCTCATTACTTAATTGTCCACCACCATTCACAATTGGATATAGCAGGGCTGCAGAGCTTTGACCAGATCAGTTGGTTGAGAGATCGCTTAGCTCTGTCTATAGCATGCTGCTTTTGCTGTTTAGTATCCATGTAGTCCTGTGCTGTAGCTTGAACTGGTTGGGAGCTCATTTTCAGGTATGCCTGGTGCTGTTCCAAGCATGCTCTTCTGCACTCCTCACTGAAACAGGTTGGTCATCTGGCTTGATGGTGATGGAGGACTGAGGGGTATGCCAGGCCATGAAGCTACAAATTGTGATGGTATACAATTCTGCTGCTGCTAATGGACAACAGCACCTCATGGATGTCCAGTTTTGAGCTGCTAGATCTGTTCTTAATCTATCCAATTTAACACGGTGATAGTGCCGCACCACACAACGGAGAGTGTCCTCAGTGTGAAGACAGGACTTGGTCTCTACAAAGACAGTGTGGTGGTCACTCCTACCAATACCGTCATGGACGGATGCATCTGCGACAGATAGATTGGTGCGTTCGTAGGTTATTCCCTTGTGTTGGTTCTCTCACCACTTGCCACAAGCCCAGTCTGGCAGTTATGTTGTTCAGGACTCGGCCTACAGTGGTACTACCAAGCCACTGTTGGTGATGGACATTGAAGTTCCCCCACTCAGAGTACATGGTGTCCTTGCTATCCTCAGTTCTTCCTCCAAGTACTGAGGAAGAGCAGTAAGTGGTAACCAGCAGGAGGTTTTCTTGACCAAGTTTGACCTGAAGCCATGAGGTCTAGAGTCAACATTAAGGACTCGCAAGGTGACCTTCCTCTAACAGTTTACCACTGTGCCGACACTTCTGGTGGGCATGTGCTGCCGGTGGGGCAGGACATATCCAGGTATGGTGATGGGAGTTGTCTGGGACGTTGGCTAATAGGTGAGTATGACTATGTCAGGCTGTTGCTTGACTAGTGTGTGGGACAACTCTCCCAACTTTGGCACCAATCCACAGATATTAGTGAGGAGGACTTTGCAGGGTCAACTGGGCTGGCTGTGCCTTTGTTGTGTCCTGATTTAATGCCTAGGTCTTAGCCAAGTGGTGCGTCCAGTTTACTTTTTCTTTCCTTTCTAGTGATTTGATACACCTAAGTGGCTTCCTAGGCCACTTCAGAGGGCAGTTTAAGAGTCAACCACATGGGTGTTGGGCTAGAGTCACATATAGGCCAGACAGACAGAGTAAGGACGGCAGATTTCCTTCTCCAAAGGACATTAATGAACCAGTTGGGTTTTTATGACAATCCGACAACTTCATAGTCACTTTTACTGGTACCAGCTTTTTATTTCCAAATTTTACTTAATAAATTTTAATTACTTACAGAACATTATATTTTCTTCCGTTTGCCTTATACTGTACTATACACATCTTCTGTTAAGGAGACCTGGTGTAAAGCCTCTGTAAATCCTGCTATACACCAACCAAGAGATGTGCAAGATTGGGAATTAACGGCCCTCTAATTTCCCCCCTCCCTGTCATGAAATACCTAGCCTCTTCTCAGCAGCACAGCTGAAACTAGGAACTCTCCTCTTGGCTCAGAAATAATGCAAGGCGCAGGGAAATTTGAAAAAGGGAGCAGACTTTTAAAAAGATACGATAGGAGATCTGGGTTTCCTAATTTTCATTCCATTTTAGGAGATTGAGAAAATATTACTTACATTCTACCAACACCTTCATACATGCGTGCTTCTTCTGGCATTGTAGATATCTCTCCATCTGTTAAATGAGCATGTTTCTTGGTCCTGTTTAATTGTTCAATCTGCAAATCGGCAAGTTTCACCTTCTGTTGTGTATCAAGCACCTTGGTCTGCAATTCAGCAAAAGCCTGAGGAAAGTACACAGAAAAGTAATTTAAAGTATGACTATAACTGGCTTTAAAGTCAATATCAACATTATGTATTAGCATTACAGTTTATAAAGATATTATCTTGTTTTAGACATATAATTTTCTTGTCATCAACTTCTGATTATTGCTCTATAAACCTGCAGTAGTCATGTCAAAAACACCTTTACAACTTCTCAGTATCACATGGCACTGCTCTGTGCTTTCAGTTTTTCACAGAAATCTACAAGGAATTGGGCATGATGCCAAGGATCAATAGTTTTCTTTTCACAAATCTCTAGAAAGCAACCCAAATTACTTGAAGCACATCTAGGAGGGTGTATTCTTACTTTCTGATGGAAGGCAAGCCCCCACTCCCCCTTCAATTTAATCTATCAAAAGTCCTAGAGTTCAAGAGAGGAAGGCAGGGGCCTAATCTCTTTTCATCTGGCATTCAAACTGAAATACAGTATATAAGTCAATGGATCCAACCAGCTGACCAACGTCCTACCAAAGACAATGCCCCTGCAGTTAAAATAGCCTAGTGACACAAACAATGGCCACAAGGACAAGCTACCAAAGGTGGATCACCACTCCTGGGAGGGATCAACATCTCCAGAAGAGGAAGAGGAAAAGCTGACAAGAAAATAAATTATGATTTTTAGAAGAAGCCATAAAACATACAAGAGTTGACTAACTTGGGTTATAAAAAAATACATTTACTACTTAGGAGAGAATAGAAGTGACTAGAACAGCTATAGATATAATTTAGTTTGGATTTTCAATTCACATTCATTTAAAAGGATGTACAGTACTTGCTTAAACAGTTTAATATCTAAGTTTACAATGGTCACCTGAACTGCAAAATTATAGGCTTGAAATAACTCCGCTATTTCTTATTGTTCATAAAATATGCAGTTTTAAGTGATGAGATTACTTTATTCAGCTTTTTTGCTCAATCAGTAGTTGTTTGTGCTAATAAATGGTGGCATTTATATGCCATAACCAACTGTTGTGACTTCATTATTGCAGCTGTAATCTAATCCAGTCAGTGGACAGAAATTTGACATCTATTATGATTTTGCGGTCGGCGGAGTAACTGCGGATTACATCGCCGGCATCCGAATGGATTACGAACTGACCTGATGGGGACCCTCCCTCGAGAACTTGCTGGCAAATGCTGCGCAGTAGAGAGCAGCGTAGTGACCCAGGCCCACGGATCCCAGGGCGCACCGTGTGCGGAAGCATACCTGGGATCACGTGGTATTGTATTCCACCACAATCTGTAACCTCATGACCTGGCATATCCCTCATTCTACCATTACCATGAAGCCAGGGGACCAACCCTGGTTCAATGAAGAGTGTAGAAGAGCATGCCAGGAGCAGCACCAGGCGTACCTAAAAATGAGGTACCAACCTGGGGAAGCTGCAACACAGGACTACATGCATGCTAAACAGCGGAAGCAGCATGCTATAGACAGGGCTAAGCGATCCCACAATCAACGGATCAGATCAAAGCTCTGCAGTCCTGCCACATCCAGTCGTGAATGGTGGTGGACAATTAAACAACTAACGGGAGGAGGAGGTTCCATAAACATCCCCAATGATAGCATTCAATCCCTCCACCACAGGTGTACCATGGCAGCAGTGTGTACCATCTACAAGATGCACTGCAGCAACTCGCCAAGAGTTCTTCGGCAGCACCTCCCAAACCCATGACTTCTACCACCTAGAAGGACAAGGGCAGCAGGCGCATGGCAACACCACCACCTCCAAGTTCCCCTCCAAGTTACACACCATCTTGACTTGGAAGTATATTGCCGTTCCTTCATCGTCACTGGGTCAAAATCCTGGCACTCCCTCCCTAACAGCACTGTGGGAGTTCCATCACCACAAGGACTGCAGTGGTTCAAGGCGGCGGCTCACCACCACCTTCTCAAGGGCAATTAGGGATGAGCAATAAATGCTGGCCTTGCCAGTAATGCCCACATCCCATGAACAAATTTGAAAACAATTTACAACATAGCTGTTTATGCACATTAAGTCCCGGAAGGCTCTAGTAATAAGGGTTTTTTTTTCCCCTTTCCTCCACTTTCTGCACAGATTTATAGATGCAAAAAAAATAAGTAAAACCTTCAATGTAGCAACCACTTCCTCCAAACTTTTCATGGAAAAAATCCTAAAATGTTTCCATTTCCAGCCTCATATAGCTTTTAAAATTACTTGGATTTGTCAGGAGGTATCCCCTTACGCTATGCAAACAGGCAATTAGCCCAACTCTGCGCCAGCAATAAGGATTTCCCCATCAGTGCAGATCATGTCAAGTCGGAACTTGACAGATCGTAAGTTTGGGATTTAGCGCATACGGAAATCCTGAACTTGCGGTCTATTTCAAAGGAGAGTACGCCGTCATTCTGACCGCAAAATCCGGGCCATATTGTTTATTCTACCTGTGCATCACCTAACTGAATCTTAAATTACTCACTGCATGCTACAGTTCACTTGATGGGTTCCCCTGCCATTGAAGTTAATATCCACCCCCTCCATCACTGGCACTCTGTGGCTTCAGTACATACAATCTATGGCATGCACTTCAGCAACTCGCCATGGTTTCTTTGACAGAACCCCCTCCCCAGCAACCTCTACCACCGAGAGGGGCAAATGCAGCAATGGGAACACCATAGAATGGTTACAGCATAGGAGGCCGTCAGGGCAGCACGGTGGCATAGTGGTTAGCACTGTTGCCTCACAGCGCCAAAGACCCGGGTTCGAATCCGGCCTCGGGCGACTGTCTGTGTGGAGTTTGCACATTCTCCCCGTGTTTGCGTGGGTTTTCTCCGGGTGCTCCGGTTTCCTCCCACAGTCCAAAGATGTGCGGGTTAGGTTGATTGGCTATGATAAATTGACCCTTAGTGTTAGGGGGATTAAATACGTGGGGTTACAGGGATAGGGTGGGAAATGTGTTGGTGTAGGGGTTACGGGGATCGGGTGGGATATGTGTCAGTGCAGGCTCGATGGGCCGAAATGGCCTCTATCTGCATTGTGGGGTTTCTGTGATTCTGTGATTCGGCCTGTTGAGCCCATGCCGGCTCTCTGCAAGAGCACTTCAGCTAGTCCCACTCGCCCGCCCTTTCCCCGTAGCCCTACAAATTCCCTTTTGAAAGCCACAATTGAATTTGCCTCCACCACCCTCTAAGGCAGTGCATTCCAGACCCTAACCACTCGCTGCGTAACAAGTTATTCCTCATGTCGCCTTTGGTTCTTCTGCCAATCACTTTAGGTCTGTTTCCTCTAGTTCTCGACCCATCACCTCCAAGTCACACACCATCCTAACTTCGACACATATCACTGTTCCTTCATCATCACTGGGTTAATATCCTGGAATTTCCGATCTCACACCATTGTAGATGCGCCATCACCATAGTTCAAGGGGAAAGACCACCAACCTCTCAAGGCAACTAATCTTTAGAAGTGAGTTACTTAGGAACATAGGAACAGGAGTAGGTCAATTAGCCCCTTGGGCCATTCCACCATTCAATGAGATCATGGTCGATCTGCGACCTAACTCCAACAATTGACCTAGCATCAATTACCGTTTGTGAAAGAGTTCCAAACTTCTACTTTGTGTGTAGAAGTGTTTCCTAATTTCACTCCTGAAAGGTCTGGCTCTAATTTTTAGACTATGCCCCTTAGTCCTAGACTCCCCAACCAACGGAAATAGTTTCTCTCTATCTACCCTATCTGTTCCCATTAATATCTTGAAAACTTCGATCAAATCACCCCTTAACCTTCTAAATTTTAGGGAATAGAACCCTAATTTGTGTAATCTCGCCTCACAATTTAACCCTTGGAGTCCGGGTATCATTCTGGTAAACCTACATTGTACTCCCTCCAAGGCCAATATATCCTTCCTAAGGTGTGGTGCCCAGAACTGCTCACAGTACTCCAGGTGTGGTCTAACCAGGGTTTTGTATAGCTGTAGCATAACTTCTACCCCCTTGCATTCTGGTCCTCTAGATATAAAAGCCAGCATTCCATTAGCCTTTTAGATTATTTTCTGTGCCTGTTCATGACATTTTAATGATCTATGTACCTGGACCCCCACCCCAACAAAAGTCTTTTTGGACCTCCACTGTTTTTAGCTTTTCACCATTTAGAAAGTACTCTGCCCTATCCACTTCGTGTCCAAAGTGGATGAATCACATTTGCCTACATTGAAATCCATTTGCCACAATTTTGCCCATTTACTTAATCTATCGATGTCCCTTTGTAATTTTATGCTTTCATCTGCACTGCCGCCTAGCTTTGTGTCATTGGCAAATTTGGATATGTGACTTTCTATATCATCATCTAAGTCATCAATAAATACTGTGAACAGTTGAGGGCCGAACACAGATCCCTGCCGGACACCACTAGTCACATCCTGCCATTTGAGTACCTACCCATTATCTCTACTTGGTCTCCTGCCACTCAGCCAATTTCCTACCCAGGTCAATAATTTGCCTTCAATTCCATGGGCTTCAACCTTAATTAACAGTCTCTTATGATTTTAAAAACCTAAATGAGCATTAAGAGCATGAAATAAACATGGAGGGAAAAATACCATGATGAATATCTTCCCTTAATCTAGGAGATAAAAATAAATTGTGAATGCTGAAAGAAAGAAAAACTGTAAATATTAAGAGGTCAATCAGCATTAGCAAGAACACGTGAAGGGTGCCACCCAAAATGATCTGTATTTCTCTTTCAGGCTTGCTGTGCACTTCCAGCATTTTGTTTTTAAATAATATTTACATGTAAAAATAAACGTTTTGTCAACAGCTACGCTCTGCCATAAAAATGAAGTTATCCCCATCCCACCGGAACTGAACTATAATTTTTGCCAGAACATGGCAAAACCTTGTAAACGTAAACGCTTAGAAATACCTCCTTCCTGGAATGTCAGAAATGCTATTACTGCTGTGTATTTATTATACAACACATACAGTATTTCAATTCGACAACGTGAAGAAGTGCTCACTTGTAGCCGGGCCTGCATCACCTCCAAGCTTTTAATGCCCGCCGAACACGGAACAATTATATTTTTAAAAAACGCTCCCTGACTCGTGCTTTCTACTCTTGGGAACTTAAAGCTGGCGATCAATCATCAAAAGAACACAAAAGCGCGAAGCTCTAAGCCTCCACCGCCTCTCTGTACCTTCTTCAGCTCCAGGTCCACGGGGGCAGCCATGTTCAGAGGGCGTGAGCATGCGCAGCTCGCACCTTCTCCAGTGCCCTTCTTTCCTCTTCAAGCCAAACACTTCCAGCGACAGAATGGGAAGAAAACGACCGCAGCAGCTCAATGCCACTTGACTCAATATTGACAATAGTTTTTTTTTTAAGCCTTTATTGTGGTGTTCATTCTTTTCTCGTCAACACACAACTACGCTTGAAGTAGGAAGATTCCCACGTTCAGTTACTGATCTAGACTGAGTAGGGTGGCTTCAACTGAGGCAGTGTTCGTGGCCCCGCAAATGCCTTCAGAACCTCTGAGCTCTGGAGGGGAGAAGAGTAAGCAGTCTAGTGGCCCCTGGGCGTGGATGTTCTGCTTGCTTATAGGAACAGGCTCGATTGTGAGGTCCCTACAGTTGAATAGCCTGTTAACACTTACCGTTTAGGCTTATCCAAAAAGAATGGGCCACTCACACTTCTGTCTTATAATATTCCTATGAAGGGCCTTGGGACGTTTTACTACGTTAAAGACGCTATATAAATACAAGTTGTTGTTGAATGTGCCACTCCGGTTAAATAAATGGGGTTATTCTCCCTGTGTCTGCGTGGGTTTCCTCCGGGTGCTCCGGTTTCCTCCCACAGTCCAAAGATGTGCGGGTTAGGTTGATTTGACTATGATAAATTGACCCTTAGTGTTAGGGGATTAAATACGTGGGGTTACGGGGATAGGGTGGGATATGTGTCGGTGCAGGCTCGATGGGCCGAAATGGCCTCTATCTGCACTGTGGGGATTCTGTGTCTGTATGCCATTGACACCCCAGTTCTAACATCTCTACCACTTCTTTCAACTCCAGAATTACTTCATGCTGCAAGATTGTATGTCAGAGCTGAAGACATGAATGAGCCAACATTTCCTCCAATTAAACACTGGGAAGACTGAAGCCAGCATATTTGGCCCTCACCAAAATAGCATAACTTTGCTACTGATCCCATCTTTGTCCCTTGCTTAGGCTGCACCAGACAGTCTGTAACCTCAATGTCCTACTTAACACAGAACTGCGCTTCAAACCCCAATCCTAGTCACCACCAAGACAACAGCAATATTGCCTGCCTTACTCCCAGAACACTTTATGACATTTTTGTCAGCTCCATAATCTATTCCCCAGCCTCTCAAGCTTCACCCTCCACAGATTCCAGCTCGTCCAAAATTCCACAGGCTGCATCCTGTCCTACACTAGTTCCTATTTATCTTTCACTCCAATCCTTGCTGACCTACACTGGCTCCCTATCCCAGAATACATCAATTTCAAATTCCCCCTCTGCGTCCCAACTCTTTCCACATCCTTACCCCTATACTATCTCTGTGATTTCCTCCACTTTAATGCAATTTATTCTCTCACATCTGGCCTCATGTGATCCCCCCCACAACAACAACTAAAACAACTTTCATTTATGTAGCGCTTTTAACATAGTAAAACATCCTAAGGCATTTCGCAGGAGTGTTATCAAACAAAATTTGACACCAAGCCACGTTAGGAGATATTAGGGCCGGTGACCAAAAGCTTAGTCAAAGAGGTAGGTTTTAAGGAGCATCTTAAAGGAGGAGAGTGAAGTAGAGAAGCGGAGAGGCTTAGGGAGGGAATTACCAAGCCTAGGGCCCAGGCAGCTGAAGGCACTGCCACCAATGGTGGAGCAATTAAAATTGGGGAGACCAGAATTGGAGGAGCGCAGAGATCTTGGAGGGTTGTAGTGCTGGAGGAGGCTACAGAGACGGGGAGGGGCAAGGCCATGGAGGGATTTGAAAACAAGGATGTGATAATTTTAAAATCAAGGCATTGCTGGACTGGGAGCCAATGTAGGTCAGTGAGCACAGGGGTAATGAGTTAACGGGTCTTGGTGCGAGTTAGGATACGGGCAACAGAGTTTTGGATGAGTTCAAGTTTATGGAGGGTGGAAGATGGGAGACCAGCCAGGAGTGTGTTGGAATAGTCAACTCTAGAGGTAACAAAGGCATGGATGAGGGTTTCAGCAGCAGATGAGCTGAGGCAAGGGTGGAGATGGCCGATGTTACGGAGGTGGAAATGAGCAGTCTTCCTGATGGAGCGGATATGTGGTCAGAAACTCATCTCAGGGTCAAATATGACGCCAAAATTGTGAACGGTCTGGTTCAACCTCAGACAGTGACTGGGGGAGGGATGGAGTTGGTGGCTAGGGAACGGAGTTGGTGGCAAGGACCAAAGACAATGTCTTCGGTCTTCCCAATATTTAGTTGGAGGAATTTTCTGCTCATCCAGGACTGGATGTCGGACAAGGAGTGTGACAAATCAGAGACAATTGAGGGGTCGAGAGAGGTAGTGGTGAGGTAGAGCTGAGTGTCGTCAGTGTACAAGTGGAGCCTGACATTGTATTTTCGAATGATGTCATTGAGGGACAGCATGTAGTTGAGAAATAGGAGGGGGTCAAGGATAGATCCTTGGGGGACTCCAGAGGTAATGGTGCGGGAGCGGGAAGAGAAGCCATTGTAGGTGATTCTCTGGCTATGACTGGATAGATAAGAATGGAACCAGGCAAGGGCAGTCTCACCCAGCTAGATGACTGAGGAGTGGCGTTGGAGGAAGATGGTGTGGTCAAGCGTGTCGAAGGCTGCAGACAGGTCAAGAAGGATGAGGAGGGATAGTTTACCATGATCACAGTCACATAGGATGTCATTTGTGACTTTACTAAGGGCCATTTCAGTGCTGTGGCAAGGGCGGAAACCTGATTGGAGCAATTCAAACATGGAGTCTCTGGGAAAATGGGCACGGATTTGGATGGCGATGTGTTCCAGGACTTTGGCGAGGAAAGGGAGGTTGGAGATGGAGTGGTAGTGTGCAAGGAAATAAGGGTCAAGTTTGGATTTTTTGAGGAGGGGGCTGATGATGGCACATTTGAAGGGGAGGGGGACAGTACCCAAGGAGAGGGAACTATTAATGATATTTGTTAGCATGGGGCCCAAAAAGGGAAGTTGAGTGGTCAGCAGTTTGGTGAGAATAGGTTCGAGGGAGCAGGAGGTTGGTCTCATGGACAAGATGAGCTTGGAGAGGGTATGGGAAAAGACAGAAGGGAAATTAGAGAAATATGCAAGTTCAGGGCTAGGGCAGGGGAGGAACCTTAGGGGAAGTTTGGCTTGTTGGGCTAGGGGAAGGAAGGGAGGCAGCTGAATAGATAGTCTCAATCTTAGTGATAAAGATGTCCATTAGCTCCTCACACTTGTTGTTGGTGAGGGTGGAGGAGGCAAGGGAAAGGGCTCTATTCCATCATCAGTGGCAGAACTATCAATGGAGCTACCTTTCTAAACTCCACCTACTCTCTGCCCACCATTAAACAACATCTCAAAACCTAATCTATTAACCAATGCCTTTGTTACCATTCCTAACTGCATGACTTAAGCTCAGTGTCCATTTCTATTATCTGTGAAGCGCCTTGGATGAGAAAGAATATCTAAGGGTGCAGTTACATTACAACTTCAGCATCTCCGCTAAGCAGTTTTCACATCCAAGTGGCACTAAAGTTGTACTGTAAATTCAGAGTTAGGGCTGACTTGGTTTGTCACTGCACGGAGTGTAACTCCAGTGCAATGTCAAACTGGATTTAAAAGGTCTCTTGAAACCTCCGTGCACTTAATTGAAATGTTTAGACAATGCAGACTCTGTTGCTGATACACACAAAACATTTTCATTTTAATTGCTCATGGAGGAGGTCACTCCTGGGGTTAAGAATCAGAGTTCCAGTTAGGCCGTATGAACAGGATATTGTCTTGCTGGCAGCCGTGCTGCAATGAGTAGCTGTAGTATAAATGTCACATTTGACATGACAAGGTTATCATAGAATGTCTTGAAGTTTCCAAAATATAAAAAGCCCCCCCAAGTTTTGCTCAGAAGAGATCAGCCATAGGACACAATATCCCATTTCCTGACATAAACACTCAATAAGGGTATTTTTTTCAAACACTTTTTCCCTCAAATGTTCTTCCTTTTCTCTTGGCAACATTAACTCAGACTGAAATACAGTTCTATGCATACCTGCAGCCTTCCAACATTTTGCCTAAGTGACCATTCTTCTTGCAGAAGCCTAGACTAGAAGTGTCCGATGGTTTGGTGAGCCGCAAAGATGTGTATTCGGGAGCTTCAGGGCCAAAGAAAAATCCATATTCCTATTAATTTGCTTATATCTCATATTGCTGCTACCAACAGATCTTGATATTCTGAATTAGAATTAATCCACCGACAAAGCAACAGAACAACCCTTTCAAAAACTTTAGGCTCACAAAATTCTAACAGGATAAACCAGAGAATCAGAAATAAATGTGAAATTAGGACAAAATTCTCTGGGCTTCAAGGACCGAGTTTCCAGGGCTTGGGTTGCATGTGGCCATGTGCCACAGTTTGGATACCTCTGGCCTGGATGATGAGAGTCAATGGATTATTGAACCATGAGGCCTCCAGCTAAACTTAATTCTGTCCTTATCTGATGTCCACATGCATGTTCCAGCAGGGATCACTGGAAAGTGATCAGGAGTGGGAACCCTGCCTGCTCTTTCTACTTCCTAGCGCAGGAGACCAATTGCAGTGCTTCTACAACTAGCCAGGGTGCGATCAACTACTTTAGCATGGACTAGGGATTGAATCCTGCTTTTGCTTCAAACACCATCTCTGTTGGAAAGTTACCAACTATCAGCTTCTAAAATTCTCATGTTCCATTTTATGTTAGGTTATATTATGTTACATTCACTATAGTGTGCACCTTATTATTACACACAAAGTCCTTGACCATCAAGGGCCATGTTATCAGGGTGCACAGTAACATGTTAAACCCCCACCAATTAGTATTACTGAAGGGTTTGAATACATGAATCCCTGGACGGCAGTACACCATGGTAAATATTCTTCCAAGCAAGTCCAAATATTATAGCTATCTTCAGTAGGAACCCAAGCACAAGTTTATTTATAATATAGGATGAACAAACTGCAAATACAGACACTTGCATTTTCAATATATGGTTTATGTAACATTTTTTTACATATTTACAGATCATAATCTACATAGTTAAATTTCTCTTCTCTCCCCCCCATTTCCTATTCTATTTTAGCTCCATGTCCTCCTCTCCTGAAGGTGGCAACTGATACTGGTGATGATCCTACAGGCTCCACTAGTAGTCTGGTATCGCATCCAAGTGACCATTCTTCATGCCTAAGTCTAGACAGTGAGTGTTGGAAGGCTATTTGAATCTGGGATCCAAGACAGTCGTGCCCAATTCTATCCTCACCCAGCATCATGCTTGTGCTGTTCCAGCAGCGGCTACTGCATTGCAGAGTAGGAACTTTGACTGCATTTTTCCTCTCCCTATCCTGTATTTATTGAGGCCAACAATAGCGTCCCCAGCTTAGAGTGGCTAATATAGCACAGAACCAGAGATTGAGCTTTCTTGGCCTGTATGACTAATGACCATATTAAATGGTGCATTTACCAATTGAGTCATTGGGAGAGCAAGCTTGCCCCACTTCCTTCTGATGTGCAAGCATAGAGAGTTACATTTACATTATTACTTTATTGAAAATAACTAATACAAAAAGTTTCTGTGCGTAGACTATTTCAATATCCAGTATTATAATTTAACATTACAATAATAAAATAATATAAACCAGTGGTTTCCCCTCTCTATATGTGTATTACATAGGTCTTCTTGGTCGGTGATTTCTTAAAGTGTTATAAGTAAAAGAAAGCCATACAGTCAGACTTATACAAAAAGAACAAATTTATTTTACACCAGCAATTCATATTGAGCAGTTCACCATTCACTTGTTTTAGAATGGGCATATTTCTTGAGAAACTCTTTTAAATATTTCCAATGAACACATATACACATTTTAAACAGGCAGCAGCAGAAATCACATGCTTTAAATAATAAGCTGCAAATAACCTAAAATAAGTTAAAATATAAAATAATACTAAAATAAATACTGACAATTTAAGAACCAGAATATAAATAAGTTGCTTTAAATATTAACAGTATAATAGGAAAATGCAATGTAATTTACAGTCTCCCCAGCTGCTGGGGAATAGATATGCACCCAATGGATGCAGTCACTTTACTCATTCAATACATGAACAATTTGACTTTTCGTCTGTTGCCTTTTTATGTCACGTTTTTCTTTCATGATTTCTTCCATCAATGAGGTAGATTTTGTAGACATTTTTGTACCTGCAGTTAAAAAGCACACATTGAACTGATCATTCTAAAACAGTGTGGTCTTGTATTTTAATTTGATCCACTGATATGCTGGCTTATACACACTTTGCCACAGTACTGCATTTATGGGTGTAGCTCGAAAAATAATTGTGTCACCCCACCCACACTAGCATCAGCCACCGCCCTGCTGCAATCATTTTTTGGAACTTTTAAGTTTCTATGTAGCTATGAAATGTGAGTAATACCATGGTGGAATATGCATTTTAACCATTGATTATTACATAAAACTGGAATCAATCAAAAAGCAGCAAGTTTCATCCTTCAGTTTTAGAATTATTACCTTCTACTAAAGCAGTATTATCTCTTGCTTTCTTTAAACCATCTATATGATCTATAGATCACTTTTGATTTATAAGAAAGGTACTTGGGTAAATCCCTATAAAAACAAATTCAATTTCTGTAATCTTACTCTAATTTGAAATTGAATAGGACACCAAACACTTGATATTGGACTGGAGAATTAAAGCAAGGACATCAACACACACTGAACATATAATTAAAAAGAGTGCTTCCAGATTTCAATGACGCTGCAATGCAAATTAAATGGTGCATTTACCAAGCTGATATTATCCCACATCAGCAAACAAGTTCAATATATAAATGTATGTTTCAAAAGGGGGGAGTGGAGCTCATGAATCCAGCCAGGATATCAGGAATTGTTGGTTAGGGCTTTCCCGTTTGCACAACTGTATTTCAAAGGGAAACACATGTTGACAGATGCTTTTTGGGTAAAGTGGGTCAGGCTCAGCCTGTGGGCCACAAGTTCCACATTGCTGATTCTAACCTTTGAACAGTAAAACTGTGCATTATGCTGTACATGACGTTGTTTGTCTATGCCCATGACTATGACATTTTTAAACTAACTTTTTTATGGACGAGCTGCCTGCTTTATAAAGTATCTACATAGCTTTACCAAAAATGGTCCGGCAAGCAGCTTTCTCCCTCTCCTTAATGTTCCTTGCCCTGTAGTGAAACACCTGGCCTCTACTTGGACCTCCCCACAGCAGCATACCGAGTTTAGGAACTCATTGCAAAGAGCGTAACAGGCATGAATCCACATTTTTTTAAAACTCTGTGGCACAACATATTGAGGCCATAGTATTTTGCACCATACATCACTTTGTATGGATTTACTTTTAACTGTATTTTCTATGATTAACACAAAATCACAGACTAATTCATGAATATCTTACCATTTCTTTTGAAGTCAGTGACTGTTGTTATTTCCAAGTTTAATCTTTTCTTCATTTTTTACATTATAACTGGCAACTCGCCTGTGATATCTATCAAAAAACAGACTGTAAAGATTTATAACCCAATGACAGTAGCATATTAAAAATATAGCCTGGTTATTTCACACAAAGGCATTTCTTCTATCATGCTTATATTTGATGCAAAATCCATTTTAAATGACCACTGTTAAGTATAAATAATGTTATCAAAAACTATTTCAATACACATTTTTCAAATGATTGAATAGGTTGTTTTACTAAGATTTATTTTCATTTTATTTGTTTAAACAGTAGCATTATAGATTTTAATGTACTAGAATTAAAACCAGTTTTAAAATCCTAAGATTTTACATAGAAAAACCTATTTATTTACAGATAACTCACCCAAGAACCAAAAGGATAAGGATTACAGTGAGACTAAGGGAGGAAAGCACCACTGCCACAATAGCCAGAGTCGTCGTGTTGTCATTTGGATCTTTTGGATGTTCCACAGCTAAAATGAAGGTACCACATCTTACCCCTTCATATCCTGAAAAGCACCTAGAAAGAAATCAAGAAGTACATTTTAATTTGTTTATCAAATATCAAAAATACGTAACAAATTAAAGGCAATGCCGCCACTATTATATGCAACTGTGACAT
This sequence comes from Somniosus microcephalus, assembly GCF_052327205.1. Classification (NCBI taxonomy): domain Eukaryota; kingdom Metazoa; phylum Chordata; class Chondrichthyes; order Squaliformes; family Somniosidae; genus Somniosus; species Somniosus microcephalus. The sequence goes on along the minus strand of NC_140994.1, from coordinate 143,582,400 downwards.
GTATTTGCTTCCTTCAAAAAAAAAGAAAATGACTTAATCTATCTCTGGTATGTTATTAAGTATATATATTAAAGTAATCAAAACTTCTTGAATTCTGTGCAGATGTGGTGGAAATCATGAATGAAAAATCTGTCTGGATATTTGCCTTATACACAGTGTTTTTACATATATTAATGCTGCAATGTTTTACATTAAATATCAACCTTTAATATGGTCATTTTAAAGTACCTAATACATTAAATAATGTGATTAAAATGTATGAACAAAAATCCTTGTACTTTCCTACAAGGTTCAACTAAGGACCACCGCTGATCCAGTTAAATTTACTCTTAAATTCTAAGTAGGGAGTGAATTGCCTAAGCAGCAGCATTTCATTCTGCTTGCAATAAAACAAATTGGTTTCTCTTTCCACAGTTATGAAGTTTGATTTTACAAGCTGCAACGTTCATTCCTAGCAGCCTTTTTTTTTAGAAATTAGCCATTTAATTTTCAGAAGCTTGTACTTAAAGTGTGTGTATATATTGGCTTGAACAGTTCCAAGTATATACTTCCAATAGATATACGTCTCTGTTTGCATCAACAGCAGCAGTACAAATAAAAGTAAATTGTGGTTGTTAAACTTCAATGCTTATCCGTTTCCTAGTTTGGTAGGGGAACTCTGAAGATATCCGCTTTGTCTAGACATGCCCGGGCACAGGTATAGGTAATGTTAGCTATTTACTGTCGTCATTTGTTTTGCACTCACTGGAGACCTTATGATGGCATCTACGTGGCCAGATTTACCTGGACTCTCCATCCCTAGTGATTACACGAAATCAACACTTCACCTACAGATTCAACACATGAAAAAATAATGAACAAGTAAATACCTGCATGCTACCTCTTTAATATGTCTCAAGTACTGACATTCTCCGTGAATGCAGAAATCCTTGTATTTTCTGTAGCATGGATTTTTTTTACCCTTCCTCTTGCCACGTTTCTTTTTTCCTTTGCCTTTCCCCTCGACAGTCGCAGTCGCGTTTTCCGCAGATTTATAAAAGGCCACTAGTTTAAAATAAACAAAACATTAAATGTCTACATGATATTCCTCAAGATACACACGGCTCGAATTTCCCAGAGCTTTTAATAGGCGGCCTCGATATTATACACCCCCTCCCCCAAACACACAGCAAAAAGCGCTTTGTTCAACTTTTTTTCAAGTAGAGGAGAAATTCTGCCACCAGAAGAAAATAAAAACCGTAATTTCTGACAATATTTACGATTTCGAGCAATGCAAGTCGCGGCGATCTTCCGTTCATATTACCTTGTGGTATTTCAGGGGCTCGGTTACTGGTTGGACGCTCGGCTGTTGGGACAGTCGGTTCCTCCTCAATAACCCCTCCGAGGATGGTCAGAATATCCTTCTCCCCTCTCCTGCGACTCCGAGTTACTTCACTCTCATAGCCTTCGATCGCCGCTCCCACCGCAGTACTGCAAGCAACTGCTGAAAACAATTTGATCCATGAAACACCAACAGTAATAGAAACTGGTTCAAAAATAAACCTTTTATTATAAACAAGTAGCGAGAGATGCAGCAGCTCCTGTTGGTGTAACGCGAACTAACAATCCCCCAGAAAGTGGAAGAGCCATGAAACACACTTATTTCGGAGATTTGTTACTCAGAATAAGCAGCCGCTTCTTCATCTGATAAAACGTTCTCCTTTCCCCCACTGCCACGTTATGATAGAAATGCAAACATTTATAACCTCGCCTTGTTCTACTTTGAAAAGCGGCGTTAAGTTGGAGTAAAGGTCACTTACCTGCGGCGAGAACAAGGAGGGCGGCTGCGAACGAAATCCGCATGTTCGGCTGCGACCACTTGGAAATTACAAACTGTCTGTTTCCTTCTAAGTTGTCCACAAAAAACAAAAATAAATCTCTGCCCGGTTTGGTTTGGTTTGATCGAGTCGCTCCCAAAAGCTGCCGAAAGAAGTCCGGCTCTCGAATAACCAGTTCAGCTCTGGCACCTTAATTTAAAATGAGTTTGTGACGGCAGTCAGGGGCCGGGGCGAATCCAGACAGGCGATTTGTTAAATGTCTCGAGTACTATTCATATTCCTTGCAGCCTGGCGGCGAGTTAAGAATAACTGCAGCCAGCGACCTCTAGATATATAGGCAGTGAGCCGAGCAGAGATGACGTTCTGAGCTGACGTGCTGTGTGCAGTGCACAGCACAGTATTAAGCTTTGTTGGGACTGGTAGTTCTTGGCGGACCAAAATGATCCTGTCGGTTTCTGTGCAGCAAACCTTTACACTGTCAAAATTATTTGAAGAAAAAGCTACTTGGCACCATGAAACCAAACCAACCTGAACAAATACGGAAATATTGCAATTAAAATACTATTTTTTGCAAAATAATAAATACTGGCAGTTTCATAGTTAGTTATTACTCATTTAATTTATATGAAAAAAAAGCACTAGCCTTCCAAACTTAGTGTAGTGCACTGCTGCCGAGTGGGTGTACTGTATGCACTGAGATCAGACTTAGGTAGTTGGGGGCGGAGATGTATGTTGATCCTATGCAGAGCAGAGTTTAACTAGGGTTTTCCTGTGCCTCTCTGTGGTACCTGAGAACCCTGCCATAGTTTATCCAAGATGATTTTGTCAATATTTGTTTTATAACACTCCCATGAAGCGCCTTGGGACGTCTTACTACGTTAAAGGCGCTAGATAAATGTTGTTAATTGTAGTTTTGCTATTTATTTATTTAGATACATCTCCTCCAATTTACTGTGAGCATGGTAAATACTGGGCCCAACATTTCTGAAGCCCCGCTCCACCGCTGTCTTGAAAGTTTCAATAGACCCATCATTCAAGGCCTTTTGAGGGACAGAGTTTCAGATCTCCACTACCCTTTGTGTGAAAGAGTGTTTCCTGATTTCACTCCTTGTTCTGGATTCCCCACCAGAGAAAATAGTTTTCTGTATCAACCCTATCAAATAATCTTATCATTTTAAACACCTCAATTAGATCATCCCATCAACCTTCTAAACTCAAGAGAATACAAGACAAGTTTATGCAATGGGTGGTAGCAGGAAGTTGAGGAGGTAGGTGAGCAATGGGAGTGAGGGGGAAGCAGATGATTGGGGGGGAGGGAGCTGCTGAGAGTCACATTTTCCCCACTGCCTTCACCTCAAAAACAGCTTGCAACCATTGGTGGCTCGTTTCACCTCCACACCGTCCCATATTACCTACCACCTCACATTTGAAAGGAAAGAAGAAATGAAAAAGACAGAAAAAGAAATAGAAAAGGACAGAGGATAGGGTTCCCAACCCTGGTGGAATGACTGGGAGTTTCCTGGAATCGGTGGTTCCTCCCTGGAGTGCTGTCTCCAGCAGCCTGGAAGATCAGCAGTTTAAATTTCCCGCTGCAGTGCACCCCCGCCCGCCTCGTTCAGTGACGTCACCAGCTGTTGTTAGAGAAGCCTCCGGCTCGGTGATGTCAGCCGACCACTGCCGCAGAGAGCCGCAGCCATGTGGATTAAGGTTGTATTCCCTAGAATTTAGACGGTTAAGGGGTAATTTGATCGACATTTCAAGATATTAAGAGGAACAGATAGGGTAGACAGAGAGAATCTATTTCCGCTGGTTAAGGAGTCTAGGACCTAGGAAACATAGTATAAAAATTAGAGCCAGACCTTTCAGGAGTGAAGTTAGGAAACACTTCTACACACAAAGGGTGGTAGAAGTTTGGAACTCTCTTCCACAAACGGCAATTGATGCTAGATCAATTATTAATTTTAAATCGGAGATTGATATATTTTTGCTAATCAAAGGTGTTAAGGGATATGGGGCAAAGGTGGGTATATGGAGTTAGGTCGCAGATCAGCCATGATCTCATCTCATCGAGGGGCTAAATGACCTACTCCTGTTCCTATGTTCCTCTGTGGAGTGGCATTGGGAAAGGAACTAGAGAGTCAGGATTCGGGCGTGTTGGGAATCATGAGGACTCTCTGAAATCTGGGTGTCTCTGAAATTGGGGGGGTTTGAGAGTGGGGAAAGAGAGGGAGGCTGGGAAATGGGGGCTTGGGGGGAGAGGGAGGCTGGGAAATGGGGGCTTGGGGGAGAGGGAGACTGGGAAATGGGGGCTTGGGGGGAGAGGGAGACTGGGAAATGGGGGCTTGGGGGAGAGGGAGACTGGGAAATGGGGGCTTGGGGGGAGAGGGAGACTGGAGAATGGGGGCTTGAGGGGAGAGGGAGGCTGGGAAATGGGGGCTTGGGGGAGAGGGAGACTGGAGAATGGGGGCTTGGGGGGAGAGGGAGGCTGGGAAATGGGGGCTTGGGGGGAGAGGGAGGCTGGGAAATGGGGGCTTGGGGGAGAGGGAGGCTGGGAAATGGGGGCTTGGGGGAGAGGGAGACTGGAGAATGGGGGCTTGGGGGGAGAGGGAGGCTGGGAAATGGGGGCTTGGGGGAGAGGGAGACTGGAGAATGGGGGCTCGGGAATCTGGGAAATGGGGATCAGTGGGAGAGATGGAGATTGGGGAACGGGGCCTCAGAGAGAGGGGGAGACTGGGGAATGGGGTGAGCGTGGGGTCCAGCATTTCCTGCAAAGCCGGGAGCAACATCAGCATCATGGTGAGTGGAAGTGTCACCGAGAGAGGAGCAGCCAGTGAAGGGGTGAGTGAATCCTAGAAACCTTACTGTGGGTAAATAGTGAAAGATTGTTTCCACTGGTGGGCCAATGGGGAACAAGGGAATGGAAACCAAGGATTCTCGCTGGAAGATACAAAGGTGAAGAGGGGAGGAAGGCTCTTGAACTGAGGGCTATTAGACCATGGGATACTTCACCACATGTGGCTATTGAGGTAGAGATTAAAACTTAATTTCAAAGGGAAGCAGATAAATATTTGAAAAGGAGGAATATAAAAAGATCTGTGGGAATGGGTTTACAGGAGAGAGCGCCAGCACCGGGGGCCGAATGGCCGCCTCCTGTGTTGTAATTTCTATAATTCTATGAAAACACTCCTTTATTGAGTCTGAGCTCAGGGAGTGGTTTAGAAATGTCAGTGCTGAGCTGAGTTTAGGACGACATGCCGTGTGAGAAGTGCCCCAAGTGCTGAGCCTGCTGCACTTTGTGCGATCCCTCGGTTTGGTTCAGGTCAGTCTGTGAAGGATTCGAAAATTTCAAACATCTCCCCCCCCCCCCTCCGATGATTTCTTTGTTTTTTAAAAGAAACCCTGGTCAGACTGAGTTTTAAAATCCAGGGAACAACAAAATGGCTGCGGTCAGACCTCGTGACCGAAAGCCTGTCCGTTTCAATTCGGACCCTGGCAAGCTAACAACTTGTGCATTTCAATGTCTGCAGCAAGGAGATCACGAAACCAGACAAGACTTTTGCATATGCATTGGGGACAAACCCAATTACAATCAGACCCACGCATAAAGGCCATCAAGGTGTTTGCTCAAACAATCAAAATAATCAGCGGGGCCATCGAGACTGGGCTGGCCCCCATCAAAGAACCTGTTGGATAAAGGAGAGCAGTTGCAGAACCGGCAGGAACCGATTACCGGCCATCCAAGTCGATGGGCCAAGATCGACACCTTTTGTTTAATTCCAGCCCGCTCAAATCAGACAAAAGAATGAGCTGATTGAGCGTAGCGATAAGGGCTACTGAGGGGGGTATAACTAGCCTCTCGAGAAGCCATTCGCTCTCTCTCACCTCGTCTCCTGTGCCCTGCCTCGCCATCAACCAAGGAAGAAGACCATCGAAGGAGAGCCCGTCCAGAGAGGTAGGATACCCTGTCAGAGACGTTTTAATTACTGGGGTATCTCTACCTGGACAGTGAAGTCTGTGCAACAGCGGGACCACGTGACATCGGCAGGCAACAGGGCAAAGGGGCAAGGCTTTTCTTTCAACACCTCAGACTGGTGAGCATTATACTTCAGACCCATCGCAAGATAATCTAGCTAGGTGTAGAGGGTGGGAGTTAAGGGGATTGCTGAATTGTCATTTTAGCCATTTTCCCTCGATGTGCCATTTCTCCTCCCCTGTTAAGTGTAAGTGTACTGCATTCATATCATCCTTTTGTATAGTATTGTTATCTTATTTTCTCTGTTAATAAATTTTGGTTTTCTTTGTACCAAACCACTGGTCTGCTCATTTGTCTATATCGCTATCTGCCAATAAGTCCGGGGATCGGAACTAAGGGGTGAGCGATCCGAACCGCTCAGAGACAAGGCAGCCGGAGACATAACCGACTGGCCAAAACAAGTAGCAAAACCCCCTACAGAATGGCGACCGGCGGCAGGACCCCGGCAGCAGTTTGCGATATAGCAGACAGTGGTGCGGACGAAGGAGCCGTAATGGAAGAGAGGTTGTCCGATTATGTTTTTAGAAAGGTGAATATCACCAAGAAGTGGATACTCATCCTATTACAGGCTGAGCGTCGCATAGATGCAGCCGCCCAGTGGACGGCCAGTAAACAACATAAGGGGTCAATAGAGAAAGCAGTGTGGCTTATGTGCTACAAGGAACAGGTCCTACTGTTGGACGGAGTTGTAGCAGCACAGGCTGCCAAGCTTAAGAAATCAGCCCTAGAACATAAGAACATAAGAACATAAGAAATAGGAGCAGGAGTAGGCCAATCGGCCCCTCGAGCCTGCTCCACCATTCAATAAGATCATGGCTGATCTGATCCTAACCTCAAATCTTCTATCACTCTGCATCCACCCGAACCCATGTGATCTCCCGGGAGAGGCGAAAAACCAGATAAAGACCCAATGGCCAATTTGGGAGAAAAAAATCTGGGAAATTCCTCTCCGACCCATCTAGGCGATCGAAATTCTTCCAGGAGATCACTCTGTCCCTATATTTTCTACAGTACTTACCTTCTGTAAAGGCGATCTCCACCCCAGCCAGGAACAGGAATAAAACCATCTCCTGAAATCTAACAGAATTAGAACACAGTAGGAGCAGAACAAGGCTACACGGCCCCTGGGCCCGCTCCACTACCCACAGGGCCATGACCATTCCGAACCCAGACTCATGTCCAATTTCCTGCCCGCTCCCCGTAACCCTTTATTCCCTTTACTTCTAGGAAACTATCTATTTCTGTTTTAAATTTATTTAATGATGTAGCTTCCACAGCTTTCTGGGGCAGCAAATTCCACAAACCTACCACCCTCTGAGTGAAGAAGTTTCTCCTCATCTCAGTTTTGAAAGAGCAGCCCCTTATTTTAAGATTATGCCCCCTAGTTCTAGTTTCACCCATCATTGGGAACATCCTCACCGCATCCACCCGATCAAGCCCCTTCACAATCTTATATGTTTCAATAAGATCGCCTCTCATTCTTCTGAACTCCAATGAGTAGAGTCCCAATCTACTCAACCTCTCCTCATATGACCACCCCCTCATCCCCGGGATTAACCGAGTGAACCTTCTTTGTACTGACTCGAGAGCAAGTATGTCTTTTCTTAAGTATGGACACCAAAACTGTATGCAGTATTCCAGGTGCGGCCTCACCAATACCTTGTACAACTGCAGCAATACCTCCCTGTTTTTATATTCCAACCCCCTAGCAATAAAAGCCAACATTCCATTGGCCTTCTTAATCACTTGCTGCACCTGCATACTAACTTTTTGAGTTTCGTGCACCAGGACCCCCAGATCCCTTTGTACTACAGTACTTTCCAGTTTCTTGCCATTAAGATAATAACTTGCTCTATGATTTTTCCTGCCAAAGTGCATAACCTCACACTTTCCAGTATTGTATTCCATCTGCCAAATCTCTGCCCACTTACTTAGCCTGTCTATGTCCCTTTGCAGGTTTTTTATGTCCTCCTCACTCACTACTTTCCCTCCCATCTTTGTATCATCTGCAAACTTTGATATGTTACAGTCGGTCCCCTCCTCCAAATCGTTAATATAGATTGTAAAGAGTTGGGGACCCAGCACTGACCCCTGCGGAACACCACTAGTTACTGGTTGCCAATCTGAGAACGAACCATTTATCCCAACTCTCTGCTTTCTGTTAGAGAGCCAATCCTCCACCCACGCCAGAATATTACCCCCAATCCCGTGATTTTTTATCTTGAGCAATAATCTTTTGTGTGGCACCTTGTCAAATGCCTTTTGGAAGTCTAAATACACTACGTCCACTGGTTCCCCTTTATCCACCCTGTATGTTACTTCCTCAAAAAACTCAAGCAAATTTGTTAAACATGACTTCCCCTTCATGAAACCATGCTGAGTTTGCCCTATTAAATTATGTTTATCCAAATGTCCCGTTACTGTCTCCTTAATAATGGACTCTAACATTTTACCAACCACAGATGTTAGGCTAACAGGTCTATAGTTTCCAGCCTTCTGCCTACTACCCTTTTTAAATAAGGGTGTTACATTAGCAGTTTTCCAATCTGCTGGGACCTTTGCTGAGTCCAGTGAGTTTTGGAAAATTATTACCAATGCATCCACAATCCCTACCGCTACTTCCCTCAAGACCCTGGGATGCAAGCCATCAGGTCCAGGGGATTTATCCGCCTTGAGTCCCATTATTTTACCAAGTACCACTTCCTTAGTGATTTTAATCGTATTTAGTTCCTCCCCCCCTAGAGCCCCCTGTTTGTCCAGTGTTGGGATATTCTTAGTGTCCTCTACTGTAAAGACTGATACAAAATAATTGTTCAGTGTTTTTGCCATCTCCATGTTTCCCACCATTAATTTCCCGGTCTCATCCTCTAAGGGACCAACATTTACTTTAGCCACCCTTTTTCTTTTTATATAACTATAGAAACTTTTACTGTCTGTTTTTATATTTTTTGCTAATTTACTTTCATAATCTATCTTCCCTTTCTTAATCAATCTTTTTGTTATTTTTTGCTGTCTTTTAAAGACTTCCCAATCTTCCATCCTCCCACTAGATTTGGCTACCTTATATGCCCTTGTTTTTAGTCGGATACTATCCTTAATTACTTTACTTAGCCACGGATGGCTATCTTTTCTTTTACACCCTTTTTTCCTCAGTGGAATATATTTTTTTTGGAAGTTGTAAAATAACTCCTTAAATGTACACCACTGATCATGTACCGTCTTACCCTTTAATCTATTTTCCCAGTCCACTCTAATTAATTCCGCTCTCATACCTTCATAGTCTCCTTTATTCAAGCTCAGCATGCTTGTTTGAGATCCAACCTTCTCACCCTCTAATTGAATATGGAACTCAACCATGTTATGGTCACTCATTCCAAGGGGATCCTTTACTAGGACATTTTTAATTAATCCTGTCTCATTACACAGGACCAAATCTAAGGTTGCTTGCCCCCTGGTCGGTTCAGTTACATACTGCTCAAGAAACCCATCCCTAATACACTCAATGAACTCTTCCTCAAGGCTGCTCTGCCCAATTTGATTTGTCCAGTTAATATGATAATTAAAATCCCCCATAATTATAGCTGTTCCCTTATTACAAGCCTCAACTATTTCCTGATTAATACTCCGTCCAACAGAGTTGCAACTGTTCGGAGGCCTATAGACTACACCCATTAGTGTTTTTTTCCCCTTATTATTCCTTACCTCCACCCAAACTGTTTCACTATCCTGCTCCTTTGACCCAATATCATTTCTCTGTATTATAGTGATTCCTTCCTTTATTAACATAGCCACCCCACCTCCTCTCCCTTCCTGCCTGTCCTTCCTGATTGTTAAATAACCTGGACAAGGAGATAGAGATACAGGATAAGGCTTTAGCAGAGGAGAAATTGATAGTGGCGCTTCAGGCGCTAAACCAAGAAAGAGTGCAGACAGCAAAAGAACACCAGGCAAAAATAGAGCGCCTGGAGAGCCGGGTCGCTGAAGTTAAGAATAATACAAGAGCAAAAATAGAGCGCCTGGAATGCCAGACCGCCGAAGTCAAAGGTAACGCAAGGTACAAGGTGGAGTGTTTGGAATTCCAGGTCAGAGAGGCAAGAGGTAGTGAGATAAGGTTACAGGACACAATTGCCCGCCTAACCCAAGAGATAAGAGAACAGGAGGAGAAGGTTAAAGAAGTAAAGGTGGCATATAGGCTGGCTTGCGACCGAGGCTTTGAGGAAGCAGATCATGGCCCCTGTAGGGAAGAGATAGAAACCTTGAGTATGGCTTTAGTGAGGGCTAAGGGGATGATATGCCTTATCAGCCCAAAGGCAGGCCAGTCGGACTTTACCGGCAACCCAAGCAGAACGGTCCCACAGGCAGCGCAAAGGGATGAGCCAACAAGGGAACCAGAGGTTTCACAGCCACCACCCATAGCTCTGAGCTTTCAGGAGGTCTGGCAGCATAGGGGGGTGGAAGATGAAGGGGTAGGGGAGGTACAGCAGCCCCCGCTAGATAGGCTGGGGCCGGGACCGGTGTACCCCCTCCGACAATGGAGGTACGGCCCGCCCGGCGATGACGATGAACAAGGAGCCGTCCAAAACCAGTTTGTGGTACCGCATGGCACCCAGCAACTCAGGGCCATGGTTAGTCACATCCTCAAGCTCTCCGAAAAGGGAGACCCCTCACTGCATTTTAGAGAGATAGAACAGGCAGCTTGTGTTAATGACTGTGATGACGCAGAGCAAGCCAAGATGCTGCTGTTTTCTCTGGAGGGTAAACTCCTCCAGACCCTATCAGATGAATGTAAGAAGGGGCAGAAGGGATACGATGACTTAAGGGATGAGATATTGGAGCCATGGGTATGAATGACGGCAGCCCGTTTGCCCGTGTAGAAAGAACGGTGCAGCTCCCAGGGGAGTCCCTGCAGGCGTTCGCAGACAGGCTGTGGCCAGTCTACCGGAGGGCGTGCCCGGGAACGCTGGCATGAACGTTGATGGACCAAGACCATTTGGCCCACTGGCTCCATTGTCTAATGACAAACTGCCTGCCCCAAATCCGAGCCCAGGCTGTGGCCTGGTTTGACCCCCGTAGCCCCCAGACCACCGAGGAAACGGTGATCCACCAGCTCATGATAGCATTTAAAAATATAAGGGGTATCGAGACGCCCCAACCCAAGGGGAAAGTCCATGAGATTAAACCTGGGGGCCAGAATGAGAAAGAATGGCACCAGGAGGGAAACTGTCCCTCCCAGAATAAGCTGAACTGTTACGGGTGCGGGAAGGACGGCCACTGGTGAAAGGATTGTAAGAATCCCTGGAAGGAGAATAAGGGGAGGAATTCACCAGCCCCAGCCCAAAAGGCAGGGCCAGGTATCCCTCCCGCTGCGATCGAGCCACTCCTGGAGTCGATACAGTCCCTACGATCTTTCCTCCTGGCCAGCCAGGGGAAAATAGCTGCTACCACTGGTGTTGTAGTTCCCTCAGCCCCATCTGACTCCCCGCAATGACTGGAGCTCGTGCAGCCTGTCCACCTGTGTGATCGCCAGTATGACGGATGGAAGAGACCGCTCGTGCAGATGGAGGTAGAGAAGGTTAAAGGGACTTATCTGCTGGATACGGGAGCATCGTGCACCGTGATCCACGCAGCTAACCCCACCACCTCACCTCTGTCTAGCGGGGTTCCATACATCCTATCGGGATTCACAGGCAAGGAACAGGCGGGAGCGTTCTCCAAGCCACTCTCAATCCGGCTGGGCACGCTCCAGACCAAGTGGACGTGCGTCCTGGTGAGGTGGGAAGCGGAGGGAGGCAAAGGGACCCTAGGGGCCGACTTTATCGAGAGCCACGGGATCCTCGTGGATCTCCGCAATCATTGCCTCTGGGGAGCCGACACCGGTAAGGGGGGCGGTGTGGTAGTCATCCCAGGAAAGGAACGGAAGGGGACCCTGTGTACTGTGAAGCTGAAAGAGGGTTACAACCTCGGGCTCATGGTCGATGGTGTCCCGAGGGAATTCCAAGCATTTGTGCAAGCCCACCTGGCCGCGTTTGCCACGCACAAACATGACTGCGGGAGGGTCACCGGGTTTGATGTCAGAGTAGACGGGGACCCCATGGCCCGGCCCCAGAAGCAGTATAGCTTCCCCCCGAGAAGCAGAGGCCGACATGGAAGCAGCCATGTCCTCTTTAGTACAGCAGGGAGTGTTGAGGCCCATAGCCACCCATGTTAATTCTCCGCTTTGGCCGGTTAAGAAACCGGACAATTCATGGAGAGCCACGGTGGACTATCGGGTGCTCAACAGCAATATCCCTGCGTGTGCCCCACAGTGGCAGCAGTTGCCAACCTCATCGGAAGTATTCTAGCATCTGCGACCACGTTCACGGTGCTGGATATTCCAAATGGGTTTTGGTCCATCCCTTTAAGGCGGGAGGACCAGTACAAATTTGCCTTTACTTTTAAAGGGCAACAGTACACTTGGAACTGCGTCGGCGGGAATCCTGAGCGGCAGAGTGGGGCTATAAAAGTCCCAGAGACCAGGTAAGGCCTCACAGCGTCGGCGGGAATCCTGAGTGGCAGAGTGGCGCTGTAAAAGGCCCCAGAGACCAGGTAAGGCCTCACAGCATCGGCGGGAAACTCGAGCGGCAGCAGCGGGGCTATAAAAGGCCCAGAGACCAGGTAAGGCCTCAGTGCGTCGGCGGGAATCTCGAGCGGCAGCAGCGGGGCTATAAAAGTCCCAGAGACCAGGTAAGGCCTCAGTGCGTCGGCGGGAATCTCGAGCGGCAGCAGCGGGGCTGTATAAAGTCCCCAGAGACCAGGTAAGGCCTCAGTGCGTCGGCGGGAATCTCGAGCGGCAGCAGCGGGGCTATAAAAGCCCCAGAGACCAGGTAAGGCCTCAGTGCGTCGGTGGGAATCTCGAGCGGCAGAGCGGGGCTATAAAAGTCCCAGAGACCAGGTAAGGCCTCACAGCGTCGGCGGGAAACTCGAGCGGCAGAGCAGGGCTATAAAAGTCCCAGAGACCAGGTAAGGCCTCACAGTGTCGGCGGGAATCTCGAGCGGCAGAGCAGGGCTATAAAAGGCCCCAGAGACCAGGTAAGACCTCACAGCGTCGGCGGGAAACTCGAGCGGCAGAGCGGGGCTATAAAAGTCCCAGAGACCAGGTAAGGCCTCACAGCGTCGGGGGGAAACTCGAGCGGCAGAGCGGGGCTATAAAAGTCCCAGAGACCCAGGTAAGGCCTCACAGCGTCGGCGGGAATCTCGAGCGGCAGAGCGGGGCTATAAAAGTCCCAGAGACCCAGGTAAGGACTCACAGCGTCGGCGGGAATCTTGAGCGGCAGAGCGGGGCTATAAAAGTCCCAGAGACCAGGTAAGGCCTCACAGCGTCGGCGGGAATCTTGAGCGGCAGAGCGGGGCTATAAAAGTCCCAGAGACCCAGGTAAGGCCTCACAGCGTCGGCGGGAATCTCGAGCGGCAGAGCGGGGCTATAAAAGTCCCAGAGACCCAGGTAAGGCCTCACAGTGTCGGTGGGAATCTCGAGCGGCAGAGCGGGGCTATAAAAGTCCCAGAGACCAGGTAAGGCCTCACAGCGTCGGCGGGAATCTCGAGCGGCAGAGCGGGGCTATAAAAGGCCCCAGAGACCAGGTAAGGCTCTCTAATCTCCAGTCTCGGAACTCGGAGGGAAGGAGAGAGGTAAAAAGTAATCCAAGTGTGATGTCACCAGAAAGCGGGTAAGTGATTGGTTGGTAAGTATTTCTCCCTTTTAAGCTTAAATCTCTTTGGTTTATAGTTTCTAAGGTGTGATATTCACCATCTAGAATCGGGGCAGAGGATATTTAAGAATAATATTAATAAATTTAATTAATTACATAGAATGGGAGATCAGGCGATGTGTTGCTGCTGCAATATGTGGGAGCTGGTGAACACCATTGATGCTCACAGTGATCACATTTGCAGTAAGTGTTGGCTGCTCGAGGAACTCCGGCTCCGTGTTGAAGAGCTGGAGTCCGAGCTTCAAACACTGAGACACATCAGGGAGGGGGAGAGTTACCTGGACTCTGTGTATCACGAGGTAGTCACACCAATTAGATTAATTAATTCAGATGTAGTCCGTGGCCAGGGTCAGGATGGTGTGACTAGAAGTGAGGCAGGTACGGGGATCCAGGAGGTAGTGTTGGAGGAGCCGCAGCCCTTGCACTTGTCCAACAGGTTCGAGGCTCTTACTCCCTGTGGGGACAGGAGCAGGGACTGCAGGGAGGATGAGCAACCTGGCCACAGCACCGTGGAGCAGGGGGCCATTCAAGTGTGGGGAGTTAAAAGAAATGTTGTAGTGGTAGGGGATAGTATCGTTAGGGGGATAGATAGAGTTCTTTGCAGCTGAGAGCGAGAGTCCCGAAGGCTGTGTTGCCTGCCCGGTGCCAGGGTTAAGGACATCTCCTCTGGACTGGAGAGAAACTTGGAGTGGGAGGGGGAGGATCCAGTTGTCGTGGTCCATGTTGGTACCAACGACATAGATAGGACAAGGAAGGAGGTTCTGCTGAGGGAGTTTGAGCAGCTAGGGGCCAAATTAAAAAGCAGAACCACAAGGGTAATAATCTCTGGATTATTACCTGAGCCACGAGCGAATTTGGCTAGGACAAATAAAATTAGAGAGTTAAATGCGTGGCTCAAAGACTGGTGTGGGAGAAATGGGTTTTGCTTCCTGGGACACTGGCACCAGTACTGGGGCAGGAGGGAGCTGTTCCGTTGGGACGGGCTTCACTTGGCCAGTGCTGGGACTAGAGTCCTGGCGGATCATATAACTAGGGCTGTAGAGAGGGCTTTAAACTAACTAGTTGGGGGGAGGTTCCTAGAGAGCAAATAATAAAAATGACAACAGAGAAGGTCATAGACTTAGGTAGCAGTGGGGAAATTAAAAACCAGAGCGTGTCAGGAAGGGGCAGAAGGTATGGAGTAAAAGGTAAAGTAATAAAAAGGGCAAAAGCAGGAACTAAGTGTCACAAAACATCTTTGAAAGTTCTCTATCTGAATGCATGTAGCATTCGTAACAAAATAGACGAGTTAATGGCACAAATAACTACATATGGGTATGATCTTGTGGCCATTACAGAAACATGGCTGCAGGGTGACAATGCCTGGGAATTAAACATACCAGGTTATTTAACGATCAGGAAGGACAGGCAGGAAGGAAGGGGAGGTGGGGTGGCTATGTTAATAAAGGAAGGAATCACTGTAATACAGAGAAATGATATTGGGTCAAAAGATCAGGATAATGAAACAGTTTGGGTGGAAGTAAGGAATAATAAGGAATAATAAGGGGAAAAAAACACTAGTGGGCGTAGTCTATAGGCCTCCGAACAGTGGCAACTCTGTTGGATGGAGTATCAATCAGGAAATAGTTGAGGCTTGTAATAAGGGAACATCTATAATTATGGGGGATTTTAACTATCATATTAATTGGACAAATCAAATTGGGCAGGGCTGCCTTGAGGATGAGTTCATTGAGTGTATTAGGGATGGGTTTCTTGAGCAGTATGTAACTGAACCAACCAGGGGGCAAGCAACCTTAGATCTGGTCCTGTATAACGAGATGGGATTAATTAAAAATGTCCTAGTAAAGGATCCCCTTGGCATGAGTGACCATAACATGGTTGAATTCCATATTCAATTAGAGGGTGAGAAGGTTGGATCTCAAACAAGCGTGCTAAGCTTGAATAAAGGAGACTATGAAGGTATGAGAGCGGAATTGAGTAGAGTGGATTGGGAAAATAGATTAAAGGGTAAGACGATACATGATCAGTGGTGTACATTTAAGGAGTTATTTTACAACTTCCAAAAAATATATATCCCACTGAGAAGAATAGGGTGTAAAAGAAAAGACAGCCATCCGTGGCTAAGTAAAGAAATTAAGGATAGTATTCGACTAAAAACAAGGGCATATAAGGTAGCCAAATCTAGTGGGAGGATAGAGGATTGGGAAAACTTTAAAAGACAGCAAAAAATAACAAAAAGATTGATTAAGAAAGGGAAGATAGATTATGAAAGTAAATTAGCAAAAAATATAAAAACAGATAGTAAGAGTTTTTATAGTTATATAAAAAGAAAAAGGGTGGCTAAAGTAAATGTTGGTCCCTTAGAGGATGAGACCGGGAAATTAATGGTGGGAAATATGGAGATGGCAAAAACACTGAATGAATATTTTACATCAGTCTTTACAGTAGAAGACACTAAGAATATCCCAACACTGGACAAACAGGGGGGCTATGGGGGGGGAGGAGCTAAACACGATCAAAATCACTAAGGAAGTGGTACTCGGTAAAATAATGGGACTCAAGGCGGATAAATCACCTGGACCTGATGGCTTACATCCTAGGGTCTTGAGGGAAGTGGCGGTAGGGTTTGTGGATGCATTGGCAATAATTTTCCAAAACTCCCTGGACTCGGCAAAGGTCCTGGCAGACTGGAAAACTGCTAATGTAACACCCTTATTTAAAAAGGGCAGTAGACAGAAGGCTGGAAACTATAGACCGGTTAGCCTAACATCTGAGGTAGGTAAAATTTTGGAGTCCATTATTAAGGAGACAGTAACAGGACATTTGGATAATCATAATTTAATAGGACAAAGTCAGCATGGTTTTATGAAGGGGAAGTCATGTTTGACAAATTTGCTGGAGTTCTTTGAGGAAGGACCTTATAGGGTGGATAAAGGGGAACCAGTGGACCTAGTGTATTTAGACTTCCAAAATGCATTTGACAAGGTGCCACACAAAAGATTATTGCTTAAGATAAAAAATCACGGGATTGGGGGTAATATTCTGGCATGGATAGAGGATTGGCTATCTAACAGAAGGCAGAGAGTTGGGATAAATGGTTCATTCTCAGACTGGCAATCAGTAACTAGTGGTGTTCCGCAGGGGTCGGTGCTGGGTCCCCAACTCTTTACAATCTATATTAACGATTTGGAGGAGGGGACCGAGTGTAACATATCAAAGTTTGCAGATGATACTAAGATGGGAGGGAAAGTAGTGAGTGAGGAGGACATAAAAAACCTGCAAGGGGACATCGACAGGCTAAGTAAGTGGGCAGAGATTTGGCAGATGGAATACAATACTGGAAAGTGTGAGGTTATGCACTTTGGCAGGAAAAATCGTAGAGCAAGTTATTATCTTAATGGCAAGAAACTGGAAAGTACTGAAGTACAAAGGGATCTGGGGGTCCTGGTGCACGAAACTCAAAAGGTTAGTATGCAGGTGCAGCAAGTGATTAAGAAGGCCAATGGAATGTTGGCTTTCATTGCTAGGGGGATAGAATATAAAAATAGGGAGGTATTGCTTCAGTTGTACAAGGTATTGGTGAGACGGCACCTGGAATACTGCGTACAGTTTTGGTGTCCATACTTAAGAAAGGACATACTTGCTCTCGAGTCAGTACAAAGAAGGTTCACTCGGTTAATCCCGGGGATGAGGGGATGGACATATGAGGAGAGGTAGACGGTTCCAGCACGGTATCTGCTGGTGAACGACACACAGGGTGTGGAGTTTATGACCCAATGGCAAACATTGCCCTGGCGATCAAGCTCCCCAGTACCATGAGTGCCCAGCAGGTGGAGCTGTCCACAGTGGTGTACGTCGTGACCCACCCCAAAATCTTCCCTACCCCGTACACGATTTGCTCGGACAGCATGTTCACTTGCAATTCGTGCACGGAATACCTGGCCATTTGGTCTCGCCGTGGGTATACCTCCGCCGACGGGAGACCCTTAGTAGTAAAACCCCTGCTGGAGAAAATCCTGGCAGCCGTGGGGGAGGAAGGCGAGATCTTCATCCACAAAGTGAAGGCCCACTCCTCCACAGAACCCCGCAGCCAGGGTAACCAGCAAGCTGACACGCTGGCCAAGGAGGGTGCCCGCACTGGCACTTTCTGGGACCCCTATGGGTCCGGGCCCATGGCAGCAGTTAGAGGCAGAGTTGGGACCCAGAGGAGCTTAGGAGTAGCATTAGCCCCGGATCTTAAAACAGTCCAAGCCCAGGACCCTGTCCTGAAAACTGCCATCAGCGCAGTGAGTGAGGGTAGGAGCATAGAAGGCCCTTACGGCGCAGCGGCCCTCTCCATAAGGGAAGGCATGCTGTTCAAAGAAGAACAGTGGGTAATACCCCAGCAGCACCGGAGGGAGTTCCTTCAACTGGCCCATGAGGGTCCGGGAGCGGGACACCCCGGGCCTGAGACCACCTGGCAACGGGTAGAACAGGCGGGATGGTGGCCGGGACACCGGGAAGACATCCGCGAGTTCTGTGCTAGCTGTCTAGTGTGCGCTGCAAACAACCCCGACCCCCACAGAAGGAAGGTGCCATGGGACACGTTAAGAGGGTGGAGGGACCATGGCAGTCGATCCAGATCGACTACATCGGGCCCCTGCCCACCGCCCAGGGAGGCTACAAATACTGCCTCGCCCTGGTGGACGTGTTTTCCAAGTGGGTAGAAGCCTTCCCCTGTAGAACAGCCACAGCACTGGGCACTGCAAGGATCTTGGTACGGGAGGTGTTCTCATGGTGGGGACTACCCCAGTTTGTGGAGTCCGACCAGGGAAGCCACTTCACTGGCCAAGTCATGCAGAACACCCTTATGTTGCTTGGCATCAAGGGGAAGTGGCACGTAGCTCACAATCCACAGTCCTCAGGGATTGTGGAGTGCATGAACCGCACCGTAAAAGAAAAGCTGAGGAAAGAGACAGTGGACTCGCCCCAAAAATGGGCGGAGGTCCTGCCTCTAGTCCTCATGGGGATCCGGACCAGCCAGTCCAAAAGTACAGGGCATTCCCCGTACGAGTTAATGACTGGCAGGGTTATGCGGACCCCCACCCATGTCCTAGCCCCAGTTCTTACCGATGGGCAGCTTCGGGAGGTAAATCGGGATAAATTCGCCCGAACACTCCTCGAGCGCCTGAAGCAGATTTACGAGTAGGCAGCAGCTAGCATGGGGAAGCAGCACCGGAATAACCGGTTGCTGCTCGAGCCTAACAAAAGTCACCAATGGGAGATAGGGGACCAGGTAATGGTTAGGAACTACGTTCGAGTGGAGAGTTTAGAGCCATTGTACATGGGACCCTATAGCATAGTAGATAAAGCCAGCCCCATGGTGTATTCAGTGAAATTGCCCCGGCGCACAAAATGGTTCCATATCAACCAGTGTAAGCTGTTTAAGCCGAAGGCGAAGAAGCAGGCAGCTGGGATCCAATCCGAGGTTAGAAATCCTCAGCCCGCAGCGGGCGCGCACACACAGGCTGCACACGCAGGCGCAGTCGCGTGCGTCAAGGGAGGAGTCCCCCAGCACCTTGTTCAGACCACTCCCTCCCTCCTTTGGGATTCCGAGGCAGAGGAGCCCAAGCCAGATGGCCCCGCCCCCGACCCAGGTTTTGAACCTGGAAGTGGAGACCCTCAGCCACCAGTAGCCGGCGGCGGGAGATTACCGGTCCCCAGTTCAGGTTTGGGAGGGGAGGGACCCCAGGGAGAAGATCCCCAGCCAGCGAGGAATGCGGTCCGAGCGAAAGGTCCGCTCACCAGGGTAGCCCCACCAGTAGCACTTCCTAGGAGGTCCCCTCGGACACCACAGCCTAGGAAGGCATGGTCGCCGGCTCCCCAGTTTGAAAGGGCAACCTCCCGAGTTAAAGGGCTAGAAATTCAGTTGGTTGCGCCAGCCGTTAGCGCCTTAGGAGGAGTAGATGTCGAGCGCTAGGCGCTTAGCGCCCGGGCGCAGCGCGATCTGCGCCTCGCCCCAACTTCAGTAGACATATAGCGCTGGCGCAAAGTCTTTGCGCGCGCTCAGCTGCGCGTGCAGATCATGACGTCATTTCCTCGTGCAACGCCCTTTGTGCGCCCCCAACCGGATCTTCAGTTGCACCAGCCCATTGTGCGCCTGGCGGCCCTAGCGACTGTTGAGTGGAACGGTGCTCAGCCGATGCGGGCCGCGGGGAGCGCAAATTAAAGGGCACTTCCCCTGCACTATAAAAGGCTGCCATTTTGCAGCACTCATTCTTGTGAAACGGATCTTTGGAGAGAGACCAAGGTAGAGAGCTTACTGCTTTGGCCCAACACTAGGACAGGTACTTCTGGCTTCAGGCCACAGCTTTGCAATTGTTTTTGGCCTCATTGATATCTCATTGTTTGCCAGCATATTATGGGGGCTGCAATGGGTGTCAACGCTGGCTTTCACAATTACATCCAAAGGGCTCACAGACGCCGTGAGAGAGTGCGAGCCCTGGCTAGATGGAGAGGGGGCAACAGGCGTCGCCAAGGGAGGCCTTACCCACCCAGGGTCTACCGCCAGCAGTTCTCCTATCTCAACATGTCTGACGAGCAGTGTGTTAGGAGGCTGCGATTCCGAAGGGAGGTGGTCACAGAGATCTGCCAGCTGCTTCAGAGAGATCTGCAGCCACAGCTGAGGTGCAGGACGTCTCTGTCGGTGGCAGTGAAGGTGACGGTGGCTCTCAACTTCTATGCCACCGGCTCCTTCCAATCCGCTGCTGGGGACATTGCTAACATCTCCCAGTTCGCCGTGCATTGCTGCATCCGCCAGGTGACCAATGCCCTTTTCAGAAGGAGACGTCAGTTCATCTCCTTCCCCATGACCCTGGACAAGCAGCAATAGCGTGCAATGGGATTTGGAAGAATAGCGGGCTTCCCCATGGTGCAGGGCGCCATTGACTGCACGCATGTGGCTTTGCGGGCACCTGTGGAGAATGCCGAGGATTACCGCAACCGGAAGGGCTACCATTCACTGAACGTGCAGCTGGTGTGTGACCACAGGCAGCTCATCCTAGCTGTGAATGCCCGCTTTCCAGGCAGCAGCCACGATGCCTTCATCCTGCGACAGACTACCGTGGCTGACATGTTCCAGGCACAGCCTCAGCCACGAGGATGGCTTATCGGGGACAAAGGCTATCCTTTGTGTACCTGGCTCATGACCCCGCTCCGCGCGCCCAGGACCCCTGCTGAAGAGGCATACAACGAGAGCCATCAAGCGACCAGGAACATCATCGAACAAACAATCGGCGTCCTGGAGCAACGGTTCCGCTGCCTGGATCGTTCCGGCGGAGCCCTGCAGCATTCTCCGGAGCGAGTCTCCCATTTTGTGGTCGTTTGCTGCATGCTGCACAACCTGGCTATCCGCAGGACTCAGGCACTGCCACCACAGATTGGAGCACCACCTCAGGAGGAGGAGCAGGAGGAGGAGGACCAGCACAGGAGGGAGGCACAAGGTCCAAGGGCCGCCCGTCGGCGGCTTATTGAACGTAGGTTCTAGGCCCCCTCTCAGGGAATGGCTTGTGCCAATGAAAGAAGATGAATGGAGCCGCTCCGCAAGCCCTCAGCCGGTCAAGGCAACAAAGACTTCAAAGTTCAAACATGGACAATCTGAATAAAGAAAATTGTTTATTTCACAAACTCTGTGCCCTTCCCGCATGACAAACAACAACAGAAAACCCCCCCCAAAAAACAGTCAGACGCATAACTGGCTCCCACAACCTGGAGAGGATGATCAAAACAGTGAAACAAAAATGACCGTGATCCTCGGCCTTCATAAAAAACAAACATAACATTTTCGGCCTTCATAAAAACCAAACACAGCATCCTCGGCCTTCATAACAAACAAACACAACTGCCCACACATTCTACTTTTTGCCCCGCGAGGGCGATGCCTTGCGTATCTTTGTGTGGCCCCTGGCCGCCCTGCTGCTCCTCCTCAATGTGAGCCCAGTGGCTGCAGCAAGGCTGGGGGAAGGCTCCTGAGGGGCACATGGCGTGACGGCAGATGCCCTTGGGGGTCGGCCTGCACGAGCTCTGGCCCTCGAGGGGCCGGCTGGTGACTGCTGCAGCTGTGGCTGGGCGGCATCAGTCTGTCCAGCAGCTCGTGGCAGCTGCACTGGTGGAGTGGCAGTGGCGGCTGCAGGAATGGGGGCAAGCTGGCTGATCGCAGGCGCTCGCTGGTCGCCTGATACAGTGGCACTCACCCGGGCCAGCACTGCAGCATGCGCAGCAATCTGCTGAAGGACAGACCGCTGTGCTGCTGCAGCACGGCAGGTGCCCTGGCGATGCCTGCCTGACGCAGCGAGTGTGGCAGCAGTTAGTGCCCGTGTTGCCCTGGTCTGTGACCGCATGAGACCAGCCAGTGGCTGGACGGCACGACTGAGCATTTGGATACTAGCTGCCTGTGCTGCCCCGAATTCCTGCAGACTCCTGGCCTGTGCTGCCCCGAATTCCTGCAGACTCCTGGCCTGTGCTGCCCCGAATTCCTGCAGACTCCTGGCCTGTGCTGCCCCGAATTCCTGCAGACTCCTGGCCTGTGCTGCCCCGAATTCCTGGACACTCTTAGCCAGTGACTCTATGGAGTCAGGCATCTGTGCCACTACCACCATGAGCTCAGTGTGCCTGCGCTCAGAGTCGACGGCCATCTCCTCTAGGAGGCGCACCTCCTCTGCGCTGACCGTCGCAGGACTGGAGGCCGCACTCACCCTCTGGGGAGAAGGCCGCCGAGCTTCCCCACCCCTCCCGCGTTGCTGCAGGCCGCTGGGCCCCGGAACTTGACTCTCCTCCGACTCTTCCCCCAGGCTCCCCTCCAGGGAAGCCGTGTCCCCTACATCGTCATGGGCTGCCGCGGCTGAGGGTGCCACTGATGGGCCGGCTTCCTCTTCCTCCTCCTCCTCTTCCGAGGGGCTGACACTGGCAGCTTGAGGGACCTCCTCCTCACCTGGCGAGTCACCATCTGAAAGCAGGAAGGCACAAGAGTAGCTTTAGAGTGAGGACAGGGCGTCAGAGAGGGAGGCATGAGTGGTGGCATTCACCGCATTGGTCGGACAGTGGCAAAGGATGTTGATCTGATGCGCAAGTGGAACGAGAGAGGTCCAAAAGGTGATGTCCTTACCATTGGTGCCCAGAACAGGGTCGGCATCTCCAGTGGCAACGGGGCCAATCAGCCGGCCTCCCATAATGCGCTCCATGTGCTGGTCGAGGTCGGTGAGCTCTTGGAGCTGAGGTCGGCCTCCCCCGGTCGCAATCTGGCTACGCTTGTTGTTAGCCAGCTTGGCCTGCAAGAGAAAGGACGGCCTCTAAGTACGGTATGTAGCCCTGATCTTGTCTGCACTGCCTCCCATGGTCGAATAGCTTGGACATTGTGTAGCCCTGATCTTGTCTGCACTGCCTCCCATGGTCGAATAGCTTGGACAGTGTGTAAAGTACAGAATGTGCAATTGATGTTCATGCCAGTCCCATAGCTGCTGGATGAGGTCTGGCCATTAGGGCTTTCAGGTCCCTTTGTCCATAATGTGAGGTGCACATGCAAGGATGAGGAGGACACTGGAAAGGGTACTCACCCTGACAATCTGAGTGAGGTCGTTGAACTTCTTCCTGCATTGTACAGGATTCCTGGCAACCACGCTGTTGGATGTCACCCTGTTGGAGACCTCCCTCCAGGCTTTGCGGTAGACGCTGGCCAACGGCTTCTTGCCACTGTCAGGAAACAAAACAAGGCGTCTTCGCTGCACTGAGCTAACCAGCAGCCTCAGGTCACCTTCGCTAAAGTGCTGCGCTCTCTCCCGGGCCTTCTGCATCGTCCTGGGTGGTAAAGAGTTGCAGCAGCAGTGCTCAGGCCTAGGTGGAGGGCTGCAGTGTCCAGGGCGTTGCAGGCAAACAAATCGACCCTTCCCCCTTCAAGAGCTGGCCGGGGCCAGCGTGTCTGCCGTCAATCAAAAAATCACCGCACCTGCGCTGCGCCCGGCCTCGGCGGTATCACTCAGCACCGCCGGCTTAGCGCCTAAAGATAGTCGTGCATCGCCAGTTTTAGCGCAGCAGCAACCTCTTAGGGCGATGCTACTGAATATCGGTGAAGTGGCCTCGACTTTGCGCCGGGCGCAAACTTCAGCGGCCACCCGACTTTACCGCCCCAAAAGTGGCTATACTGAATTTCTAGGCCAAAGAGTCTTATGTTCATTAATAAATAGACATTCTTATTATGAACACAGCTAGCTTTTGCTAGACACTTTTATTGAGCACATGTGGACTAGGTACAGTATCTGTAGAGGCTTCCATCTTGACTGCTGCCTTGTGGGTAGCCTAGTGCCTCATGGGTAATGTAGTCTTAATATACATACAGCTGGGTAGTGTAGTCTTAATATACATACAGCTATATACAGCTCTACACAGCTCTACGGCTCCACCTAGTGTCCACTATAGAATGACATGTTATTGATCATTACATCCCACTTTCTTTGAGGTTTAACAAAATCAATATCAATCAACTTTCAAGAAAACAATAAAGATAATATCAGCAACACTTTTGTTAGTGCTCTATAAACATAAACATTTTCAAAACAGTCAACACATTTTCAAAGCTTTACATTGTATTCAAAGATTAAGTCTATCAGGCTCTTTTACTTCACGTGTGGATCTTCTCAACACGGGTAAGTCTGATGTGTCTTCATGAGATTGTTCTGGCGGTGAATGACAAGATGCAGTTGCGGCATTGTCATCAATCTGCTCTTGTATAGATCGAGGTCTCCTTGCGATCTTTGCTTGGAGAGGGTTTCCGTGTTTCCTTCACTCTTCATGCCATAACTCTCAATGTAGTCAATGCACTCTCGAAAAACTGCTGGCAGCTGGATCCCATCATACAGCATAGTCCTCTCAGCAGCCTCGGCTAATGGAACACCAAAGATTGGCCTGAGGGAAGAAGGAGTATCCACCGGAACTGCTTCCTGCTCTGGTGCAGGCTTCTTCTTTTTCTTTTGCTCTTTCCACTGCTTAACAACATCTGCTGCGGTTATATCTTTGGACTTTTTCTCCTTGTGTTTTTCCTCTTTGTGCTTTTCTTCCTTTGGCTTCTCTTTGACCTTAAAGTCTTTTTCTTTCTTCTTGGAGAAACTAGGCTTTTTGAAGACATGGATACCCTTTGGCCTTTTCATCCTTGATGGGCTCTCTGCTTCATCACCTGAGTCATCTAGTCTGCTTATGGCACAGTTTATACGGTAGACTCTCTTGACCAGTTCTAAGTCTTCACAAGCTTTGTCACCTAGTATCGAATCAAGTCTTTCAGCCACAACAGAAAACATGAGATGATGCATTTTGTCTTTGACTGTCACTTTAAGTCTGCATACACCTAAGCTATCTATTTTCTGTCCATTATAGCTCTTCGGTAGTACTGACTTTTTCTGTATTTTCGGCTTTTCTTTCATATTTTTTATGTCACTCATACTGATTAAGTTTGCTTTTGCCCCAGTGTCCAGTTTCAATGTAACTAATGCTCCATTTATCTGCAGTGGGATCATCCATTTGTCCACTTTTACTGCATTGACTTTATGTTCAGCATTGTCCATTTCTGAGGGCTGCACATTTTCTGTATCTTTTTTGATATCGTCACATGACACCATTCCTACAAAAAATGTCCTCAATCACATTAACTTGTTGCCCTTTCGTTGTTTTTACTTTTGAAAAGCATTGTTTGGCAAAGTGATTCTTTCCATTACACTTTGTGCACATTTTTCCAAACGCTGGGCATTGTCTTAACTGGTGTTTGTAACCACAGCGTTTACAATTAAAAATTTCATCCTCCGATTGCTTTTCATTTCTGTTCTGCCCATGTTTCTTCCCCTTGTAGGACACAGCACCGACAGCAGCATTATCACTCATTACAATCGCATCATTATTGATTTCACTGAAAGTCTTCGCGGCTTTCGAGCTAGCTCGCTGGCTTGGCATATTTTCACTGCATTTTCCAAATTTAGTTCGGTTTCTCTCAACAGACGTTCCCTGACTTTTTTTATCATGAATACCAAACACAATCTGGTCACGAATCATGGATGCTTTGAGCTCAGAGAAATTACAAAGAGAAGTCGGAAGACAAAGGTCCCCCAGCTAGCAGCTACAGACTGCAAGGGACCGGAAGTGCAGGTCAGTGCAGCCACGCCGCAGGGAGCAGCCTGCAACAGCCCAGGCAGGAATTAGGCTGGCCGCTCTGAGATGGGCAGCAGATGTATATAGTTTTAGTAGTTTAAGTTTATAGTGTTAAGTTAGGCTATTTTAATTTAATTTTAAGTAAGGAACAGTTAGTTTCGATTTAAGTATGAAGCCGTCTCAGAGTATTGTCCATGTGAGTCGAGGTCGCGGGACCCGACCATACATCACCCGAGCCAACGAGTCTCCAGGGAACCTGACTAGATGCCTTTATGTCTATTGCAGAAAATTTCAGTTAAGTGTGTGCTGGAATAAATGGTGGGAACTGTAGTGTATGTGCCTTTAAGGGGAGAACTACTTTTTACAGCTCCTGTATACTGTAGTACCGGCAGTGACCACACCTGTATATAACCCTGAGTAGGGATCTGTACTGTTTAGTTTTAGAGCAACCCTCATCCAGTAAACACCTGTTGATTGTTCCTCTGCAGTCTCTGTCGATTATTTGAAGGACACACTACCTAAAGATTCACGGATTCAACATTGGCGACGAGGTGATTCGAACCTACCTGCAACTCTGCAGAAGAAGGCCGATTCCATCAGTGCGGGCATCGACCATCCTGAGGGGACTTGAGCAGGCAGAGGAGGCTGTGGAGAGCTGGGCTTGGTTCTCCCGCCGCGACGATCCAGCGCAGCGGGCTGGCAACAGGTACGGCACAGACCCTTCCCGGACAGCGGCGGCGGGAGCCGACCGACGGCACAGAAAAAGGCCGAGCAGCGTCGATGGGTAAGAGAGAGGGTAAAGCGCACAGGGCGCAGCTGGGGTTGAAGACCGAGTGGCGTCAACGAGAGAGGGTGAAGCGCGCAGGGCGCAGCCGGGGTTGAAGACCGAGCGGCGTCAACGAGAGAGGCGCACAGGAAAACGCGCAGAGCACGGCCGGTGTTCAAGGGCTGAGCAGCGCCCGTGGGGGAAGAAAAGAAAGCGCGGGAGACGCCATTTTGAGCCAGCGGAGAAGAAGGGAGAGTGCGGGAGACGCCATTTTGTGCCAGCGGAGAAGAAGGGAGAGCGCGGGAGACGCCATATTTAGCCAGTCTAACCACACCCAGGGATGCAGAAGAGTGGCAGGGTCACAGCGTTCGACAATGAAGTCAAAGATTGGGCGACATATGTAGAACGCATAGAGGTGTACTGCAAAGCGAATGAAGTGCCAGATGCCAGGAAAGCACTGGTATTGTTGAATTCCATGGGTGCAAAAATGTACGGCTTACTGCGAAACCTAGTCACCCCAGAGAAGCCAGTGGAAAAGGATTTTGAAAGCATAGTGGCAATCCTACAGGACCACTTAAACCCCACACCGCTGCTGATAGCAGAAAGATTTAAGTTTCACAAAAGGAACCAGCATAAAAACGAAAGTAATGCTGAGTATTTAACGGAACTGCACAAGCTATCGAAACACTGCCAGTTTGGAACGGGACAACAGATACTTTAAGGGACAAGTTTGTGTGTGGGCTTCAAAGTGAAGGAACCCAGAAACGGCTTCTATCAGAAAAGGATCTTACGCTGGACAAGGCTTTCAACATGGCAGTATCACACAAAGCAGCCGCACGGGGCGCTGCAGAGATACAATGGAGGCCGCAAGAATATGGTACAAATGAAATGTCATATGGAGCAGTGAAGTGTTATTGCTGCGGCAGAACAACACATGACCATAAGGATTGTTGGTTCAAGGACCAAGTGTGCAGACAGTGTGGAAAAGTAGGACACATAATAAGAGTCTGCAGGTCGGGAAAGAAAACCAGCAGCAAGAAACCTCCACAGGAGAAGTACAAAAAGGTACATAAGGTGACGGAGAGTAGTTCAGACGAACAGAAAAGTGATACAGACTCCGGAAGCAAGGAGCTGGGTTGTCTGAAACTACATAATGTAACCAAAATGGAGGATCACCAAACTATCTGGGTCATGCTCAAGATAGACGGAGTCCAAGTGAAAATGGAATTGGACACAGGATCAGCCCTAACAGTTATAAACCAAAGGGACTACAAGCGGCTATTCTCACATATACCCTTGAGAGATACAGAGATTATCTTGAAGACATACACGGGGCAAAAAGTCTACCCCAAAGGAAAAATAAGAGTGAACGTGATATACAACGGCAAGGAAACACCCAAAATGGACTTATATGTATTGCCAGATGGAGGACCACCACTACTAGGACGTGAATGGATCCGGAAGATACAGTTAGATTAGCATGCCATACAAGCACTGACGATAGATGCCAAAAAGGATGATGACGTCACACCTGGACGACTGTCAAAAATGCTAACTGACGCACAAGAAGTGTTCCAGGAGGGACTCGGAACACTAAAAGGCATAGCAGCGATGATCAAAATAGAGGAAAATGCAAGCCCAAAGTTTTTTAAGGCCAGACCGGTGCCTTATGCGATCCGCCCAGCCGTCGAAGCAGAGCTGGAAGGTTTGGAATGTTTTGGAGTACTGTCCAAAGTGGACTGGAGTGAGTGGGCTACACCCATCGTTCCTGTAATGAAGAGGTCGTTGAGTAATACGCCTGGGGAACCAAAGAAGATTCACATCTTGGGGACTTTAAGGTGACAGTGAACCCAGTCCTTCACACGGTACAATATCCGCTTCCGAGGATTGAAGATATTTTCGCCTCGCTATCTGGAGGAAAACGCTTCACTAAGATTGATCTGGCCCAGGCGTACCTGCAAATGGAGGTAGAAGAAGCCTCGAAACAGTACCTCACGATCAACACTCACAAAGGTCTCTACCAATACAACCGGCTGGTGTTCGGGGTAGCATCAGCTCCGGCTATTTGGCAAAGGGCAATGGATCAAGTCCTGCAAGGGATTCCAGGGACCCAGTGTTATTTGGACGACATCCTGGTCACGGGCGAAAATGACAGTGATCACCTCGCCAACCTGGAGCAGGTGCTCACTAGATTGAAGGAATATGGGCTCCGAGCTAATTGCCACAAATGCGAGTTTTTCTAGAAGCAGATCTCGTATTGTGGCCACGTTATTGATGAAGAGGGGTTACATAAGTCCCCTGAAAAGATTGAGGCAGTAGTCAAGGCTCCAGCACCAGAAAATGTGTCACAACTGAGGTCGTTCCTCGGGCTGGTGAACTACTACCATAAATTCTTGCCGAATTTGTCTACGTTACTACATCCACTGAACACCCTACTGCAAACGGGGGTACCTTGGAAGTGGAATGACGAATGTAAATGAGCTTTCCAGAAGTGCAAAGAATTGATCACATCAAAAGAGGTGTTGGCTCATTTCAACCCAGCACTACCAATTCGGTTGGCGTGTGATGCATCACCCTATGGTATTGGAGTGGTGCTGTCGCACAAATTCCCGGACGGCTTGGAGAGGCCAGTAGCCTTTGCGTCTCGGTCACTAACCTCAGCCGAGCGTAACTACGCCCAGATTGACAGGGAGGCCCTCAGCCTAGTGTGGGGAGTGAAAAAGTTCAACCACTATCTGCACGGGCAGAAGTTCACCTTGCTGACTGACCACCAACCACTTGTCTCCATCTTTAATCCAAAGAAGGGCGTTCCGGTGATGACTGCGCAATGGCTACAAAGATGGTCCCTTTTCCTAGGGGCGAACCAATATGAAATAGAGTATAAGGGCACGAAACAGCATGGAAACGCTGATGGGCTATCACGCCTGCCACTGCCGACTGCGGAGGAAGCACCAGCAGTGGACCCCGTCGAAATATTTTATTCAACTATAATTGAACGCTTGCCAGTAACTAACGCTGATATAGAGAAGGAGACCCGAAATGACCCGACACTGTCTCGGGTATATGATGTGACGGTGAAGGGATGGCCAACACATGGCGACTCACTGTTGCCAGCATTCTCATCCAGAAGAGAACAGCTGTCAGTATGCCAGGGGACCTTGATGTGTGGATCCCGAGTGGTAATTCCACCCAAGTTAAGGGAGAGAGTGCTCAATGAGCTTCATGAAGGCCACCTGGGAGGGGTGAAAATGAAAAGCCTTGCTAGGGCTTATGTGTGGTGGCCGGGGATCGATCAGCAAATCGAGGACCTGACAAAGAGCTGCTCAGGATGCCAGAAGGTCCAAAATGCACCACCACATGCCCCTCTACACCCATGGAAGTGGCCCTCCTCTCCATGGCAATGGGTGCATATTGATTTTGCTGGTCCATTCATGGACTCAATGTTCTTAATAGCCGTGGATGCGCACTCGAAATGGCCTGAGGTGATCAAAATGTCCTCCACCACCACGGAGAAAACGATTGCAGTCCTACGGACCATATTTGCCAGGAACGGCTTGCCAGAGCAGATTTGCTCTGATAACGGACCACAGTTTGTGTCCGAAGAATTTCGGAAATTTATGAGAAGGAATGGGGTAAGGCATTACACATCCGCCCCGTATCATCCAGCCACAAATGGATTGGCTGAGAGGTTCGTCCAAACCTTTAAAAAGGCCGTAAGGGCCATGTGCGATGACGACATTCCACTGCAGCATAAGGTGGACAATTTCCTGTTAGCCTACAGAAATGCGACACATGCAGTTACCAACCAGACCCCCCGGCCATGATGTTCTTTAACCGAAGGTTGAGATCTCGTCTGGATTTGCTCAGACCAAATGTACGAAGAAATGTTGAGAATAAGCAATTCCAGCACATCAATGAGAAGCCGACAAGGAGCTTCAATGTAGGGCAACCAGTCTTGACCCGCGACTACCGAACAGAGAAATGGCAACCAGGAACGATATGCACACGGCAGGGGCCACTAATGTACACAGTGAATGTTGGGGAGAACATTGTGAGACGCCATGTCGACCAGATCCTAGCGTCACAGGAACGAGTCAACCCCATGTCTCGCGTACCTGGTAATGAACCCGACATACAGGTAGCATCTACCCCAGAAACAGTAGTATCGGAAGCTGATGAACCAACCGACGACAGAGGTCCAGAATCGCCTCCACACCAAAAGCAAGACACTCAGGAAAGGCGCTATCCAGAAAGGATCAGGAAGACGCCCCAAAGACTGAATTTATAAATAGACTATTTTCAATTAATGTTGCATGTTAAAAGTGTTAATTGTTAAATGAATGTTATGGTACTGTTAATCTAAAAGGGGAGGAATTGTAGTGTATGTGCCTTTAAGGGGAGAACTACTTTTTACAGCTCCTGTATACTGTAGTACCGGCAGTGACCACACCTGTATATAACCCTGAGTAGGGATCTGTACTGTTTAGTTTTAGAGCAACCCTCATCCAGTAAACACCTGTTGATTGTTCCTCTGCAGTCTCTGTCGATTATTTGAAGGACACACTACCTAAAGATTCACGGATTCAACAGGAACCGGATCAGGGGATCTATGTCTGTATGTGGGGATCAGAGAAGGCCTGCCCCACAGGCATTTCCATAATTTTCCGCAGCCAGTGGCAAGATAACGGAAGGAGGATGGACTGGGAGTCTCGCCTGGACGCATGCGTGATCCCATACTCCCCAATCTCAGTTAATGCCACTGAACTATTGACCCGCCCCCAACAGCCCCTGCCCACGACCGCGACATCACGGACGATAGGAGAGGGATGCCCCGCCACCACCAAGGGACCAGGGAACGGCTTGGTGCTAGTACCTACAGACCAGGTGCTGTATCAAGGGGTGCACTACGCGATAGCCTCCATGATTTTAAACCTCACCGAGGCACACCTACCCACGTGGTGCCCCACAGAGACCGTGCAGTTGTATCAAGCCCTCTTAAAAGATATGTTCCGTAAATTCTATGAGTTTGATTTTTCAGACATTGACAGAACCAGACTATACACCCACGAGCTTTTGGACGGGATTGGGAGACAAAGAAGGTTTGCTTTTAATGATGTTTTAACTGGTTTTAACACAGGGTCTTCTGTCATCAACAGCTTAGATGACATCGAGCTGCAGACCCAGATTAATGGTTTAAAAACACAATTAAAGAAAATATTAACCGATGAGAATGAGGTGGTGGGTTCCGAGTTGCATGAGGACCAGACCATGACACTCCACTTAAAGGAGATCATAGCGGAGCTGGAGGAACATGCCAAAATGGTTAATGCTCTCATTAGGGAGGACCGAAACGCTTCTGACCAAGCTGCGCAGAATGAAGTGTGTGTGCTGTATGGGGCATGGTTGCTGGGCGAGGGCCGCAGCAATCTGGAGGATTTAAGCAAGGTTTAGTCCCCTCCTGGATCAGCAACAAACACCTCGCAGCCCTCCACCCTTTTGAGAATGCATTAAGCCCGTGCCAGCTCTGGCTAGCTTCGGAGGCCTACCCAGTCCCAGTGGACTGTGGGCGGTCCAACCACACCATCATGGGGATAGTTGTAAGAATGCCGGTCATGGGCGGGACGGCCTGACCCGCGCCAGTGTACAGGGTGGAGAACATTGGAGTCATTCAGGGGGGTGCACACATTCGTTTTACAGCGGTCCTGCCCTACGTCATAAAGTGGGAGCACGCTATGACAGGTACTGACCTCTCAGGGTGCCGTAGCCGGGGAGCACACATAATCCTGTGTCCTCAGCACTTGAATGCCTATTCCAAACCACAGTGCGGGTTCAGAGCTGCTGGCGCGAAACCTATAAATTGCACCATGGAGGCAATGGCACAAGGCCATGTTCCCCCCCAGGTAGCATATATAGGAGATGGGACATATTGTGTCACCACAGGAGCACCTCACTACCAGTACAGACAGCATAGCTGGTGTGCGGTGAGTGACAGCAGTTTCTGTTTCAAACCCGAGGCAAAAGTTCAAGTGGCACAACTACGAATTGTCCCCATTCCTGAACCCCCCACTGTTCACCTCACTGTGAAAGAGAATTTCACCCACCTGCAGAAATATGTTGCGCATTTCAGTAATCAGATTCCCCCTCTCCCAAAACACCTCACCAAATTGCTAAAAGCCGTTTTAGTGTCACAAAAACACTTCTATACCCTGGAACAGAAGACTGTCCAGATAGGGGCTGACATTTTAGATATTACGACCCCACCTTGGTGGGACGTTTCTGAAAATATAGAGGTCCCATCCTGGATCCGTATGGCATCCCACATCCTGGTGCTGTGTCAGTTAGGGATAGTTCTCTACCTGGTGTGCATCCAGTGTAGGAGAAAGGGTCCCAGATTAGAGTTTAAAACTAAAAAGATGTGGAAGGAACATTATGCCCGGGTGGAAGAAGAGACACCCGTTTAAGTTTTGCGTCGCATCACTTAAACGTGATTGTCGTTGTTTGTTATTTTTAATAAAGATTGTTTCTTCGTTTCATTGTGTTATTTTAATAAAGATTGTGACTGTTTGATACTACAGAATAAAAATTTTGTAATGTACCAAGTGGTGCAGGGGTGTTGGACTCCCTCCATGCTTGGATTGTTTGTAACGAATCATATTTGCCATCTGTAGATGCCTGTCGTACACCGCGTTTTCTCTAAGTACGGGAAATGTGGGCTGAGGGATTATGGATAGGTAAATACAGCGGAAGGTTATTTGTGGGGGGGTCAGAAATTTTGCTCACCTTGGTTGGACACTTCAAGCAAGTTTCAGTATCCTAGTGGGGACTGAAGGAGTCAAAAATTTCATACATCTCCCCCCCCCCCCGAAGATTTATTTGGTTTTTAAAAGAAACCCTGGTCAGACTGAGTTTTAAAATCCAGGGCACAACAAAATGGCTGCGGTCAGACCTCGTGACCGAAAGCCTGTCCGTTTCAATTCGGACCCTGGCAAGCTAACAACTTGTGCATTTCAATGTCTGCAGCAAGGAGATCACGAAACCAGACAAGACTTTTGCATATGCATTGGGGACAAACCCAATTACAATCAGACCTACGCATAAAGGCCATCAAGGTGTTTGCTCAAACAATCAAAATAATCAGCGGGGCCATCGAGACTGGGCTGGCCCCCATCAAAGAACCTGTTGGACAAAGGAGAGCAGTTGCAGAACCGGCAGGAACCGATTACCGGCCATCCAAATCGATGGGCCAAGATCGATACCTTTTGTTTAATTCCAGCCCGCTCAAATCAGACAAAAGAATGAGCTGATTGAGCGTAGAGATAGGGGCTACTGAGGGGGGTATAACTAGCCTCTCGAGAAGCCATTCGCTCTCTCTCGCCTCGCCTCCTGCGCCCTGCCTCGCCATCAACCAAGGAAGAAGACCATCGAAGGAGAGCCCGTCCAGATAGGTAGGATACCCTGTCAGAGACCTTTTAATTACTGGGGTATCTCTACCTGGATGGTGAAGTCTGTGCAACAGCGGGACCACGTGACATCGGCAGGCAACAGGGCAAAGGGGCAAGGCTTTTCTTTCAACATCTCAGACTGGTGAGCATTATACTTCTGACCCATCGCAAGATAATCTAGCTAGGTGTAGAGGGTGGGAGTTAAGGGGATTGCTGAATTGTCATTTTAGCCATTTTCCCCGAATGTGCCGTTTCTCCTCCCCTGTTAAGTGTAAGTGTACTGCATTCATATCATCCTTTTGTATAGTATTGTTATCTTATTTTCTCTGTTAATAAATTTTGGTTTTCTTTGTACCAAACCACTGGTCTGCTCATTTGTCTATATCGCTATCTGCCAATAAGTCTGGGGATCAGAACTAAGGGGTGAGCGATCCGAACCGCTCAGAGACAAGGCAGCCGGAGACATAACCGCCTGGCCAAAGCTACATCTGTTACATTAAAGGGACACATTTGCATCATGGCAACAGATTAATACATTGTGGATCACATGGTATAATGCAGCTTTCCTTACAAAACAGCACATCATCACCCACTGTACTGTGTGCAGTGCCACAGGAGATTCGTTAATATGTATAGGAATGGTCTGTTGTGGGAAGTGTTAACTTTCACCACCAACTTATATCAAATATTAATATAAAACGTGCTACAATAGTCATCATACACTAAGATAGTTTTAAATAGAATTTGTGGCTTCAGTGTTAATTTTTCTAATCAATGTTTGGTCAGTTTCATGAAAAAGAAACAAACTGACTGTTCTTCCATATTTGACAAGGCTGGAAGTAGTTGAACTATAATAGAATTCAAAGGGTGTACCTTTTAACTTAATACCTTGGTTATATTTGAGCACAAAATCTAGGTTGATAGTTCAGTGTAGTACTGAGGGAGTGCTGCACTGTCAGAGGTGCCGTCTTTCAGATGAGACGTTAAACCTGCCCTCTCAGGTGAACGTAAAATATCCCGTGGCAATATTTTGAAGAAGAGCAGGGGAGTTCTCCTGGTGTCCTGGCAACTATTTATCCTTCAACCAACGTCACTAAAAGAGATTATCTGGTCATTATCGCATTGCTATTTGTGGGAGCATGCTGTGCGCAAAATTTCCTACATTAAAACAGTGACTACACTTCAAAAGTATTTAATTGGCTGTAAAGTACTTTGAGAGACCCTGAGGTTATGAAAGGCACTATATAAATACAAGTTTTTTTTCATGGGAAAAGTCATGGTTTCTGCCCTCAAGTCCACATACAGTGCAATTGGATCTTCTAAATTCTGGACAGTTATACAAATGACAATTAATTTCTGAAAAGGTTTTGGGATGCCTCAAAGTCATGTGTATTGTGCATTGTACGGTTCACAATCTGGAAATTGGACCAGTTTACATTTATGCTATGTGACATTAGAGGAATACTACCACACTGAGCTTTGGTATTTAACAGCTCAAAGTAGTTATTCTATGATTTGGGGTTGCATTTCAACAGATTTTGGAACATCTGAAAGTATAATATAAACTGGGTATATGTCACTACTCTGCCATGACCATCACCAGTGGACACGATCCTATTAAAAGTCACATAACAATGAATATGGGATTTACAGTGAATCCCTAACCTGAGTGATCAATGGCAAACATTTAAATTCTAAAACTTATCGTCAAAAGATCAAAATTGTTAATGTGTGTAATCATTTTTTTGCCATACTTATATCGGATTTACAGATGCTACAAATAGCATGGTGTCTAACTGGCATTATCCACTAAGAATATGATGTCATTCAACAGAATTCAATTGACAAGGGACCAGCAAAATGTTTTGACATATAATCTAAGGTATGTATTTAAGATTTGAAGGTTTTAATGTTTGGCTTTAATAAGGGACCATTAGATGATGGTTGTGAAACATATACTGTTACAAGTTAGTCTGGTACCTCAGGTAGTTAATGATTTGACTTCCAACAAATAAATGCTGGGCCTGAATTGCAGAACTGACTAGCACACACATTTGGCTTAATTAGGTGAGGTTAATTCATTTTTTATGAGGACGTCTTTGGCATGCCCTATTTATGGAGGACAGCTGTGATAGTACTTTTCAGTACTAATTATTTAACTTGAGCAGTATATCCAGCCAGGAGTTCAAGATAAAACTAATGCTATTGGTCTATGTGTGAATCATCTTGGTTCTTCAGTTTCCTAATGACTTGGAAGTGGTGTGACTGATGCCTGGTGAATGAGGACTTTATTGACTGTACTACTGGCAAAGGAAGAAGCAGGATTATGTGTTGGTATTCACAACAGCTGTGTCCAGAGCATTCAGACTGTCTTGACCTTTGGAGGATGAAAATTCTTGGTAGCAAGCAGCTTGGAAGGGGGGATAATGTGACTAAAATGTTAATTGTTAGAAAGAGTGCAAAATCATTGGAATCTCAACTTGAAGACCTAAGACTGAGTCCTATTTACTCTCAGGCTTCCCCTGGGAGCAGGTTTTACAGTCTCAGCTGACTTCAAGTTTATGAGAAATGGAAGTGACATTTCTCATTGTACAAAGGCACCATGGGCGTGTCAATAAGAAGTAGGATTGATATCGAAGGGTTCTAGCCTCCTAAGTTAGGATATTGGGGAAGATGAGAAATGGGGAAAATTACAATAAATGTTGTTACTTTAGGAATTGAAGTCCTTCAATATTTAATGTGTGAAAATAAAAGTGCTTATGCAGTCAAATATGCATTTATATATATTAAAAATATATTTTCCTTGTATTCATTCGGTTAGAATGGTCACAATAATCAATATAGATGCAAGTTTTTCTTTCTTTCAATGGCAGTGTGTTCATGAAAATTTCCTCTGGCTGATATTTCTAGTAAAATCAGAAATGCATTCACAAAGAGCATACCGTGAAGTGGCCTCAGTTTGAAAGTTCAGGTCCAGACGAATGAAACCAAGTCAATCAAATTGACAGGCAAATTAATACTGTTGTTACATCTTCATAGATTATTAGTGAAAACAGAGATGAACTTCAGTTTTGGAGTTAACTACATCATATTGGCCAAAGCAGATTTAGTGCCTGAAGTTATACTGCACTCTAATATTAACCAAATTGTTTTAGATACTCCTTTTTTGTGCCCCATTTGGTCATCAATGTGAAAAGTGATGGTCAATGACCTTTCATCAGATCTTCCACTGCCAGTTCTCTTCTGATTCTGACACTAGGGCATTGACCTGAAACGTTAACCCCTCCTTCCTCTCTCCACTGGTGCTGCCTGACCTGCTGGGTGTTTCCAACATTTTCTGTTATTATGTCAGATTTCCAGCATCTGAAGTATTTTGCTTTTTAGTAGTGATGGTGATTGGTAATAAAATGTTTTCCCTGTTTTGTACCCTATGACAACAACAAAGTACAATACCCAGGTATCACATCTGAGTCCAATGTAATGTCACACTTCCATCCACTGACAATGCCCCTGAACCATGGCATCAGAAAGAGACTTCTACAATATCATAGTGTCACATTCCAATATCACCTATTCTATATTCTTGTGACCTCTAAGATTAATGAATTTCTGCTCCCAGGGCAGTGCCTTATAATATTCAACTAGGAGATGAATTGAGACTTAACTTGTTTAATAACTGTACAGCTTATGAGAATAGATTAGCAGATAACATAAAGGGAACCCAAAAGTATTTTATTAACATATAAATAGTAAAAAGGGTAGTCAAAGGAAGGGTGGGGCTGATTAAGGACCACAAAGTAGATCTTCTTGGGGAGGCAGAGGGCATGGCTGAGGTACTAAATGAGTACTTCGTCTTCACTAAAGAAGAGGATGCTGCCAATGTAACAGTAAAGGAAGAGGCAGTGGAGAAATTGGATAGCATATAGATAAGGTTGGCAGTGCTCAAAATAGAAAAGTCACCCAGTCTGGATGGAATGCAATGTAGATTTCTGAGGGAAGTAAGGGTAGAAATTGCGGAGGCTCTGGTCACAATCTTCCAATCCTTCTTAGATATGGGAGTGGTGCCAGAGGACTGGAGGATTGCGAGGAAGGTGATTTTCTCTGGATATTTTAGGCACTAAAGAGCCTCCAAGGTAGCCAAGATGGGGTCTTAAGCTGAAATGTTGGTTTAGCCCATGGTTGGCGCAAGACTCAATCTTGGTAAAGGAGTTGAAGCTTGTGCTAGGAATGGCCGCCCAGAGGAACACTAAGCAGATGATTGCCACTTAAATTGTCTTCTAGCCCTCATTAAGGCAGCTGCACATCATTTTTCTGGCTAGGACTTGAACTAATGCCCTCTCCTAACAGCAACCAGCTGCTTGGGAGTAAACAAGTCATTGCAGAGGATTAGAAGCACTACTTAAAGATATATCACCTTTTACTGTTCACTTGCTGCTGGAGGTTGAAGCGGACCTTTGAAGCAGAAGGGGAGACTTTCTGGAACACTTTGTCAAGACTTCACCAATACCCATATCAACATTTATTCTGCAAATTCTCTGAGGGCTTCACCTAAAAAATGTGAGTTCTGTGATACTCTACCTTATTGGACACCTTATAGGAATAACCAGGAGAAAGGAAATGGTTGGTCATGGGCATCGTCTACATGCTCATGTTTAAAATTCCCCGATCTTTTGGTTCTGGCCATGGAAAACTAATTTTATATTTGTGGAATGTCAAATTTTCCATTAATATGATAAGAATTACATGGTTTTTAAAATAATTTTTTAAAAGTTTATTTATGATATTCCACCTTCTACCTTAATCTTATGTCTATGTCCCAATCATTATTTTGCTCCCTGTAAAATTTATAAAATGTAAATTATAATCTGTGCATTTTACTTCCTGGTTTGCTGTCTGTGAGAACTCTTCAATGCGATTGGCTACTTAGCCTACTTGATGACATCACTGTTGTTGGACGCTGGAGATTTGCTTGATTTGGCGCCAGATTCAAACTAACGTCAGGACAGCTGAAATTCACGTCACAGAGATCACTAAATCTTTGTGGGCAACTTTATTCGAGGTCAGTGGTAAGTGCCATCGCTTTGCCGCTGAACGCAAATTTTGGGCCAATGTTTGATCCTTGTCTTGTTGCTGTTTGTGGGACCTTGCTGAGTGCAAATTAACTACCATGGTTCCTACATTACAACAGTGACTGCGCTTCAAAAAGTACTTCATGTAATGATCAGTAACATGTCATTCTAGAATGGTACACTAAGTGGAGCTGTAGAGCTGTATGTATATAAGAGTAGGCTACCCAGAAGGCAGTAGTTAAGATGGATGCTGTAGAAGTCCACATGGCATGAATAAAGTGACTAGCTCAAGGTAGCTGTTCATAATGAAAACGATTAGTTATTAATGAACATAACATGGTACCAGGATTGGTAAAATCTGCTGAATATTGTGAAACGCGACATGGAGTATTTGAAGCCACCGGAGAGTTTGAAACTCACGGGGAATGTCGACTGAAATTGGCGGACATTCAAACAACAATTCGAACTCTACATTGCTGCCATCGGGTTCGGTACGATGCCAGACGCAAGGAAAATAGCATTGCTGCTCACGGTTGCAGGCCTGCAGGTGATAGAGGTATTTAATACATTTGTATTTAATCAAGAGGAGGAGAGAAAAACTGGATGGTGTGCTAAAGAAATTTGATACACATTGTTCTCCCAAAAAGAATGAGACCTATGAGAGATACGTGTTCCATTCATGGACACAGCAGCAAAATGAGACTTTTGATAGCTTTGTGACCGATCTGAAACTGAAAGCGCAGACATGTAATTTCTCTGAACTGAAATTATCCATGATTCGTGACCAGATTGTGTTTGGTATTCATGATAAAAAGGTCAGGGAACATCTGTTGAGAGAAACCGAACTAACATTGGAAAATGCTGTGAAAATATGCCAAGCCAGTGAGCTAGCTCAAAAGCGCGCGAAGACTTTCAGTGAAATTAATAATAATGCGATTGTAGTAAGTGATAGTGCTGCTGTCGGTGCTGTGACCCACAAAGGAAAGAAACATGGACAGAACAGAAATGAAACGCAATCGGAGGACGGAATTTTTAATTGTAAACGCTGTGGTTACAAACACCAGTTAAAACAATGCCCTGCATTTGGGAAAATATGCACAAAATGTCATGGAAAGAATCACTTTGCCAAACAATGCTTTGCAAAAGTAAAAACTAAGAAAGGGCAAAGAGTTAATGTGATTGAGGACAGTGATTTAAGTGAGACATTTTCTGTAGGAATGGTGTCATGTGACAATATCAATAAGGATACAGAAAACGTGCAGCCCTCAGGAATGGACAAAGCTGAACATAAAGTTAATGCAGTAAAAGAGGACAAATGGATGATCCCACTGCAGGTAAATGGAGCATTAGTTACATTGAAACTAGACACTGGGGCAAAAGCAAACTTAATCAGTATGGGTGACATTAAAAACATGAAAGAAAAGCCCAAAATACAGAAAAAGTCAGTACTACTGAAGGATTATAATGGACAGAAAATAGATAGCTTAGGTGTATGCAGACTTAAAGTGACAGTCAAAGATAAAGTGCATCATCTCATGTTTTCTGTTGTGGCTGAAGGACTTGATTCACTACTAGGTGACAAAGCTTGTGAGGACTTAGAACTGGTCAAGAGAGTCCACCGTATAAACTGTGCCATAAGCAGACCAGATGACTCGATGGATTCTGTAGTGAGTAATTTCCAGGATGTGTTCAAAGGATTTGGAGTTCTACCATTCACTTACAAGATCCAGCTAAAGGAGGATGCTCAGCCAGTGGTACATGCTCCACGGAGAGTTCCAGCACTCCTGCGTGACCGGCTCAAGAAAGAACTGGACAGAATGACCACACTAGGAGTCATCAGGAAAGTCGAAGAGCCAACAGACTGGGTTAACTCCATGGTATGTGTAAAGAAAAAGAACAATGATCTAAGAATATGCATGGATCCAAAGGACTTAAATGCAAACATAAAATGTGAACACTACCAGATTCCCAAGCGAGAAGAAATCACCAGTGAAATGTCAGGTGCCAGATACTTCACAAAGCTCGATGCCTCACGAGGATTTTGGCAACTAAAACTGGATGAAGAGAGCACCAAATACTGTACCTTCAACACACCATTTGGCAGGTATTGTTTCCTCAGAATGCCTTTCGGGATAATATCTGCATCTGAAATCTTTCATAGAGCGATGGAACACATAATTGAAGGTCTGGAAGGAGTTCGGGTCTATGTTGATGACATCATCATCTGGGGCTCCACACTGAAAGAACACAATGAGAGACTGACTAAAGTGCTACAGAGCATACGCCGGAATGGACTGAAGCTCAACAAAGCCAAGTGTCAGTTTGGCATCCAGGAAGTCACTTTCCTAGGAGATAATCTATCTGGTAAAGGAATAGAGCCAGATATGGAAAAAGTAAATGCCATACTCAACATGCCACGACCCACTGACAAAAAAGGAGTGCTACGCATCATGGGGATGATAAACTTCATTGGAAAGTTCATTCCTAACTTGTCAGCCAAGACAGCCTGTCTGCGAGACCTGCTATATAAAACAAATGAGTTCGCATGGACAGAAAGACATGAACAAGAGTGGATGAACATCAAAACAGTGCTGACAACCACACCTGTACTCACCTTCTTTGACCCAACAAAGAGAATCAAAGTGTCAACAGAAGCATCAAAAGATGGCCTAGGCGCGGTCTTGCTAAAAGCAGAGGGTGAAGATTGGAATTTTGTTGCCTATGCCTCCAGGTCTATGACTGATTGTGAGTGTCGATATGCCCAGATTGAAAAGGAATGTCTAGGCTTGGTAGTTGGACTAGAAAAGTTCCATGGCTACATATATGGACTTCCCACCTTCACAGTTGAGACAGACCACTGCCCACTGGTTGCCATCATAAAAAAAACCTGAATGAAATGTCTCCAAGGATTCAACGACTCATGATGAAGTTGCAAAGATATGACTTTGAACTGATCTACACACCAGGCAAACACATAGTGTTAGCAGATGCACTATCCCGAGCACCCACAATGAGTCATGTGATCTCTACTGAAGAAGACGTGGATGCTCATGTGAGTATGGTCACTGCTGCGCTGCCCGTGTCAGACACAAAATCAAAGCAAATAGCAGAAGAAACAGTAAAAGATACAGGGGGAAAAATTGGGTGAGTAGCGTCACCTGTTAGCGCCTAAAGAGGCAGTCAGTGGCTGTAGCGCCACTGGCTGCGCCTCCTGTGATATTCAGCAGGGGCGCTAATGGTGGCATTAGCCATTTGCGCTGCGCCGCCACCGATGACGTCATCGGTGTGCGCAGCGCCCCATTCGCGCCCCGTTCGCGATATTTGGTAGCGAACGGCGCAGTTTCACAGGGCCTTACTGTGCCGGCAGTGGTGCAAGTTAAGGTGGAGGTGCGGGGTGGTCACCTTTTTCGGCGGCCGCCTGCCAGCACCTCCGCCCCCGGCCTCCTGACCACCCCCCCCCGCGGCATTGCCGGCTGTTTCCCGAGAGCCCGGCACTTCTCCTTGGTGCCGGGCTCATTTGCCAGTACTCGCGAGTGGGGATCGCGCTGTTGGAGGCACCTCCCCCTTAACAGTGGGAGGAAGGCCTGCAGTACCGCAGCGTGCCATGCCGCAGCGTGTGGCGCTGTGGCACGTTGCGCTGCGATATTCAGTTTCAGCGCCCTAAGAGGGACGCGGAGCGCCTCGAGCCTCGCCCCGTGTCCCTCGAGGGGCAATAAAACTGAATATCTGACGATCGCTGAAGCCATGAACGCTGCGCTAAATCCTGCGCTCAGGCGACTTTTGCGCCACTTTGGCGCCCCAACCCAATTTCTAGGCCACAGTGTTGCAAACAGTAATAGACAACATTCATCATGGCTGGCCAAAAGGTTCCTGTCCAAATTACTTTCACATCAGGTCAGAGTTGAGTGTCGCAAGTGGACTATTACTAAAACAGAACAGAATAGTCATTCCACAGGCTCTACGTCAAGACATGCTCA
Source organism: Somniosus microcephalus (assembly GCF_052327205.1). Lineage (NCBI taxonomy): Eukaryota > Metazoa > Chordata > Chondrichthyes > Squaliformes > Somniosidae > Somniosus > Somniosus microcephalus. The sequence continues at coordinate 143,539,386 of NC_140994.1, read as the reverse complement.
AAAGGATTCATGAGGGACACCTCGGAATTGAAAAATGCAAAAGGAGAGCAAGAGACACTGTTTATTGGCCTGGCATAAATAAGGACATTGAGAACATGATAGGCGAATGTGAGACATATCAGAAGCACCAAAACAAGCAAGCAAAGGAACCAATGATAGCTGACTTACCAACAGCACCATGGCAAAAGGTTGGTATGGACCCTTTTCATTTGAATGGTAAAGAATATCTAATAGTGATTGACTACTATTCTAACTATCCTGAGATGGCGCTGCTCTCAAGCACCACAGCAAGCAGTGTCATAATGCATGTGAAATCCATCTTCGCCAGACATGGAATTCCCAGGATTGCCGTTAGCGACAATGGTCCGTGCTTCAACTGTAAGGAGTGGCAACAGTTTGCAGCACATTATGACTTTCAACACATCACATCCAGTCCTTTGTATGCTCAGTCGAATGGTAAGGCAGAAAAAGGTGTTCAAATTCTCAAACAGCTACCGAAGAAAGCGACAGAAAGCAAGTCTGATCCTTATCTCGCCCTGCTGAGCTACCGAGCCTTACCTTCACACTCTGGTTCTTCACCTGCTGAACTCCTAATGGGTCGCAAGTTGCGTACCACGCTACCCTGCTGTGCAAAAGAAAAGCAGAGTAAGGAACTGAGACCGAGACTTCAACTGTTAAAGCTGAAACAGAAATCATACTATGACAAGTCATCCAAAACTCTGAAACCATTGACAAGGGATGATGTTGTCAGGATTGAGGATCCAGATGCATGGAACAGGAAAGCTACAGTTCTTGAGGAAGTAGGACCAAGGTCATACACTGTTAGAACTGAGGAAGGACAGATTCTCAGGAGGAACCACCGTTCCCCCCTAAAAACACAAGAAACTATCCAAGAGCAAATCGATGACAATGCCGCAACTGAATCTTGTCAATCACCACCAGAACAATCTAACACAAACACACATACAGGCTCTCATGAAAACACATCAGACTTACCCATGCTGAGAAGATCCACACGTGAAGTAAAGAAGCCTGATAGACTTAATCTTTGAGTATAAAGTAAAGCTTTGAAAATGTGTTGACTGTTGTGAAAATGTTTATGTTTATAGAGCACTAACAAAAGTGTTACTGATATCATCTTTATCATTTTTCTTGCAAGTTGATTGATATTGATTTTGTTTAACCTCAAAGAAAGGGGGATGTAATGATCAGTAACATGTCATTTTAGAATGGTACACTAGGTGGAGCTGTAGAGCTGTATGTATATAAGAGTAGGCTACCCAGAAGGCAGTAGTCAAGATGGATGCTGTAGAAGTCCACATGGCATGAATAAAGTGACTAGCTCAAGGTAACTGTTCATAATGAAAACGACTAGTTATTAATGAACATAACACTTCATTGGCTGTAAAGTGCTTTGGGACGTCCTGAGGCGGTGAAAGTTCTTTCTGTTAACGCGGTTGCTTTAAGCACCTTTGCCCACTATTTTAATGGACGTAGTAACCTGTTTAAAATAAATAGGTTATGTCTTCCATTAAAATAGTGCAAAAGAATTTTATGCGAATGTGTTAAGCTCTTGAACAGCCCAATTTGATCCCAAATACTATGGGGGAGAAATTGGGTATAGCCCCGTTTGGGGCGCTAGTTCTGGCGAAGCGCAAAGCCTAGCGCCAGTTGCGATTTAGCGCCACCTGGCGCGATATTGGGTTGCAGCGCCCCTAAAGGTGATTGCAGCGCTAAATCAGGCGCTGCACGCTACTCTTAAGGCGCTAACCCGGCGGCGCAACCCAATTTCGCGGTGGCGGGGCACAGCGAGGCTGCTGTCAATAATCACTTTCCCTGAGACACCGTGGCGCCGGCCAGCTCTTAAAGGGGCAGGTCAATTGGCATCACCAGACACACACATTGCCTTGTAGGCCTTCAAAGCGGTGGGAGCCTACCTGTGGCGCACCAGCCTAGCAAGACGTGGAAAGGGTGAGGCAGAGGGCGGAACGACTCACTGATGGGGCATTGGATGCTTTGGTTGACGCAGTGGAATCAAGGCCAAGGAAGATTGTCGGAATGTGATTTATGTTTTGGACAGTCTCCCGGGTGTGAGAGGCAGTTATGTGTCAGTGTATTCGTTTTGCTTTCTGTTGCCATAGCTTTCTCATGTTTGAAGGAACCACATTTTGTTTAATGAAACACTTTCTTCATTTACAATGGCCATGCCTGCTATTTACATGCATCTTTCCCTTCACAGGCTTGGGGGTATCAGACCGGTTCCATTCCTGTTCTTGGAATGGCAGCAAGCATTCCGTGAGAGGGGCCTAGAAGCTACTTCTGATCAGCCTCTGATGCGCAGCCTGAGAAGAGCTGCTCGCGTAGAAGTTCAGGCCAGCAAGGCATCTTCTCAGCCACCAACAGAGATGTCCTGCACCTTATCTGAGGCTGCAGATCTGGCTGAAGCAGCTGGCACAGCTCAGTCACCACCTCCTTTCTAAATCGCAGCCTTCTGACACACTGCTCCTCCGGCATGTTCATGTAGGAAAACTGCTGTCGGAAAACCCTGCCAGCGTAAGGTCTGCTGTGGCGACGTCTGTTGGCCCTCCTCCGTCTGGCCATGCCCACCCCCCTCTCCCAGCTCAGTGCCCTTTCCAGATGATTCAGCAGCAGGACGTTCCCCTCCAATGCAGCCCACATAATAAGTGTCCACAGGAAGATTCCCCATTGTCAAGGCTCACCAACAGCAAGGTGATGGTGAGAAGGCTGAAGATCGTCTGCCTGCGCTGGCTCAGTGGTCAAATGGGTCTCAGTGTGCAGCTCAGCAACTCTTTGTAGCTCTCGAGGAAGTTGTGCTCCAAAAATGGCTGCCGCTTTTAAACCACACCAGTCCCCTTTAAATAACGCTCCTCCAGCCTGAGAGCGACTTGGTAAGGTCCAGGTAAGCTGTCACTATTAGCGCCAGGCGCTGCGGAGGGGGGCGCCACTGAATTTCCGGTCCGGGGCGCCCAAAAGGCGTTGCACGCTCAAATGACATCATAATCAGCCTGTGCCCATGAGCGGGCGCTAAGATTTAGCGCCGGCGCTAAATGCATGCTCAATATGGGGCGAGGCGCTAGGCACTTTGCGCCCACCCGGAAATTTGCTAGCGCCCCACTTCTCAGCCTCTTTAGGCGTTAATCGGTGGCGCTAACAACCGAATTTCTCCCCCTGTATATTTTAGGGCAATTTCCTCTCAAGCTCTTGATTACCTAATTTGTTTTCTTCCCTTTTTTCAGATTCTTCTTCAGCATTCTTTGGCTGAGAACACAATTAATCCACTTATTCCCAGGCCAATGCCATTCTTGAACCAGCCAACAGGAGGCACAGCTTGCCTCTCTCCCTGAATTTCCATTCCTCTTCTAAGAAAGTCACTCTCCTCTGCACAGTACCTCCCAACAGCCTGCCCTAGAATGGAGTTTACTATGTGTATGGAATTTCCCATGTATCACTCCATGATACAGCATTGTCATGCAGCGATGTGCTATTTCATTGAGCAGCTGATGATATACCATAATTTACTGCAACTCTGCTGTTGTGTACGTCTGTGTTATACTGTTCCCTCCGCAATGCTTGGCACATTTATTATATGTATATTTGGCTGCCACCTGGTGGACTAAACAGGAGATTTTATGACAAAAATATTTCTACAGTTTCCAATTCAGATGAGAGTCTGCATCCAAATTGACATAGGAACATAGGAATTGCTTGACGAAAAAGTCAAAGCTCATCTAGTTCACCTTCTAGCATCCTGGGAATCGCATGATACAATGATAATGGAGTTGTTGACTAATCATAGCAATGAATCTCTATCAATTAGTCTACAACAGACCCAGACTGGAGGTGAGGAAAACTCCAGTGATGGAATGTTTGGGAACCACAGGTCCAAAGTCACATGGTGCTCCCAAGCATTTGCACTTACCATATGTTACGTCTCTTGATCTATCTTTTTCCTGATGCTGATGGATCTGCTGTGTATTTCCAGCTTTTTCTCTTTTTATTTCACATTTCCAGCATTTGCAGTTTTTCCCTTTATATTAGTGTGGCACAAATGAAGTCTTCCGATCCATAGGCACCTAAATGCCCTTGAGTGAGGTTTAGCAAACCACCTTGATGGAAGGGAAGAAAAGAACACAGTGCATTTGCTAGATTCAAGACAATGCAGTAGCAACAAGCTGATGAAGTCTTATGGCCAATTCTGCACTTCTTTCAGTGCTTGCAGGATGAGCATAGTATGGTGTGCTTTGTTATCATCTATATTATGAGGAGTATTATGAAATAGATTGAAATTCTCTATTAACTGTAATCTGTTCATTCCTATATTATGTGTAAAACAAACCAATTGCTGGAGTGGCAGTGGGTGGCATTCTCTGAATGTGGGTTTGGGAGGACTTTCCTGCTCTTCCTGGCTCCACATTCAGGTAAGTATATGTTTAAAACTAACCTTTTTTGGTTGCGGCCCAACAGCCGGTCACTTTAAGGACTGCCTGTTAGGCTGCGTGTGGGCCTGGTTCTCCCAGATCTCACCGGCTCAAACTGGCTCTCACCGGCTCAAACTGGCTCTCACCGGCTCAAACGTGCTCTCACCTGATCTTCTTGTGAAGGTACAGGGCATGGCTGAGGTACTAAATGAGTACTTTGTCTTCGCTAAAGAAGAGGATGCTGCCAATGTAAGCATAAAGGAGGAGATAGTAGAGAAATTGGATAGAATAAAAATATACATAAGGTTCGTAGTGCTCAAAGTAGAAAAGTCACCCAGTCCGGATGGCATGCATCCTAGATTTCTGAGGGAAGTAAGGGTAGAAATTGCGGAGGCTCTGGCCACAATCTTCCAATCCTTCTTAGATATGGGAGTGGTGCCAGAGGACTGGAGGATTGCAGGGAAGGCGAATTTCTCTGGATACTTTAGGCACTAAAGAGTCTCTGAGGTAGTCAAGATGGGGTCTTAAGCCGAAATGCTGGTTGAACCCACGGTTAGCGCAAGACTCAATCTTGGTAAAGGAGTTGAAGCTTGCGCTAGGAACGGCCGCTCAGAGGATCATTAAGCAGATGATTGCCACTTAAGTTGCCTGCTTGCGCTCATTAAGGCGGCTGCACATCATTTTGGTGGCTAGCACTTGAACTAATGCCCTCTTCTAACAGCAACCAGCTGCTTGGGAGTAAACTAGTCATTGCAGAGGATTCCAAGCGCTACTTAAAGATATATCGGGGGAAAAATTCAGTATCGCCCCATTTGGGGTGCCGTTATCGGCCGTGCGCAAAGTTCAGCGCCTGGCGCTAATTATCGCCTCCGACAGCAAACTTGGCTTTTATCGCCCCTGGAGGTGATTGGAGCGCTAAATCAGGTGCTTCACAACCTGTCTTAAGGCGCAAACGCCGAGGAGTGAGGCGCTACCTCAGAGTGCTGGCGAAGCAAGGAAGGGCAAATCAAAATGAACCTGCAAAGTGCTGCTCAGTACTCAAAACTCCTTCACACAGCATTGAATCTCTCCAGAAGTCTCTCTCTCTCTCTCAGACTGCGTGGTGCAAAAATGTCACTGACAAAAAAAGGCAGTAAGCGGTCGCCTTTAAATAGCGCTCCCCCAGTCCCTTTCTGACAGCATCACGCTCCCCTCAACCTGTCGTTGCTAGCGGCAGGCGGTAAGGCAGGGGGCGCCACTCAATATCCGGTCCGGGGCGCTAACGGGGCGTTGCGCACTCATGACATCATAATTTGCCGGCGCAGGAGATCGTGGTGGAAGTGTTTAGCGCCGCCGCAAAATGTCTAGTTAATTTCGCGAGTGGCACAAGCATCGCCGCGCCTGGCCTCTAGTTGCTTTGCGCCCCAATTGGCGCCCTCTTAAGGCGCTGATGGGCGGCGCAAGCAACTGAATTTTTCCCCCATCACCTTTTATGAAAGCAAAATACTGCGGTGGCAGGAAATCTGAAATAAAAGCAGAAAATGCTGGAAATACGCAGCAGGTCAGGCAGCATCTATGGAGAGAGAAACAGAGTTAACATTTCAGGTCAATGACCTTTCGTCAGAACTGGAAAAAGTTAGAGCTGTAACAGGTTTTAAGCAAGTACAGGGTCAGGGAAAGGGGGGAAGGGGAGGAAAGAACTAAAGGGAAGGGGCTCGATTTTCCAAGCCCCAAAGAGGTGGGTTTGGAGGTGGGAGTGGTGGGAAAATTGCAGAATCGGGGGGCAGGAACCCATCCCACCCCCAACCCGCCTCCGTGCCAATGTCCCAGGAGGTGGGTACCCGACCTGTGCTGGGAGCCGCCTCCCCGAGGCGGGAAGGGGATTAGTGCCAATTAACGGCGGGTTCTCAGAGCAGCACCTTTAATTTGAAGAAAGTGAGTGGAGTCAAAGGAGAAGTTGTTCAATATGAGAACAAGTTCTCCCAGGCGGAGAAGGGTGGTGGTGGATGGGGACTGGTTGGGCCTCTGTTCAAGGGAGAAACGGAGCACCCTCAGGTTGTCCTGGAGGGTATCGGAAGAGTCCTGGATGTAGGTGGGAAGAGACTGGTCAAGGGGAGAAGAAATAGAGTTGTGATAGGATGAAATCAGTTCCGTGGGACATGAACAGGCTGAAATGATGGGTCAACCGGGCAGTCCTGTTTGTGAATCTTGGGAAGGAGGTAAACGTGGGCTGTGCGGGGTTGAGGGACTATGGAGTTGGCGGTCGTGGAAGGAAGATCTCCAAAGGAGATTAGGTCATTGACAGTCTTGGAAACTGTCTTTTACTGTTCATTTGCTGCTGGTGGTTTGAAGAGGACTTTTGAAACACACTGGGAGACTTTCTGGGACACTTTGTCAAGACTTCACCAACACTTATATCAACATTTATTCTGGAAACTCTCTGTGGACTTCACCTAAAAAGAGTGCGTGCTGTGCTAACACTACCTTATTGGACACCTTATAGGAGTAACCGGGAGAAAGGGAATGGCTGGTCATGGGCATCTTCTACATTCTCATGTTTAAAAGTCCCTGATGTTTTGGCTCTGGCCATGGAAAACTAATGTTACATTTGTGGAATGTCAAATATTTCCATTAATATGATAAGAATTATTTGGTTTATAAAATAATAATTTTAAAAGTTTGTTTATGATATTTCAGCTTCTACTTTAATCTTATCTAATCTTTATTTCACTTCCTGTAAAATTAATAAAAAGTAATTTATAATCTGTGCAATTTACTTCCTGGTTTGCTGACTGTGAGAATTCTTCAATGCTTAGCCTGCTTGATGCTATCAGGGAGGAGGAGTGTGAAATATTGGATGAAATAAACATAGTGAGAGCGGAAGTATTAAGGGGTTTAGCAGCTTTAAAAGTGGATAAATCCCCAGGCCCGGATTAAATGTATCCCAGGCTGTTAAACGAAGCAAAAGAGGAAATAGCAGAGGCCCTGACCATTATTTTCCAATCCTCTCTGGATTCAGGTGTGGTGCCGGAGGACTGGAGGACTGCTAATGTGGTACCCTTGTTTAAAAAGGGAGAAAAGGATAGACCGAGTAATTACAGGCCAATCAGCCTAACCTCGGTGGTGGGAAAATTATTGGAAAGAATTCTGAAGGACAGGATAAATCTTCATATAGAAAGACACCGATTAATCAAGGATAGTCAGCATGGATTTGTTAAGGGGAGGTTGTGTCTGACAAACTTGATTGAATTTTTTGTGGAGGTAACAAGGAGGGTAGATGAGGGTAGTGAGTTTGATGTAGTGTATATGGACTTTAGCAAGGCTTTTGATAAGGTTCCACAGGCAGACTGGTCATGAAGTTAAAAGCCCATGGGATTCAGGGCAAAGTGTCAAGTTGGATTCAAAACTGGCTGAGGCAGGAAGCAAAGGGTAATGGTTGATGGGTGTTTTTGTGACTGGAAGGCTGTTTCCAGTGGGATTCCGCAGGGCTCAGTACTAGGTCCCTTGCTTCTTGTGGTATATATCAATGATCTAGACTTGAATATAAGGGGTATGATTAAGAAGTTTGCAGATGATACTAAAATCGGCTGTGTGGTTGATACTGAACAGGGAAGCTGTAGACTGCAGGAAGATATCAATACTGTAAATTGATCAGGTGGGCAGAACAGTGGCAAATGGAATTCAATCTGGAGAAGTGTGAGGTAATGCATTTGGGGAGGGCTAACAAGGAAAAGGAATACACATTAAATGGTAGGACACTGAGTAGTGTAGAGGAACAAAGGGACCTTGGAGTGCATGTCCACAGATCCCTGAAGGTAGCAGGCCAGGTAGATAAGGTGGTTAAGAAGGCATACGGAATGCTTGCCTTTATTAGCCGTGGCATAAAATACAAGAGTAGGGGGGTTATGCTTCAACTGTATAAAACACTAGTTAGGCCTCAGCTAGAGTACTGCGTGCAGTTCTGGTCACCACATTACAGGAAAGATGTGATTGCACTAGAGAGGGTGCAGAGGAGATTTACAAGGATGTTGCCGGGAGTAGAGAATCTTAGCTATGAGGAAAGACTGGATAGGCTGGGTTTGTTTTCCTTGGAACAGAGGAGGCTGAGTGGAGACCTTATTGAGGTGTATAAAATTATGAGGGGCCTAGATAAAGTGGATAGAAAGGACCTATTTCCCTTAGCAGAGCGGTCAAAAACCAGTGGACACAGGTTTAAAGTAATTGGTGGAAGGTTTAGAGGGGATTTGAGAGGAAATTTCTTCACCCAGAGGGTTGTGGGGGTCTGGAACTCACAGCCTGAAAGGGTGGTAGAGGCAGGAACCCTAACCACATTTAAAAAGTACTTGGATGTGCACTTGGGATGCTCTAACCTGCAGGGCTACGGACCAAGAGCTGGGAAGTGGGCTTAGGCTGGATAGCTCTTTGTTGGCCGGCGCGGACACAATGGGCCGAAATGGCCTCCTTCCGTGCTGTAACTTTCTATGATTCTATGATTCTATGACATCACTGTTGCTGGACGCTGGAGATTCGCTTGATTGGGCGCCAGGTTCAAGCTAACGTCGGGACAGCTGAAATTCATGCCATAGAGATTGCTAAATCTTTGTGGGCAGCTTTATTCGAGGTCAGTGGCAAGTGCTGTCGCTTTGCCGCTGACCGCAAATTCTGGGCCAGTGTCTGATCATTGTCTTGTTGCTGTTTGTGGGACCCTGCAGAGTGCAAATTAACTACCATGGTTCCTACATTACAACAGTGACTGCACTTCAAAAGTACTTCATTGGCTATAAAGTGCTTTGGGACGTCCTGAGGTGGTGAAAGGCGCTATATATGCAAGTTCTTTCTGTTAACGTGGCTGCTTAAAGCTCCGTTGCCCACTATTGTAATGGAGGTAGTAACCTGTTTAAAATAAATAGGTTATGGCTTCTATTAAAATTGTGCAAAAGAATCCTGTGCGAATGTGTTAAGCTCTTAAACAGCACAATCTGATCCCAAATACAAGGGGGGAGTAATTCAGTATCGCCCATTTGGGACGCGATTATCGGCCGGGCGTAAAGTTTAACGCCTGGCGCTAATTATCGCCTCCGACTGCAAACGTGGCTTTTATCGCCCCTGGAGGTGATTGGAGCGCTAAATCAGGCGTTGCACACCCGTCTTAAGGCGCAAAGGCCGAGGAGTGAGGCGCTAACTCGGAGCGCGGACGCAATGCAGGTGATGTCAGTTAGCAATGGAACACAGACACACTGGCGCTGGACAGTTCTTAAAGGGGAGGGTTGATCTTGCTCTCCAGCCACACCCTGCTCATTGGAGCCTTGAATCTCAGTCTGGAGAGACCTGTGACTACATTTTCCAGCTAAGGTCTAAGGCGAGGGTGAGAGAACGAGCTCAGCGCTTCAGCGAGCGGGCCTTGGAGGCTCGGGTTGGTGCGGTGGAGCGCAGAAGATCTATACTCTACCCTGAGAGTGGCAGGAGGACTTTGCCGCGCGACTACAGAAGAGTGTGGAGGGAGGTGGCTCAGCACGTCTCCTCCAGGAGCATGGTGACCAGGACCCACACTCAATGTCGCAAAAAGTTCAACGACCTCACTCGGGTCGTCAGGGTGAATGGCTTTTTTTCAATACCTCTCCATCCCACCGTTTCAATCTCACTCTATGGCCAGAGGGTCTTAAAACCCCAATGCCCAACACTCATCCAACGCCTATGGCCCTCTCATGAAACATGCATGCACATACCACACTTTGCATACAGTAAGGGCTATTCAACCATGGGAGGCACATCAAGCAAGACCATGGCTGCATACATTAAGGGCTATTCAATTATGGGAGGCACATCAGGCAAGACCATGGCTGTATATTTACTCAGATGCCGTCCTTTTTCTTGCAGGCCAAGCTATCTCATAATAGGAGACAGCAGTAATGGACGGGTGGAGGGCGGCCTCAGCTGCAACCCCTCAGCGATCTTGAGGTGCGCGTCCACAGGATTGTGGCAAGCCAGGTGATCGGTCCCGTCGCTCCTGGAGAGGCCGACCCCGTTCGGGACAGCAATGGTAAGGTCATCACATTTTTCTCCTCTCTCATTCCACTTGTCCCTCACAACACCAGCCTTTGACACTTTCAATCCAACTTACTAAATCGCTGCACTCCTTCCTCCCTTACTGCCCCCCTGTCCTCACGCTAAAGCCACTCTTGTACCTCCCTGCTTTCAGATGGTGATTCACCAGCTGAGGAGACGGGCCCCCAAGCTGCCAGTGGGAGTGAAGCTGCAGGCGAGGAGGAAGAGGAAGCCGGAGCATCAGCGCCACCCTCTACCGAGGAAGCCCATTCCCACACTGGAAACACGTCTTTCCTGGCGGGGAGCAGGGGGGGAGGGCCTGATGAGGGTGAAGCTCCGGGACCCAGCGGGCTGCAGCAACGCGATGGGGGTAGGGAAGCTCGGGGGCCTTCTCTCCGGAGGGAGAGTAGGCCAGCGAGTCCTGCTGCACTGGACACAGAGGAGGAGCGGCTCATCGCTGAAATGAACGCGAAGGCGGTGGACATGCACACTCAGCTCATGGGTGCAGTGGGAAGGGTGCCCGAATGCATTGATGCACTGGCAAGGAGTGTGGAGCACTTCGCTGTAGCACAGGCGGATGCCACGCTAAAGCTTAGTGCTGCAATTCAGTCACTGGCTGCCGTGATCCCATCTCAGACTGCTCTCATGCAGACTCAGATTGAGGCCACGCAAGCACTGACTGCTGCCATTTTCGTTGGTTCGGACACATTTTCCTGGGGCTCTCACCGCGCCGCAGCAGGCCAGCAATCTGCCAGCTCCAGCAGATTGCTCCAGATGCTGATGTGCTGCCCCGTGGGAGTGCCAGTGTGTCGGTCAAGCAGGGAGTTACTGTCTTCTCTCCAGATGATAGCATTTCTGCTGCCACCACTGTCACTTCCCCATTGCACTTGCCACCGCCTGTAGCCCAGACTGCTGCCGCCCATGCAGAGTTGGTGCAGTCTGCAGCCGGGCCCTCCAGGCCCAGAGCTGGTCGAGGCCATCCTTTAAGGGCATCTGTAGTGTCAGGTTCTGACAATCAGCAGCCTTCCACCAGCCTTGCTGCAGCCACTGAGGCCCCATTACGGAGGAGCAGTAGGGTGGGAAGGGGGGAAGTGTGCAGGGGATGGAGAGCACTCTCGAAGGGCAAAAAGTAGGAGGTGTGACGAAATGTTGGTCAATTTTTTATAAAAGGCCGAGGTTCGTGTTCAAACTTTGGTTCAGTATTTTGGACATTATCTCCAGGTTGTGAGAACCAGTTATGCTAATGAATGATTTTTTTGTGTTTGTTTCTATTAGTTTGTCATGAAGAAACGACACACACAGAGTTTGTAAAATAAAAAAAATGTTGTATTCAAAATGTACAGGTTTGGCCTTTGGAATCATTGTTGCCTTGGCCGGCTTAGGGGTTGCGGGTTGGTTTCGTTCATGTTGTTCTCCATGCCAGAAGCCATTTCCTCAGTAGGGGCCTAGAAGTGGCTTGTTATCAGCCGTTGACGGATGGCCCTTGCAGTTTCAACATTGTGGGCCTCCCCCCCACCTTGGTGCTGCTGCTGATCATCCTCCTCCTCTACCTCCTCTTCCTCCTCCTCCTCCGGTGGTGCTCCAAGGCCTGGTGGCATTGGCTGGATCCTCAGGATTGCCAGGTTGTGAAGCATGCAGCACACAACTATGAAGAGGGAGACAGGCGGGTATGGCAGGGCTCCTCCTGAGTGGTCCAGACAGCGGAACCATTGCTTGAGCACGCTGATCGTCTGCTCAATGATGTTCCTGATGGCGAGATGGCTCTCGTCGTACCGCAGCTCAGCAGGGTTGTTGTGGTTACGGAGCGGTGCCATCAGCCAGGTGCACAGAGGATAACCCTTGTCCCCGAGGAGCCAACCATTGGCTGATGCGGTGCCTGGAAAAGTTCTGGCACAGCAGTCTGGCACAGGAGGAAAGCATCATGGCTGCTGCCAGGATAGCGGGCATTGACAGCGAGTATCAGCTGTCTGTGGTCACAGACCAACTGGACGTTTAAGGAGTGGAACCCCTTGCGGTTTGAGAAAACCTCTGCATTCTCATGCGATGCCTGCGATGTCACATGCGTGCAGTCAATGGCGCCCTGCACCATGGGGAAGCCCGCTATCCTTGCAAAGCCCAATGCGCATTCATGCTGTTTGGCCTGGGTCATCAGGAAAGAGATGTACTGGCATCTCCTTTTATAGAGGGCATTTGTGACCTGACGGATACAGCAATGGACCGCGAACTGGGAGATATTGGCGATGTCCCCAGTAGCTGCTTGAAAGGAGCCGGTGGCATAAAAGCTCAGGGCCACTGTGACATTCACTGCCACCGACAGAGATGTCCTGGTCCTCAGTAGAGGCTGCAGATCTGGCTGCAGCAGGTGGCAGAGCACAGTGACCACATCCTTGCTGAAGCGCAGCCTGCGCAAACACTGCTCCTCAGACAAATTAATGTAGGAGAATTATTCCCGAAATACCCTGGGAGGGTAAGGTCTCCTATACAGAGGCCTGTTGGCCCTCTTCTGTCTGGCCATGATTGCCACTCTCTCTGCGTCTCTGTTGCCTCCGATTCTGCAGGCGCAGGACGACGCCCAGAATCAGTGCAGCCCCCAAAGTCTCTTGGTAATCGAGGTAATGATGGTCAAATCCAAAAGTACCTGCAAAGTGATGCTCAGTAGCCAAAACTAATTCACACAGCGTTGACTCTATGCGTTGATTCTCTCCTTTTCTCTCTAAGAGTCTCTCTCTCTGTCAGAATGAGTGGTGCAAAAATGTCTACCACAGAAAAAGCCAGGAAGAGGCCGACTTTAAATACCGCCCCCCCTCCCCGCCCCTCACTGACTGGGAAACGATCCAGTCTCCCTGTTGTTGCTTGCGCCAGGCGGAAAGTAGGGGGGCGCCACTCAATATCCGGTCCGGGGTGCCAAAAGGGCGTTGCACGCTCGACTGATGTCACGATCTGTGGGCACAAGAGATCGGGGCGGTAGTGTATAGCGCCGCCGCAAAACGTCTGGTCAATTTCGCGAGCGGTGCAGACATCGCCGCGCCCGGGCGCTAGTTGCTTTGTGCCCCATTAGCGCCCTCTTAAGGCACTAAGGGGAGGCGTAAACTAACCGAATTTTCCCCTATATATTTTAGGGGGATTTCCTCTCAAGCTCTTGATTACTTCATTTGTTTTCTTCCCTTTTTTCAGATTCTTCTTCAGCATTCTTTGGCTGAGAACACAATTAATCCACTTATTCCCAGGCCAATGCCATTCTTGAACCAACCAACAGGAGGCACAGCTTGCCTCTCTCCCTGAATTTCCATTCCTCTTCTAAGAAAGTCACTCTCCTCTGCACAGTACCTCCCAACAGCCTGCCCTAGAATGGAGTTTACTATGTGTATGGAATTTCCCATGTATCACTCCATGATACAGCATTGTCATGCAGCGATGTGCTGTTTCATTGGGCCCCTGATGATATACAGGTACTACAATTTACTGCAACTCTGCTGTTGTGTACGTCTGTGTTATACTGTTCCCTCTGCAATGCTTGGCACATTTACATATGTATAATAATTTGGCTGCCACCTGGTGGACTAAACAGGAGATTTTATGACAAAAATATTTCTACAGTTTCCAATTCAGATGAGAGTCGGCATCCACATTAACATAGGAACATAGGAATTGCTTGACGAAAAAGACCAAAGCCCATCTAGTTGACCTTCTAGCATCCTGGGAATCACATGATACAACGATAATGGAGTTGTTGACTAATCATAGCAATTAGTCTACAACAGACCCAGACATTTTTTTTTGATATTCGTTTATGGGATGTGGACGTCGCTGACAAGGCCAGCATTTATTGCCCATCCCTACTTGCCCTTGTGAATGTAGTAGTGAGCTGCCTTCTTGAACCGCTGCAGTTCGTGTGGTGAAGGTACTCCCACAGTGCTGTTGGGGAGGGAGTTCCAGGATTTTGACATAGCGACGATGAAGGAACGGCGATATACTTCCAAGTCAGGATGGTGGGGAACTTGGAGATGGTAATGTACCCATGCGCTTGTTGCCGTTGTCCTTCTAGGTGTTAGAGGTGGCGGGTTTGGGAGGTGCTGCCGAAGAAGCCTTAAAATCAATGCTAAATTATTTTATTAATTACACTAAGTCTCAACCCACTTCCTAAATAAATATGCTCTTAATGACCTGCAACTATCACAGGTCTAATGACACACAGAACCACTGACTAGGGGCCATTTAGTTGGGACTCCTTTCAGACTGGAACAGAGAGGCTGATTGAAATTTCACACCCGTTGTACACTGGAAAACTTTGCTGACTTTTTGATTTTCAGGCAGATTTTTGTGCTCAGAAAGGTGAATTAAATAATTTTCTGCTTTTGGTGCCCAGTGTCAGTATGAAACACTCTCAGGTTATTTACTCCCATCTCTGCTCCACAAGTGAGGCCCAACAAGGAACATTCTTCAAACCTAGTGAATTGTCCATTCCTCCTCCAATGATGCTTATGGTCTCTGCATTATCAGGAAATCTGAAATAAAAACAGAAAATGCTGGAAATACGCAGCAGGTCAGGTAGCATCTGTGGGGAGAGAAACAGAGTTAATGTTTCAGGTCGATGAACTGGAAAAAGTTCGAGATGTAACAGGTTTTAAGCAAGTGCAGAGACAGGGAAAGGGGGGAGGGGAGGGAAGAACAAAAGGGAAGGTCTGTGATAGGGTGGAAGGCAGGAGAGATTAAATGACAAAAGGGATGGTGGTACAAAGCAAAAGGAGATGGTAATGGGACAAGTAAAGAAACAAAAGATGAGTCTAGAAGAGGTGTAAATGGGAATGGCAGAATCATCAACAGCTGCCATGTGAAAAAATAGGGACCGAGGTTATGGTCTGAAATTGTTGACTCGATGTTGAGTCCAGAAGGCTGTAAATTGCCTAATCGAAAGATGAGGTGCTCTTCCTCGAGTTTATGTTGAGCTTCGTTGGAACAGTGTAAGAGGCCCAGGACAGATAGATCAGAGTGGGAGAGGAGTGGAGAATTAAAGTGACAGGCGACCGGAAGCTCGGGGTCACACTTATGGACTGAATGGAAGTGTTCCGCAAAGGGTGCACCTAATCTGCGTTTGTTCTCCCCATTGTAGAGGAGACTGCATCGTGATCAGCGAATAAAGTATACTAAATTGGAAGAAGTACAATTAAATCGCTTTTTCACCTGTAAGGAGTGTTTGGGGCCCTGGACAATGGGAAGGGAGGAGGTAAAAGGGCAGGCGTTACATCTCCAGCGCTTGCACGGGAAGATGCCGTGGGAAAGGGAGGGGGTGTTGTGGGTGATTGAGGAGTGGACCAGGGTTTCGCGCAGGGCGTGGTCCCTTCAAAATACTGAAAGGGGAGGAGAGGGGAAGATGTGTTTCTTGGTGGGATTACCCTGGAGGTGGTGGAAATGGTGGAGAATGATCCGTTGAAAGTGGAGGCTGGTGGGGTGAAAGGTAAGGACAAGGGGAACCCTATCGCGGTTCTGGGAGAAAGGGGAAGGGGTGAGAGCAGAAGTGTGGGAAATGGAACACACACGGTCGAGGGCCATGTCAACCACAGTAGAGGGGAATCCTTGGTTGAGGAAAAAGGAAAACATGTTGGAAGCACTAGTATGGAAGGTGGCATCATATGAACAGATGCGACGGAGACAGAGAAACTGGGTGAATGGAATAGAGTCCTTACAGGAAGTGGGGTGGGAGGAAGTGTGTAGTCCAGGTAGCTGTGGGAGTTAATGGGCTTATAGTGGATGTTTGTCGATAGCCTATCCTCAGAAATGGTGACAGAGAAGTCGAGGAAAGGAAGAGACGAATCGGAGATGGACCATGTGAAGGTGAGGGAAGAGTGGAAATTGGAAGCAAAGAGAATGAAATTTTCTAGTTTAGGGCGAGAGCAGGAAACAGTCATCAATGTACCGGAAAAAGAGGTGAGGGAAGGGACCCGAGTAGGACTGGAACAAAGAGTGTTCCACATATCCCACGAAATGGCAGGCATAACTAGGACCCATGCGGGTTCTCAGAGCAGCACCTTTAATTTGAAGGAAGTGTGTGGAGCCAAAGGAGAAGTTGTTGAATATGAGAACAAGTTCAGCCAGGCGGAGAAGGGTGGTGGTGGATGGGGACTGGTTGGGCCTCTGTTCAAGGGAGAAACGGAGTGCCCTCAGGCTGTCCTGGAGGGCGTCGGAAGAGTCCTGGATGTACGTGGGAAGAGACTGGTCAAGGGGAGAAAAAATAGAGTTGTGATAGGATGAAATCAGTTCCGTGGGGCAAGAACAGGCTGAAACGATGGGTCTACCAAGGCAGTCCTGTTTGTGAATCTTGGGAAGGAGGTAAAAGCGGGATGTGTGGGGTTGAGGGACTATGGAGTTGGCGGCCGAGGAAGGAAGATCTCCAGAGGAGATGAGGCCATTGACAGTCTTGGAAACTGTCTTTTACTGTTCATTTGCTGCTGGTGGTTTGAAGAGGACTGTTGAAACACATTGGGAGACTTTCTGGGACACTTTGTCAAGACTTCACCAACACTTGTATCAACATTTATTCTGGAAACTCTCTGTGGACTTCACCTAAAAAGAGTGAGTGCTGTGCTAACACTACCTTATAGGACACCTTATAGGAGTAACCGGGAGAAAGGGAGTGGCTGGTCATGGGCATCTTCTACATTCTCACGTTTAAAAGTCCCCAATGTTTTGGTTCTGGCCATGGAAAACTAATGTTACATTTGTGGAATGTCAAATATTTCCAGTAATATGATAAGAATTATTTTTGGTTTATAAAATAATTTTTATAAGTTTGTATATGATATTTCAGCTTCTACCTTAATCTTATGTGTATGCCCCAATCTTTATTTTTCTCCCTGCAAAAATTTATAAAAAGTAATTTATAACCTGTGCATTTTACTTCCTGGTTTGCTGTCTGCGAGAATTCTTCAATGCGATTGGCTGCTTAGCCTGCTTGCTGTCATCACTGTTGCTGGACACTGGAGATTCGCTTGATTTGGCGCCAGATTCAAACTAATGTTGGGACAGCTGAAATTCACGCCATAGAGATCACTAAATCTTTGTGGGCAGCTTTATTTGAGGTCAGTGGCAAGCGCCGTTGCTTTGCCGCAGACAGCAAATTCCGGGCCAGTGTCTGATCATTGTCTTGATGCTGTTTGTGGGATCTTGTTGTGTGCAACTTAGTTACCATGGTTCCTACATTACAACAGTGACTGCGCTTCAAATATACTTCATTGGCTCTAAGGTGCTTTGGAGCGTCCTGAGATGAAAGGTGCTATATATTATACAGGGATTTCCTCTCAAGCTCTCAATCACCTAATTTGTTTTCTTCCCTTTTTCAGATTCTTCTTCAGCATTCTTTGACTGAGAACACAATTAATCCACTTATTCCCAGGCCAATGCCATTCTTGAACCAGCCAACAGGAGGCACAGCTTGCCTCTCTCCCTGAATTTCCTTTCCTCTCCTAGGAAAGTCGCTCTCACTGGACTGACTGGAAAATTCCAGTTTCCTTAAGTTGTGGCAGTAATGAATTGCTTAAGTGTGCACATGCTTACTTTATCACTGCAATATCAACCCTATATTATAAAATTGAACTTATAAAACCCATCTCTGTAACCCCTTCAGCCCTACAATCCTCCACGATCTCTGCGCTCCTTCAATTCTGGCCTCTTGAGCATCCTCAATTTTCATCGCTCTATCAGTGGTGGCCATGCCTTCAGCTGCCTAGGCCCTAAGCTCTGTAATTCCCTGCCTAAACTTCTCTGCCTTTCTCCCTCTGTTTTCTCCTTTAAGATGCTCCTTAAAACCTACCTCTCACCTGTCCTAATATCTGCTTATGTGGCTCAGTGTTAAATGTTGTCTTGTAATACACCTGTGAAGTGCCTTGGGATGTTTAAAACTGGCTGTTGCATCCTCCAATCCAAGAGCCAGCTGATTTCTGCATAGTAGAAAGGTTTGATGAGTCCTGAACACAAGGTCTCATTAAACTACACAGAATGTCAGTGTTTGACAGCTTCACAGAGCTGTCAAACAATGACAGTTCTTCTTTCAAAAGTTCTTGACAGATGACATGTCATATGTTGACGTGCTCTGTCACTGACTTCCCCCTAATTGGCCTGCTGAGCCCGCTGGGTGTGCTTAACAAGGTCAGTCAGGGGAAATTCCTGCTGGTTGGCCAGAAGCTGATGGAGGCGGGACTGACCCGGCAAGCAGCAGCTCCAACTCCAAAAGCTTCCCATTCAGAAAATCCAGCCCAAGGTCTCTGTTGGCCGATAACAGGCACCATCAGTGTTGGCCGTGGCAGTCTATGACCAAGACCATGCCAGGCTAACCAGCTCGAGAATGCAGGAAGCAGAAAAAATAGGCAGTGAAATGTAAAATTCATGAATCACTCTCTTACTCCAGGGTGTGCGAGCTCGGGACAGGCTGCATCAATACTTTGAAAAGCCCATAGAGGATGTGCTTCAGTCCAGTCCCTACAAAGAGTACTCAAATGCCCTTGGCATTCTGATAAAGAGCAGCAAAGAGCACGGGATGGAGATGAGCATGCAGAAACTGAGGGTAAGAATTACTGAACTTGCAAGCCAGAGTTCATAATCAGGTTTTTTTTAAGGGGAAGTGGGGGAGATTTTACTCTCATCAAGGTCAGCTTTTCAGGGCTAGGAAATGAACCATTTGCACCCAATGTCAGAGCCAAGAACTTCCAGAACAGGTCTAGCACAGGGGTTACACAAAGGGTAAAGCTGTATCTTCACTCCTAACCTCAAAAGAATGCCCCCAACCCTCTTTCAGTTTTGTGCGATTTAAAAAAATAATAAGTGGAATTTATACCAACAACAGTTCAGGTTTGACTCAGTTGAAATTATCTGTGAAAATGAGCACGTACTTGAATAGTTTGCTCAATCCGGTCCTCCTCCCTGGTTTGTTTCCAATAAGGTGAGTGGGATTGATGCAGGTCTCACTGAAACAACTGCCTTAACTGCAGCAGTCTAGTGACATCTACTGGCATAAAATCATTAGATCATGTGAACATTTGAAAGCGGAAACTTCTGACGCATTCCTACTAAAATAAATGGCAGGTTCAAGTCACTAAGAACAAAAGTGTGCTGATAGATGTGTTACACTTTCAAAGAGGTTAGCTGCCCTCTTAGTGCTGAAAAGTCTGATCATGTCATTACTGGAGGCCATGGTGGAGTTGATGTTCGCTGCCTATGCCACCACGGCCAGCGCCGCCACTTCTCTCATCCTGCAGCTGATGAAGAATCCAGCTGTCCTTGCCAAGCTGCGGATGGATCTCCAGACCAATGGATTCTGGCCTGAAAGTGCCACAAGGGAGGACTTGCTGTGTCTCAGTGACGTCACCCATCTGCAGTACCTGGATGGTGTAGTAAAGGAGGTGCTGAGGCTGCTACCCCCTGTGTCTGGAGGATATCGGGTGGCACTCCAGACCTTCGAGCAGGGCGTAAGTTGGTTTATTTTAAAGTTAACTGCTCTCCTGTGAAGTGCCTAGGGATGTTTAACGTTAAAGGTGCTATATAAATGCAAGTTGTTGTTATTGATCTTCACAGATAGTTTGCGTTGGAATTCAAGTATAACTTGGTTTAGAGAGGATTTAGAAAATGTGGAATGTTGATTCTGTGCCAGCTACCTCATTCCTTGGGAGAGAGGGGATGAAAGTGACATTGTCACTCTCTACCCACTTTCTAGCTAGTACAAGGCCATGTTGACTCATCCTTTGAGCTTCTTGCTTTTCCTTCACTGACCACCTTCCTCCGATTGCCTGACCAAAGTTAATAATTCTGTGTGGGGAGTTGTGCCAGTGAACCAAAGTGTATTAACTACACTTTTTCATGAAGGTGTCACAATCTCTTAGAGTATGTCTAGTTCGCACAGAGAGTCTGGCTGTGTTCACTAAAATAGGTTGAATGCATTTATCAGAATTCACCATCCCTGAGTTTAGCTCCCATTTCCCATTGTTAACTGGGAGTTGTAGCTGATCCAAGTTCTTAATTTGCTGGTGAACAGGAAGAGAATTTGATACAGAATGATACCGGGGCTTAGAGGGTTAATTTATGAGGACAGGTTGCATAAACGTAGCTTGTTTTCCCTTAAGTATAAAAGATTGAGTGGTGATCCGGTCAAGGCAGATACAGAGAAACTATTTCCTCTGATGGGGAATCAAAAACGAGGGGGCATTATCTTAAAATTAGAGCTAGGCCATTTAGGAGGGAAATCAGGAAACATTTTTTCACATAAAGCCTAATAAAAAGCTGGAAGTTTCTCCCCCAAAAGGCTGTGGATGCTGGATCAATTGGTGCTTTCAAGACTGAGATAGATTGTTGTTAGGAAAGGGAATCAAGGCATTTGCAGCCAAGGCAGGTACAGATTAGCCATGATCTAAATGAATGGCAGAGCTTGCTCGAGGGGTTGAATAGCCTATTCCTGTTCCTATGTTTCTATGTTCCTAGAAAGGAAGACTTGTTTTTGCCCAGTCTGTCTCCATCTAGTCTGGATTTGATGTGTGTGTGTGTCAATGCGCAAAAAGATTGTTATTTTGCATAACTAGCAGGGAACAGGAGCTTGTATTCAGCCTGCAGCATTGAAATGTTTCTTACGTAGAACTATTTTAAAATACATTGATGGTTCTATTGCAAAAGGGATGCCATGAACAAAGTTGACATTGATGAAGTGTTTGTGAAAGAGAGAGAGAGAAATGGATAAATATACAATCATGCCAATACTATGCTTCTGTTTCTATGACAGGGTTTTCAGATCCCCAAAGGATGGAGTGTGATGTACAGCATCCGAGACACACATGACACTGCTCCTATATTCCAGGATCCCGGAATATTCAATCCAGATAGATTTGCCAACAATCAAATGAAGGACAAGAATGTACGCTTTCAGTACCTGCCATTTGGTGGAGGTGTTAGACGTTGCCTTGGCAAAGAGCTTGCCAAACTCATCCTCAAAGTCCTTGCTATTGAGTTGGCCAGCGTCAGTCATTGGGAACTAGCCACTAAAACATTCCCTAAGATGCTGATGGTGCCGATCGTTCACCCGGCTGATGGACTAAAAGTGTGATTTTCAGCTCAGCTTTGCAACAAGAGTTTAGTTTGTGATAGTTAGATAAACTCACAATCAAAGCTGAGAAACATTTATCTTATGGTGTGATTGATCGTTTCTATCCAATCATGTGATAAATAATACACTGTCATGATAATGGTTCAATTTGCTAGCAACATTTTTCAATTCCAGTCGGATTCACTGATGTAGTATTGTGGTATTGAGAACACATTTTGATGGTGGGCTGCTCATGCAAAATTACTCTCATGAATCACACTCATTGCCGTGGAATTCACATGATAAAGGCATTAAACTCTTTTTTTCTGGTGAGAAAGGTAATTTTTTGTTTAGACCCAGTGTCAACATTGATCACTCCCAGGTCAAAAGTAGCCGAAGTTAAATGCAGAGTAGAGCTCCCACTACATTTTCCCAAGCCTCTGCATTAACACATTCCTAAGAGTACCCTCATTGTACAGTGTGAGTTTTGGTTTTTACACATCAGCCAGTCTCATGAATTGAAAATGCTAATTTAGTGTCAAGTTATGAACAGTTTTGTGCTGTAGACCCTGAGCCCCACACTAGGAACTGGGTTGAGACATTCCAAATTGATTCCAGCTCAGAGTCTGGCAGCCAATAGAGACAAACAATATTTATCTCATTTTTATTTATCTCTGATGAAGGGTCATTGATCTGAAACGTTAACTCTGTTTCTCTCTCCACAGATGCTGCCTGACCGGCTGAGTATTTCCAGCATTTTCTGTTTTTATTTATCTCAATAGCCTGGGTTGGACCCGCCATGCTACCTAATCCGATCCTTTCACCCTTTTCTAAGAGCTGTTTAATGCCCTCACTAACAGCACTGTAGCCTATCTCTTAGTCAGTGGAGTGAATCAGAAGAATTAGAAGTTATTGAGACCTTACTTCAACTCCACATCCCAAGATCGAACGTCGCACTGTGGCAGTTGTGTCCATCTCCTTTGAACGCACATGTGGATGTCAGAATTGTGATTGGATATTTGATTTTGCACTGTAGAGTAGAATGTTTTAATAAATGCTCATTTCTATAAGAATATAAATATTTGATTATGATCTGTACCCAGGTTACCTGTGATGGACAGAAGTTACCTGTTGGCCCGTCTTTGAAGGGGTTGTCTAATTTAATTTATTTGTGAAGTTAATTTATTGGTATAACTTTAAGAAGATTAAACCTTTTATGTGCAAGATTTTTGTATCATTACTTTTCCAGTATAGAATATTTAACCATATCGAATTGAAATAAAACTGTACAACACTTAAAGATAAAAGAAGGTAAAATAAACCAAGGACAATCTATTTCTTCCATCTAGCTCATTCCCCCCAGGTCCATCTTCCCAAAATCTGCATGGATTATTTTCATCTCTTCCTGTGTTGGTGTCAAGCCTTTTTATCCTGTTCACTGACTTTGCATTGGAGCAAAAGCTTGAAGGTCTTCCTCACCCAGTAAGTATAGTAAACCATACACTTCATCACTTCCATACCCTCATACACCTTGTATGCATTCCTTAGGCCCCAAATACCTTTGTGCACCCTTCATACACCCAGCATTCCCTCATAGAGCCACCAAAAAGCCCATATACCCTCGTATCCAATCCATATACTCATATACCCTCCATTCAATTCAATTCAATTCAATTCAAATCGCTTTATTGGCATGACAAGGTACATCTTATATTGTCAAAGCATCAAAAAACATTTATGGTTGAACACATAAACGCAGGTCTATCCATACAGTGTATAACCAGATATATCCCTGAGTGTATAAATATACATTCATATAATTTGTATATACTCTTTTCTTAGATTTAATGGTTGTCCCTCTGTTTATGGCAAGCTGTAACATAATGTGCCGCTAAGGTTACACAATTTCTCTGTTCCCCTAGTAGGTATGGGAGTTTTTGGTCGTCATTCAAATTTCTGAATTCAGGGCATATTTTTGTGAATTTTGGGTAGAAATTCTCCCTTATGCCCTGATATTTTCTACAAGCTGTGAGGAAGTGCATCTCTGTCTCCACCACTCCCTGACTGCAGTGATAGCATATCCTGTCCTCTCTTCGTAGCCGGGTCTGCCTGTGTCTGCCTTTTTCGATGGCCAGGCTATGTTCACTAAGTCTGTATATTGTCAAGGTTTTTCTCAGTTTGCTATCCTTTACCATGGTCAGGTAATCAGCCATGTTGTATTGTCTGTTTAGGGCCAAGTAGCAATTGAGTTTGTTTTGGGTTTTTGTTGTTTCTGCCCAATATGACAGATATTTTTCCTTTTGCTTAGTGACGATTGTGATGGATCGAATTCTCTATGTTACGATGTCACTGTCCTGGGGCTGGTTATTGTTAGTAGTGTTAGTAGTAACTTCACTGAGTCCCAGGACTAGTTGACTGAGGGTATTCTTCTTTATGGTCCTCTCTTGGCATTTCAGGGCTTCGTAATGATAGCAGTGGGGGTTGCTCATTTTTAGGTGTTTCCAAAATTTGGTGGCTCTTTTTTGGATAGTAATTATTAATGGATATTGGCCTAGTTCTGCCCTGCATGCATTGTTTATGGTTTTCCTTTGAGTCCGGAGGATACTTTTACAGAATTCTGCATGTAGGATCTCAATTGGGTGTTTGTCCCATTTTGCAAATTCTTGTTGTGTTAGCGGTCCCCACACCTCACTGCCATAGAGTGCAATTGGTTCAATTACTGATTTAAAAATTTTGAGCCAAATGCTAATTGGGATTTCTATTTGGATTGATTTTTTAATGGCATAGAAAGCCCTTCTTGCTTTCTCTTTCAGTTCATTCACAGCCAGATGAAAATTTCCCATAGAACTGATTTTTAAGCCCAAGTATGTGTAGTTAGTGGTTTGTTCAATTTTAGTTGTTCCTAGTGTGAAATTTATTTTGGGTCCCTGATGTCTGGATCTTTGCTGGAACATAAGGACTTTGGTTTTTTGGGGGTTTATTGTCAGGGCCCAGGTCTGACAGACCGACTCCAGCAGATCCAGGTTCTGCTGTAGACCCTCCTTAGTTGGTGACAGTAGAACCAGGTCATCTGCATAGGGGAGGAATTTAACCTTGGATTCATATAGGGTGAGGCCGGGTGCTGTAGATTGTTCAAGTAGTTTTGCCAATTCATTTATGTAAATATTAAAGAGTGTCGGTGAGATGGGCGAGCCCTGCGTCACACCATGCCCCTGTGGGAAGTATTTTGTTTGCTTGTCTCCAATTTTAACTGCACATTTATTGTTTGTATACATTGATTTAATTACATCATATGTTTTTCCCCCTACACCACTTTCAATAAGTTTCAAGAATAGACCGTCGTGCCAGATGGAATCAAAAGCCTTCTGGAAATCTATAAAGCAGGCAAAAATTTTGCTTTTGTTTTGATGAACATGTTTGTCAATTAGGGTCTGTGGGGTGAAGATATGATCTGATGTTCTATAGTTTGGTAGGAATCCAATTTGGCTTTTACTCAAGACATTGTGCTCCTCAAGGAAGTTTATAAGTCTTTTGTTTATGATACTACAGAATACCTTCCCCAGGTTACTGTTTACACAGATGCCTCGATAGTTATTTGGGTCAACTTTGTCCCCACTTTTGTATATGGGTGTTATGAGTCCTTTGTTCCAGATATTAGGGAAGTAACCGACACTCAGAACCAAGTTGAAGAGTTTTAGGATAGCCAGTTTCATTTTATCGTCCGTGTGTTTAATCATCTCGCTTAGGATGCCGTCTGCATCGCAAGCTTTTCCTGGTCGCAGGTCCTTGAGTTTTTCAAATAGCTCTTTTTCTGTTATTATGGAGCCTAGTGGGTTTTGGTTATCTTTTATGGCCAATTCGAGCTTTTCCAGTTTTTTGCATATTTGGTATTGCTCTGGGCTTAGTGTGTTTTTCTGGTATAGTTTTTCAAAGTGGTTTTCCCATGTGTCTCTGTTTTGAATGGCCAATTCGTCATGTTGTTTTTTGTGTAATGTATTCCAGTTGTCCCAGAAACAATTGGAATCAATGGATTCCTCAATGGAGCTGAGTGTATTCTTAATATACTGCTCTTTTTTGGTTCTGAGTGTGTTTCTGTATTGTGTTAGTGTCTGACAATAAGTAAGGCGTTATTCCTCGTTTTCTGGCTGTCTGTGTTTTTGGTTTGATATTTTTCTGAGTTTTTTCCTCATGTTATGGCAATCTGGGTCAAACCATTTTTCATAGTTTTTTGTTTTGGGTTTATTCTTCCGAACTTTCAAGTTTGACATTGTTGCCAAATTATCAAAAATATTATTTAGGTTATTCACTGCCCAGTTTACGCCTTCTTTATTGTGGGTGTATATGTTTTCCAGAAAGGTGTCCAAGAGAGCTTGAGTTGATTGATTGCTTATTGCTTTCTGGTATTTTTCCGTGCTGTTTTTGGCCCATCTGTAGGATTTTTTGGTGTTTTACAGCTTACTGGGTTGTGTTTCTTTGTTGGTTGTTTCTGTCCATTTAAGATACACAGTAATTTGACTGTGGTCTGACAGTGTTGTTTGTGGTTTGACTGTGAATGCTCTGAAAGAGGATGGGTCCAAATCCGTAATCATATAGTCTACGGTGCTGCAGCCAAGAGGTGAGCAATAGGTCGATCTTCCTAGGAGGTCTCCCATGAACCTACCATTGACAATGTACAGACCCAGGCTTCGGCAGAGCTGCAGGAGCTGTTTTCCGTTAGCATTTGTCTGTTTGTCGCAGTTATGCCTGTATGGATGGGAAGGGATATCGAAGTGGTTATTCCCGAATATGTAATTGTTTCCCTGATTATTGGTGAAGTCTGGTTCTTCGCCAGTTCTTGAATTGAGGTCACCACAGGTCAACATGTTCCCCATGGCCTGGAATTGGATAATCTCCCTCTCAATGTTGGAGAAGGTGTCCTCTTTAAAGTACGGGGATTCCATCGGGGGGATATAGAGTGCGCAAATGAAAACATCTTGAGTGTTAGAGATGATGCTCCTCTTAATTTTGAGCCATATGTGGTTTTCGCCCTTTTTTATAAATTTGATGCAATTCTTAAGCTCTGTTTTAAACCAAATCAGTATGCCTCCAGAGTCTCTGCCCTGGGTTACTCCTGGCAATTTATTGGAGGGGACCACCAGCTCTGTGTACCCTTGGGGACGGCCAGTGTGTCCTTCTCCTCTACACCAAGTTTCCTGTAAAATGATAATATCCAGATCTTTAATTTCATCTATGAACTCTGGGGTCCTACTCTTCATGTCGAGCACAGAAGAGCATAGACCTTGGATATTCCAGGTCGAAATATATAAGGACTTCATGTTAAGTTTGATCTTTTACTATGATAGGTTAAAGTACGATATGTGTTTGTCGTGTCTAAATGGGGAAAAAAAAGATCATTTCAATTGTCTATAAATGCTGATACTAATTGGTTGCAACTCTTTCTAGCAACTAGTCCTTATTTTTTTTTTTTCTTTTTCTGATCCATAAGGCGGAAGTAGATGCTGCTGCGCGTCTGCATTATGTCTCTTAATGGATTGTCTCTGCCTGAGGTATTGCGTACGCCCTGAGCATCTCTCCCTCTGTCTGGCTGGGGGCGGTCCTGTTCCCCTGTAGGACAGGAGTGGTGCAGGTCCGACATTGTTGTTGTGCATGGGGATCCTCTCTGGTCCTGGTTGGTGTGGTGGTGGTCTCTGTAGTAGTCCTGGTCTGTACCCCGTTGGTCTTTGGTGGTCGGCGGGGGGGTCCTCCTGGAGTCTGGGTATGGACCCGGTTAAAAGCGACGTCTTTCAGGGCTTTAGCAAAGATCGAAATTCGCTTCCTGTGGATATGGACGTGTTCGTGAAGACATTCCACATCGAGGGTGGGGTGTTGGGCCAGGTGCACGTTGTGTTTTAATTCACAGTCTCTTGCTATGCTGGCATTTATCTCATGGATTGTTTTGTTGTTAAAGTCTGTTCTCGGCAATAGTGTGGAAACAGTGATTCTAGTGTTTGGGAATGTATTGCTTGCCTTCTCAATCACTGATCTGAGCGATGTTGCTACCCTTTTCTGCTGGACCTTTAGGTCATTTGTGCCAGTGTGTATTATTATGTGTTGGGGGGAGCCTAATCGGGTTTTGGTCAGCCATTCTAGGGCTCTGTCTGTTGTTGGGCACCGGATCTTTTTTACTATATGTCTAGGGAAGAGCTTTTTCTCCCATAGAAATTTCCCATTTGAGTCTATGAGTATTACGATGTCATCCTTGTAAAGTCTGTGGGTTGTTTAGTTAATTAATACACAGACTCCAAGAGTAACTTAAAACAGGACTTTACTATTCGAAGGTCAGGGCGAATCTGCTCAATACTTCCTGACACAGCACTTATATACCGGTGTGGTCACCGTCGGTATTACAGTATACAGAAGCCAACAAAGTAGTGCAACACCTAAAGTAGTTCTCTTAAAGGTGGACGGTTACATACAATAGTTCTCTTAAAGGTAGACGGGTACATACACTACAATCCTCCCTTTTTAGCTTATAACATACTGATTCCCCATTAAACATACATTATAACATATATACAACTTTATGCAAGACAGTTCACAGATTCAGTCTCTCTGGAGGTTTCTGGACTCTGTCCGGATAATGCCTCGGTGGTGTCGTAACTTCCGGCGGGGTAGTAGGTGCTTCTGGCAAGGTCGATTCGGCTTGAAGGACAGTGTCAGGTTCATCTGATTCCAGTATTACCAGATCGGAGGTAGGTGTTCTGGGTATCTCTGTCTCAACATTAACCGTGTAAGGTGGTGGAGTAGGTTGGCCATTTGTGGCTGACCCTATGATCTGGTCAACATGGCACCTTATTATACTGTCCCCAATGTCCACCGTATACATCAACGGCCCTAGCCTTTTTCCGATAGTTCCAGGCTGCCATTTCTCGGTACGGTAGTCCCGGGCCAAAACTTGTTGACCTATCTGAAAAGATCTAGTTGGCCTTTCATTCATGCCCTGGAATTGCCGGTTCTCTACGTCCCTTCTGACGTTTGGCTTAAGCAAATCCAGCCGGCATCTTAGTCGTCAATTAAAAAACATTATGGCGGGAGTTTGATTTGTGACCGCATGTGTTGCATTCCTGTACGCCAACAAGAAGCTATCCACCTTATGTTGTAAGTTAATGGCTTCATTACCCATGGCCTTTATGGCCTTCTTGAAGGTCTGGACAAACCTTTCAGCCAATCCATTGGAGGCGGGATGGTATGGGGCTGACGTGTAGTGCTTAACCCCATTGCTCTTTAAGAATTTCTTGAATTCTTCGGACACAAATTGCGGTCCATTATCAGAACAGATCTGTTCCGGCAGCCCATTCCTAGCAAACATGGTCCTTAACACTGTGATGGTTTTTTCCGTGGTGGTGGTGGACATCTTTATTACCTCCGGCCACTTGGAGTGTGCATCCACCGCTATTAGAAACATTGAGTCCATAAATGGACCAGCAAAGTCGATATGTACCCTTTGCCAAGGAGATGAGGGCCACTCCCATGGATGCAGAGGAGCCTGTGGTGGCGCGTTTTGGACCTTCTGGCATCCTAGACAGCTCTTAGTGATTTCTTCGATGTCCCCATCAATGCCTGGCCACCACACAAACGCTCTTGCTAGGTTCTTCATTTTCACTCCACCCAGATGTCCCTCGTGCAGCTCCTTTAACACCTTCTGTTGAAGTTTGGGTGGAATCACCACTCTAGATCCACACATCAGGGTTCCTCGACACACTGACAGCTGTTCTTTTCTCTGTGAAAATGCTGGCAGCGTTGGTTCGCCCTGTGCTGGCCATCCCTCCACCGTTAAATCATAGACTCGTGAGAGAGTCGGGTCATTTCTTGTTTCGTTTTCGATCATCGAATTTGTTACTGGTAGACATTCCACTATGGATGAGTGGAACATCTCTACCGGGTCCACTGTAGTCGCTTCTTCTACTATCGGCAATGGCAAGCGCGATAACCCATCAGCATTTCCATGCTGTTTGGACCTTTTGTATTCGATGTCATATTGGTGTGCCCCAAGTAACACGGACCACCTCTGTAACCTTTGCGCTGTCATGGTGGAAACGGCCTTGTTAGGGTTGAATATGGACACCAACGGCTGGTGGTCTGTCAGTAATGTGAACTTCTTGCCCTGCAGATAATGATTGAATTTCCTTACGCCCCACACAAGGCTGAGGGCCTCCCTATCTATTTGAGCATAATTTCGCTCCGCGGAGGTCAATGATCGGGACGCGAATGCCACTGGCCTTTCCGAGCCATTTGGTAACTTGTGTGAAAGTACTGCTCCAATTCCATAGGGGGAAGCATCACAAGCTAGACGAAGAGGTAACGTTGGGTTGAAATGAGCCAACACTTCTTCAGAGGTAATCAACGCCTTGCTTCTGCGAAAGGCCTTTTTACATTCCTCACTCCACTTCCATGGTACTTCTTTCCGCAACCGAGCATTCAGCGGATGCAGCACCGTGGATAGATTCGGCAGAAACTTGTGATAATAATTAATCAACCCCAAGAATGATCTTAACTGTGATACGTTTTCCGGAGCGGGGCCTTCACGACAGCTTCTATCTTGTCAGGTGACTTGTGCAGCCCCTCTCGGTCAATGACATGACCGCAGTACGAGATCCGTTTTTGGAAGAACTCACATTTCTTGCGATTAACTCGAAGGCCATATTCCTTCAACCTAGTGAGCACCAGTTTCAAATTTGTGAGGTGTTCTTCCTCGTCTTCTCCCGTAATCAGGATATCGTCTAAGTAACACTGCGTGCTTGGAATTCCTTGTAATACCTGCTCCATGGCCCTCTGCCAAATTGCTGGAGCCGAAGCTACCCCAAAAACCAGCCTATTATAACGATACAAGCCTCTGTGTGTGTTGATGGTGAGGTACTGACGCGACTCTTCCTCGACTTCCATTTGTAAGTATGCCTGTGCCAGGTCTATCTTGGTGAAGTGTTTCCCTCCAGCCAACGAAGCAAAGATATCTTCAATCCGCGGAAGCGGGTATTGTACCGTGTGAAGCACCGGATTCACTGTGATCTTGAAGTCTCCGCAGATGCGGACCTTCCCCGGTCCCCCTGGCTTGTTACTTGGTGAAGACTTCATGACGGGAACAATGGGCGTGGCCCACTCACTCCAGTCCACTTTTGACAGTACCCCTGATCGTTCAAGTTCTTCCAGTTCTGCCTCCACAGCAGGTCGTATCACGTAAGAGGTACCGATCTGGCTTTGAAAAATTTTGGGCTTGCATGTTCTGCAATCTTAACCTTTGCTTTAATTCCTCGCAGTGTTCCCAGTCCTTGCTGGAATACCTCTTTAGCTTCGTCTAATATTCTGGACAACCGTTCAGGTTTGACATCTTCCTTTCCGGAATCTACCGTCATGGTGTTTAGTGAATGCCAGTCTATCTTTATTTTCCTGATCCACTCCCGTCCCAGAAGTGGTGGACCTCCCTCAGGCAACACATACAGGTCCATCCTTTGGTGCTCTTTGTCCTTGTATCTCACCTTGACTTCTATCTTTCCGATGGGGTATACTTTGTGCCCCGTGTATGTCTTCAATACTAGTTCCGTATCCCGTAGGGGAATATGCTTGAATAACTTTTTATAATCATGCTTATTCATGACCGTCAATGCCGATCCGGTGTCCACTTCCATTTTCACTTGGACTTTTGCAATCTGTAGTGTGATCCAGATAGCTTGTCGGTCAGCTTCATTACTCACATTGTGAATTCTCAGGCTATCCAGTCCCTTGCAGTTGGAGTGTGAGTCCGAATTCTGTTCTTCCGGACTCTTCCTAGTCACCTCATGTACCTTCCTGTACCTCTTTTGTGGTGACTCATTATTGTTGGTCTTCTTCCCTGACCGGCATACCTTAGCTATGTGACCGAGCTTGCCACATTTCCTACATTCCTGGTTTTTAAACCAGCATTGGTTCTGGTCGTGTGTTGTCTTCCCACAACGATAGCATTTCGTTGTACCCGAAGTAATTTGCTGCCCCCTGAGTGCCGCTGCCTTTAGCTGCATTTCCGCCGTTCCTTTCGCTG
This sequence comes from Somniosus microcephalus, assembly GCF_052327205.1. Classification (NCBI taxonomy): domain Eukaryota; kingdom Metazoa; phylum Chordata; class Chondrichthyes; order Squaliformes; family Somniosidae; genus Somniosus; species Somniosus microcephalus. Next base: position 143,507,813 of record NC_140994.1, on the reverse strand, counting down.
CGGCTTCGTTCGATGCACCAATAAGGACAGCCTTCTCAAGTGTAAGATCGTTCTCTTCGAGCAGTCGTTTTTGTGTTTCTTCCTTCGACATTCCGCACACGAATTTGTCTCGCAACGCCTCTGTCAGATTCCCTCCAAACTGGCAGTGTTTCGCTAGTCTACGCAGTTCGACCAAGTATTCTGCGTTGCTTTCGTCTTTCCTTTGCGTTCTCGCATAGAATTTGAATTGTTCCGCCAACATCAACGGTGTGGGGTTCAAGTGATCCTTCAGAACAGTCACAATATCATCGAAAGTCTGATCCGCCGGTTTAGCTGGGGATAGTAGATGCTTCAAGAGCTCGTATGTCTTCGCGCCCATCGAGTTTAGCAAGGTTATAGCTTTGTCATCTTCTTCTATTTTATTGGCCTCACAATAGATCTCAATGCGTTCCACGTACGTGGCCCAGTCTTCTACCTCGGCATTAAAATCGTTGATGTTACCACGCTTAGGCATCTTCCTCTCTTTCTGATAACACCCCGAATTATTTCTTTAACTTATTTTTTTTTTCTAAGATGGCGGTTTTCCCGCGAAAATGGCGGTTTCCCGCGCTTATCTTCTCTCCCCGCCCACTTCAATGGCGGTTTCCCGCTTCTGTCTTCTTCCCCGCCTAATGGCGGCTTCCCACGTTTCTTCCCTAGCGGGAGGGGTACACTTTCCCCCACAGGCGACGGCCGCTGGCTTTCAGATTCACAGCCTGCGCGTCGGCTTCAGTGCTTTCCCTTTTCTCGGCAAGGCAACCGGCGCTGGGTACACCCCGTTGACGGCGAACAGGTTCAGCCGCTGGGCTGGCTCTCGCTCAGTTCCCCTTGCTCGGGCTCGGTCTCTCTCCCGCTCTCTCGGCTCTACCGGCGCTGGGTACACCCCGTTGACGGAGAACAGTTTCAGCCGCTGGACTGGCTCTTGCGCAGTCTCCCTTGGTCGGCTCTGCCTCTCCCGCTCGCTCGGCTCTACCGGCGCTGGGTACACCCCGTTGACGGAGAACAGTTTCAGCCGCTGGACTGGCTCTCGCGCAGTCTCCCTTGGTCGGCTCTGCCTCTCCCGCTCGCTCGGCTCTACCGGCGCTGGGTACACCCCGTTGACGGAGAACAGTTTCAGCCGCTGGACTGGCTCTCGCGCAGTCTCCCTTGGTCGGCTCTGCCTCCCCCGCTCGCTCGGCTCCCAAACGCCTCTCCCAGCCGTCTCGCAGTCCGATGCTTCCCTCCCCGGCTGCGGCTGAGTTTTTATATCTTCCCGCGCCTACGCTCCCGGTCGCAGCGCTTCGTGGCTTCGGTCGCTGCCCGGCCTTTTTCGCCGGTCGCGGTCTAGCTGTCTCACGACGCCGTTGCGTCCCCAGCCTGTCTATACCGTGGCTTCCTTGCTCCACGCTGCCCCAGTCTCAGCGCCTCTGGGCCCGACTTCTGTCCGGCTCCTTTCCCCCTCGACTGTGGTCGAGTGCACCGCCCTTATCCTCCGGTTATTCTTTTTACTTTTCCCTTACTCACAGTCACCGTGGCCGCCTTGCTTCTCGTGCTGATCGGCTCACTCCTCACCATGGCAGAAGGGACAGTCAGTGCCTGTTGCTGATGGAAGTCTTTGTCTCTGAATTCTTCCTCCTTTCCAGCTCTGCAGACTCGAGTTTTCTCCCAGCAGAATGACGAGGGCGGTTGCCTCTTCTCGACGCTCGTTAACTGCTTCGGAATTATTGTTGCCGCAGGGTACGATCGGACTCGTCGCCACTGTAAAGTCTGTGGGTTGTTTAGTTAATTAATACACAGACTCCAAGAGTAACTTAAAACAGGACTTTACTATTCGAAGGTCAGGGCGAATCTGCTCAATACTTCCTGACACAGTACTTATATACCGGTGTGGTCACCGTCGGTATTACAGTATACAGAAGCCAACAAAGTAGTGCAACACCTAAAGTAGTTCTCTTAAAGGTGGACGGTTACATACAATAGTTCTCTTAAAGGTAGACGGGTACATACACTACAATCCTTGTTGGTGTTTACTGGCTGGTGGCTTTCGCCTGGACTCATAGGTTGTGTGTTGGACTAGGGTGGTCGTGTCTGGTGTGTGCGCTCCTCTTGTGAGCGGCTCGTCTGTGGTTCCACAGTGGTGGGGGAAGACTGAGTTTCAGTATGCTGGTCGGTCTGTGTGGCACCCCCTGTATTGTGTGTCTGCTGCTGTTGTTCAGTGTGAGAGTGCAGCTGTTCAGTCGGGCTCTGTATTGTCTTATCTCTAGCCTCTGGCTGCTGGGCTAATGGTGCTCCCCTATGGCCCTCTTTGTCTTTCTGCAGCTCTTTCACCTGATTCCCAAGTAAATTCAGCTCTCTCCTGTATCTCTTCCTCTCTTGCTTTTGTTCATGTTTCATTGTTAAAATGCTGTTTTCTTGGTCGGGTTTCAGTTTAAGGACCTCCTCTCTAAGTTTAACTAGCTCTGTCTCCAGCTGGTTAAATTTCTCTTTTAGTTGTATCTGGCTGTGGGATCCCAGGGTGTGTGTCCGGTCGGAGCTGGAGGGCTCACTCCCTTCCTGGCTAGGCTGCTCTTCTCTTGGTGAGCTGGAAGTAGTAGGGGGAGTATGTGTGGCTTCCTCTCTGGTAATTACGCTGGGGTTGGTCAACTGTACCATGTGGCTGTGGGGCCCCGGGGTGAGTGTCTGGTTAGAACTGTGTGGCTCGCTCACCTCCTGACCAGGCTGATTTACTCCTGGTGAGTTGTAAATGGTCGGGGGAGTGTGTGTTGCTTTTTCCCTGTTAGTCACTCTGGGGCTGTTCCTTCCCCTCTCAGTTATTTCTTTCAGTGTCTTGAAGGCCGTTTCAAAGTCGTCGAGGTTGCCTTGCACCAATATTGTTCCGTTACTGTACATGTTGGCAGTCGTGGTTGCACTATCAGGGTCCCCTGATTTCTTTATTTTCAGTTTGGACCCATTAGTGTTTTTTTCATGCTTAACCCTGGGATAGTGTATGTTTATTGCTCTGATCCAAGCCGCTGACTGATCTGAGTAAAAAATGAGATGACACCTTTTCCCACTTTTGTACCAGTCAGCAAGAAGAGTTTCTGGTTTTGCTCTCAGCTGCTGTTGCTTGAGCGATTTTTTAGCATTTTTTTTGGTGTTGGGGGGAATCTGGAAGAGGTTGCTCTCAGTGCGCCTCAGGAGCTGCTGCGGCTCCTCTGATTCGCTCATTTTTTGTTATTATTTTTTTTTTAGTGTAGAGGTACCTTAGAATAAGCTTTTCTGGGGCCCCGGGTTTAGTGTTTCCCTCTCCCGGCTCGCGAACTTTCCCAGGCCCTGGACTCGCTCACCCGGATTCACCAGTATACTCATCATACACCTTCTTTACGTCCTGTAAACCCTGCTACTCTCTCTCATTAGACACCGAATATCCTCATACATCCTCCATACACCCAGCATTCCCTCATAGAGCCACCATACAACCCGTATACCCTCGTATCCAATCCATATACTCATATATCCTCCATTCACCAGTATACTCATCATACAACTTCCTTAGACCCTGTAAACAATTATACACTCTCCTTAGACTCTGAATATCCTCATGCATCCTCCATAAACCCTGTATTCACTCATAAGCCTCCAAATACCCCATATAAACTCGTGTGTCCTCCATGCACCTACTCCTACACTCTTCATACACCCAATATACCCTTGTACAATCTCCTGGCTGTAGCGCTGAAGGCCTGTGCTCCAGAACTAGTCGCACCTCTAGCTACGTTTTTCCAGTATATCTGCAACACTGGCTTCTCCCCAACAATGTGGAAAGTTGCCAATGTCTGTCCTGTCCACAAAAAGCAGGACAAATCCAACCCAGCAAATTACCGTCCTATCAGCCTACCCCCTGTCATCAGCAAAGTAATGGAAGGAGTCATCAACAATGCTATCAAGCAGCACTTACTCACCAATAACCTGCTCATGAAGGTTTGGGTTCCACCAGGCCCACTCAACTTCAGACTTCAGACCTCATTGTAACCTTGGCCCATTGCATACAAAATCAAGGCAGTATTCAACTAAGTTTGGCACCAAGGAGCCCTAGTAAAACTGAAGGAGATGCCCTACAGTAGTGAGAAGAGTGTTTGTACAAAGTGTGCACATGAACATATTTGGCAGTTTTGTATGTTTGGGTTACCCATGAATGTTTGACCACCTAAATGTAGTTCTGATAAATCCCTGTTTTCAATTCACTTTGCTCTAAGACCTGAAAGGGGGCTCAGTGGTAGCAGACGGCAATGTAAGGATCATTAGAGAAGCATCAAGGAAATACTGTGGATAGGTGGAACAGATGGACCAAAGATGGTCTTCTGCTTGAAAATATTACGAAGGATTAGCAACAGTGTTGCAAGGGTCAATTTTCAATTGAGGCTCAGCCCGTGTTCTTTTGAGATTAAGGGGAATAATAATATTTATCGATATGGCAAATACAAGTCATTGCACATGGTGACTCAAAATCAAGTGTATGCCATGAAGGGAGGACAGGGGAAACCTGGAACAAGGCACACAGATTTAACTTAGGTCCCCTTTAAGGCAAAGATTCTATCATCAATTGTACATAACAGCTGGATTTGAATTACTTATAGTGAAACAGCAAAAGAGAGAGCAAGTTTGGGAAGTAGAGTAGTGAGAAGTCTATTTGTGCAAAGAATAATATGCAGCTGGGTGCTGACATAATACAGTTCCCAGCAATACCAGATATATGCCTAATTCGTGTTATATTCTTGGATTTCTATTATTAGTAATAAAAGGAGAAATTGGTGCCAATTTAAAATATATAAAAATTGAGTATATTGCAGAAGTAGAGGCCTTGATATTTATGGGGAGCTGGGGAGGGAGCGGGTGGTTGGTTTACGCCAGGAAACCCGGAAGAACAGGTTTCCCTCAGGTCCTGCCGAATTTAACAGCAGAACCTGATTAACATTTTGTGTCTCTGTTTCCCTGCCACAGGTAGCCAGGTTGAGAGGTTGGCTGGCTGTCAGGCGGGTAGGCCTTCGGCACCAGGCCGTAGCTGGGGAGCAGAGAGGATGGAGGGAGGGATTGGAAAGGCTGGGGGGGTGAAGAGATCAGAAGACGGAAGGTGGAGGGGGGTGGAATCGGAGGCCAGAGGGAGAAGATCGGAGGCTGGAGAGGGGGAAGAACGGAAGCCAAAAGAAAGAGAGATAGGAGGCCAGCAGGGAGGAGATCGGAGGTTGGAGCGGGGGTAGATTGGAGGCTGGAGTGGGGGAGATCCAAGGCCGAGGGGAAAATTAGAGGCCAGGGGGAGATCAGAAAGGCTGAGGGGAGATCGGATAGGCCAGTGGGAGATCGGAAAGGCTGGGGGAAGATCGGAGGCCAGGGGGCTAGGGGGTGGAATTTGGAAGCCGCAGCTGGGGAGTGCAGAGGAGGGAGGGGGGTGTTTGTAAAGACCAGTGGTGAAGTGGGGTGGGGCTGGCGGAGATCAGAAAGGCCAGGTCCGTGGGAGATTATGGCTCGTGGGGACATCAAGGCTCGGGGGTGTCCAATCACGGGTGGGGTCGGACGATCGTGGGAGTGGTTTACAGGTAAGCCTGGGGCCAGCAGGGAACCGCTCCTGCTCCTACTGACCCACAAGGCACTTACCTGCTGGATCCCCTCCCTTTAGCTGCCAGGTTTCCCAAGGACCAGGGAACTAAAATGTTAAAGCTAAAATGGAGATAAAATTTTGAAGCATGCAGCCTCATTAAAATATTTAAATGAGTGACCCGCCTCCTGGCAGCAGGTTGGTTGCCCATCCCCCATCCTGCTTCCGTTTAAACTGGAAGTGGGCAGGTTCGAGGTGGGTTTGTTTGGGTTTGAAATTTTAACATTTTAACATTCCACCCGACAGAAACCCAGCCGTTAATGGGGGTTAATTGTGATTGTCTTAAATTTGTGTCCCCGCATTACCATCTTACTGACCAGTGGAAACAATCTATCACCATTTACCATATGATAAAGGAGAGGTTAGAAATACTGTAGTTCTTTACACAAAGGGTGGTTAGAATATGGAATTCTCAGCTACAAACCTTTATTGAAATTAAATCCATAAATTATTTTTAACAGGGAGTTAGATAGCTACTTGGAAAAGAGGAATATTAAAGGAGAGTGAGCCGGAGAGTGGGATTAGAGTAGTTATTTATATGGAGAAAAATACCAGTGTAAACTTAATGGGCCCAATGGTCTCTTTCTATGCTGTAGTGTCCTGTGATTCTAACTCAGGCCACCTCAAGTACAATTTTTGTCTTTGTAGTTCGGACCAGGTGCTCTGAGGACTGCTGAGCACTAATTTTATGATATGATTCCAATCTGAATTGCACACAATCAGGTGCAGTGGTTCATGGATTTTTGTTCATTAACAATGTATTGAAAAGTCATCACCTTTGAGCAAGTCCATTTTATTTAAACAAATGCAATGTAGAAACACAGAGTGTTATAGGACACTAATATAATCAGTAGCATTGGGAAAAATCCTGTCCCCAAAAAACAATGCTACTGCAAAATGGAAGCAGAAAATTCTGGAAATGCATCATTGGTCTTTAACAACAACAACAAAACAACTTGTACTTATATAGCGCCTTTAACTTAGTAAAACATCCCAAGGCGCTTAACAGGAGTATTATAAGACAAAAAATTTAACACCGAGCCACACAAGGAGAAATTAGGACAGGTGACAGGTTTTAATGAGCATCTTAAAGGAGGAAAGAGAGGCAGAGAGGTTTAGGCAGGGAATTCCAGAGCTTAGGGTCTAGGCAACAGAAGGCACGGCCACCAATGGTTGAGCGATTATAATCAGGGATGCTCAAGAGGGAAGAATTAGAGGAGCGCAGATATCTCGGGGGGGGGTTGAAGGAGATTACAGAAATAGGATGGGGCAAAGCCATGGAGGAATTTGAAAACAAGGATGAGAATTTTGAAATATTTAAATGAGTAACCTGCCTCCTGGGAGCAGGTTGGTTGCCCACCCTCCATCCTGCCTCCATTTATATTTTGAGGCGTTGCTTAACCGGGAGCCTGTGTAGGTCAGCGAGCACAGGGGTGATGGGCGAACGGGATTTGGTGCAAGTTAGGACACGGGCAGCCGAGCTTTGGATGACGTAGGGTAGAATGTGGGAGGCCAGCCAGGAGTGCATTGCAATAGTCAAGTCTAGAGGTAACAAATGCATGGATGAGGGTTTCAGCAGCGGATGAGCTGAGGCAAGGGCGGAGATGGGCGATGTTACGGAGGTGGAAATAGGTGGTCTTAGTTATGCTGCGGATTTGTGATCAGAAGCTCATTTCAGGGTCAAATATGACACCAAGGTTGCGAACAGTGTGGTTCAGCCTCAGACAGATGTTCGGGAGAGGGATGGAGTCAGTGCCTAGGGAACGGAATTTTTGGCGTCAACCGAAAACAATAGCTTCGGTCTTCCCAAAATTTAATTGGAGAAAATTTCTGCTCATCCAGAACTGGATGTCGGACAAGCAGTCTGACAATTTAGAGACCGTGGAGAGGTCGAGAGAAGTGTTAGTGAAGTAGATCAGGGTGTCATCAGCGTACATGTGGAAACTGATGCTATGTTTTTGGATGATGTCGCCAAGGGGCAACATGTAGATGAGAAATAGGAGGGGGCCAAGGATAGATCTTTGGGGGACACCAGAGGTAACGATGTGGGAGCAGGAAGAGAAGCTGTTGCAGGTGATTCTCTGATTACGATTAGATATATAGGAATGGAACCAGGCGAGTGCAGTCCCAGCCAGCTGTACGATGGTGGAGAGGCATTGGAGAAGGATGGAGTGGTCAACCGTGTCAAAGGCTGCAGACAAGTCAAGAAGGACGAGGAGGGATAGTTTACCTTTGTCACAGTCACAAAGGATGTCATTTGTGACTTTGATGAGAGCTGTTTCAGTACTGTGGCAGGGGCAGAAACCTGATTGGAGGGATTCAAACATGGAGTTGCGGGAAAGATGGGCAAGGATTTGGGAGGCGACAACACGTTCAAGGACTTTGGAGAGGAAAAGGAGGTTGGAGGTGGGGTGGTAGTTTGCAAGGACGGAGGTGTCAAGGGTTGTTTTTTTGAAGAGAGGGGTGATGACAGCAGATTTGAGGGCGAGGGGGACAGTACCTGAGGAGAGAGAACTGTTAACAATGTCAGCTAACATCAGAGCCAGAAAAGGAAGTTGGGTGGTCAGCAGTTTGGTGGGAATAGGGTTGAGGGAGCAGGGATGGGTCTCATGGACAAGATGAGCATGGAGAGGTCATGATGGGAGATTGGAGAGAAACTGGAGAAAGATGATTATGCCCTTGGCCACCTGTATCTAATAGTTGCTGTTTAAGCACACAGTAAAATTATATTTAAAAGCTTCTACAATATTCATTACTGACTACAGACACAGAGGGGGTGATTTTGCCAATGGGGGGCGCGTTGGAGGCGGGACTACTGCTTGTCGGGTTTCAGTCCCGCCTCCATTGACTTGTGGCCAACCCACGCTATTTTCCCTTGATTGACCTTGTTAAGCCCGCCCAGTGGGCTTAGCAGGCCAATTAAGGGGAAGCTGTTTACAGAGAACATCAGCGTATGATGTTTCATCTGTCAAAAATTTTTGACAAATGAATTGTCATCGTTTGACAGCTCTGTGAAGCTGTCAACCACTGACATTCTCTGTTGTTTGATGAGTCCTTGTATTCAAGGCTCATCAAACCTCTTCTGTGAGCAGAAATTAGATGGTTGTTGCATCGGAGAATGCAGCAGCCATCTGTCATCTCTGCCGGTGAGATGCGAGACTTCGCATCCCCAACTGTTGAAGCCTGCAGGAAGAAACAAAGGTAAGTAAACATTTTCTATCACTTTTCACTCAGTTCACATACTTACCTCTCCACACTTGCACCCATCACTTACCTTCACAGCACACTTTAGCACCCCTCCGACCCCCGCAGACACACTGCTTGCCTCGGATTCCCTGGCGGGGATTTCCGATGTCGGGAAGCCCGCACCTCTGGTGGAAAAATAGGAATAATCCTCTTAACTGCCTGTTAACTACCTGTTAACAGGCAGTTAAATGGCTGTAATCCCCTTCCCGCCTCCAGGAGACGGGACCCAGCGCGGGTCGGCTACCTGCCTCCTGGGAAGATGGCACGGAGGTGGGTTGGGGATGGGATGGGTACCCGCCCCCAAATTTTGCCTTTTTCCCAGCAGTCCCGCCTCCAAACCCGTCTCCCCAGTGCTGGCAAAATCATGCCCAGACAGTGCATTGTGAATGGACATGAGTGGGTTGTGGGGCAATATTCATTACTCCTCATCAGAGAACATTGGGGTCTGATGGATTATTTGAAAGCATGCCACAGACCCGATCGGCAGATGCGGGTGACCTTATTCAAGTAATTAACTGCTTGTTGAGAGACCCTTAAAAGGATTTTTAACACCAGCTTTCGACTTTAACTGCAGGAGCATGGGATTCACGCAGCTCGGGAACCTCGCCTGTGAAGGGGAGGCAGAAGCTCAGTGGCCATTGGTGAGTCCATTTGTTGAGAGCTGGGAAAAGCACATAAATACTCCCACATTACACCTCTTTACTTGCCTCATGGAAAGGCTCTTGCTGACTCCATTTAGTCAACAGATTTAGGTGCCAGCAATTTGCAAGTCATTTCTGCAACCTTGGAAGCCACTCTCACCACATTGCTACTCAGTATCAGAACATTGAGGGATTAGCCCTCTGATCACCGCTTGACCTGCCATCTACTACATCAGTATGGGTGCCGTTTATACTGTCTCTCCTTGGTCCCCACAGATGCATCACCGAGGTAACCGATGCCATATTTCACAAGTCAGCCAATTATGTCAACTTTGCCACTGTTGAAGCCAGTGATACTGAGTAGGCGTTGACCTTTGCAGCTCTGGATGGCTTTCCACAGGTGCAGGACATCATCGACTGCATACATGTGGCCCTGAAGGCATTCCCTCATCACCCTCAGAGGCTGGGGGTTCCTCTGAGGGGTTGTCTTCCTCCTGCAGCTGGACAGTGGTGTGGCCACTTGATAGACCTATGAGAGAGTAAAGTGAGGATTTAGAAGTGTTATATTAAGAATGGGTAAAGTTACCATTGTGCATATGATGAACATTCACCGCCTGCTGACATTAGTCACCATAGGAGTGACTGCTGTTTGCCATGTGGCTGTATGAGATGTAATTCTGTCACCAGGTTGCTAGCATTTGTAGGGGGTGGTGTGGGTTGGCGCGTATGCCCAGTCAGTTATGCCCCTGACTGTTTGTGAGCGGTTCGAATCGCTCCCACGCCCCTGGGTTCTAGACACCGGACTTAGGTACAGGCAGCGATACAGGAAAGACTCGAGTAGACAGGTGGTTTGGATGTGAGACAACCAAGATTTTATTGAAATAGAAATTAACACAATCTTATGAAAAGTTACTAGTATAAAATTACAGGCAAATACAAAACAACTATACTTATACAGGGAATGGGGAACACACGGCACATCGAGGGAAAACAACTATCTTAACAATCCCCTTATCCTTATCCCACCCCTTATACCTAACTAGATTAAGCTATGAGGGGCCAGAATTCATGCTCACCAATCAAAGATCTGCTGAATTCAAACAGCGGTGGGGCTTGGGGTTCGCTCTTTGTGCTCTCTGGGGCCTGCCTTCATCACGTGATCTCGGGGCGCTGCAAGGGCGTCGTTCCGGTACAAGTACCCCAAGGTTAAAGTCTCTGCTTGGGTACTTTACCTTGGGCGGCAGTTGAAGTCTGCATGAAGATAGTCAAAGGTCAGCTGGATTGAAGGCCCGATTATTCGACGCGTTTTTTCAATCGTCTTCCCAATTCGTCTTCCCAATTCGTCTCACCTCGCCTCATCTCGTCCCGCCTCGCCTAGCCTGGTTTGTCCGTGTCCACCTGGTGCAATGCCGGGCGTTCCTGATGGGATGGGAAAGGCATGGGCAGTGGCCAGGTCGTAAGCGCGGGACGGGGAAAGAGCAGCAGCCATGAGGGCGAGGGGCTGGAGCAGGAGCCAAGAGCAAGAGCAGAGAGAAGAGAGCATCGGTTGCTAGTGGGCCTACAATTATACTCCTTCGGATGGCCCTTATCTGCGCGCCAAATCAGGTTAATTCATTGTCCCAATCTTGGCGGGCTAGTTTAAATAATTGTAGCAATCTAAACTAACTGTTTTTAGATGGCCGGTGATCGCACCTACTGGCCTGATTATCGAGTTGTTTTGTTATTAATGCATCTTAATCGGCCTGCCCAGCTTCGATGGCTTCCTTAAGCTGTTTCCGATTATTTATGCAAACAACTTGATGGCCTCAAGTATAGGCCTAACTGGTTTTGGTCTGTCTGTGGTTTGGCTTAATGCATAATTCAGAGTTCTGTCTGCTTTTCAAAATACAATGTCCTTTTTCACAGAAACTGCATTTGGTTTCGATTTCCCCAAAAGCTGCTTGTGCCACAGAGTCCATGCTTTTAAAACTTGCAGGCTTTTGGCCACGAGGTGCGGATGCCATCTTTGGATACCCTTTTCATTAAAATGTCCATGCAGGGTCACTTTTATTAATAATAACCTTTGGGGAAATGTGGAAATTTTGCAAATCCTACACTCCCCCCTGTGATACTAAAACTTGCTTGAAGTATCATTCTTACAAGGTGAGCAAAATTTTTCTGACCCTCCATAGTCAACCTTCCCCTGCAATTACCTATCTAATATACCCACGACACATGCACTTCCCATTCCGCGAAAATGTAGTGTACATAAGCATACAGAGAGTAAATTACAGACTTTACACACATCCAAGCATGGAGGGGTCCAACACCCCTGCACCACTTGGTACCCATACATCTTTATTAAACGCGCAAAAAAACAACGGAAAAACCTTTATTAAAAAACAACAAACACAAAAAAACAATGTTTAATCAAAATACAAGGAAAAAGACTTAAACGGGCATATCTCCTTCCACCTTTACATAATGTTCCTTCCAGATCTTCTGGTTTCGGAATTCTAACAACTGACCTTTCCCCTTACACTGAATGCAAACTAGATACAACGCTATCCCTAACTGACAAACCACGAGAATGTGGGAAGCCAGTCTGATCCACGAAGGGACCTCTATGTTATTGAAAATGTCCCACCAAGGTGGAATCACAATATCCAATATCTTAATCCCTATCTCTACTGTTTTCTGCTCTAGAGTGTAAAAATGTTTCTGCGAAACTATAACGGCTTTGAGTATTTTGGTAAGCTGTTCTGGGAGAGGGGGAATTTCATAGCCGAAGTGCGCTACGTACTTCTGCAAATTCGTAAAATTCTCCTTCACAGTGAGGTGAACAGTGGAGGGTTCAGGAATGGGGACAATTTGCTCCTGGGCCACTTGACCTTCTGCCTCGGGTTTAAAACAGAAACTGCTGTCACTGACCGGACACCAGCTATGCTGTCCATTGCTGGTAGTGGGACGCGCCAGTGGTGACACAATATGTCCCACCTCCTATATATGCTACCTGCGGGGGAACATGGCCTTGTGCCATTGCCTCCATGGTGCAATTTATAGGCTTCGCGCCAGCAGCTCTGAACCCACACTGCGGTATTGAATAGGCATTCAAGTGCTGGGGACACAGGATTATGTGTGCTCCCCGGCTCCGGCACACTGAGAGGTCAGTACAGCATGCTCCCACTTTATGACGTAAGACGGGACCGCTGTGAAATGAATGTGTGCACCCACTTGAATGACCCCAATGTTCTCAACCCTGTATACCGGTGCGGGTCAGGCTGTCCTACCCATGACCGGCATCCTAACTACTACCCACATGATTGTGTTGTTGGACCGCCCACAATCCACGGGGACTGGGTAGGCCTCGGAAGCTAGCCGGAGTTGGCACGGGCTCAATGCATTCTCAAATGGGTGGAGGGCTGCGAGGTGCTTGTTGCTAATCCAGGAGGGGACTAAACCCTGTTTTAAATCCTCCAGATTACTGCGGCCCTCGCCCAGTAACTACGCCCCGTATAGCACGCACACCTCATTCTGCGCAGCCTGGTCAGAAGCATTTCTGTCCTCCCTTATGAGAACATTTACCGTTTTTGCGTGCTTTTCCAACTCCGCTATGATTTCCTTTAAATGGACCGTCATGGCCTGGTCCTCATGCAACTCCGAGCCCACTACCTTGTTCTCATCCAGTAATATTTTCTTTAACTGTGTTTTTAAACCATTTATCTGGGTCTGTAGCTCTATGTCATCTAAGCTGTTGATGACAGAGGACCCAGTATTAAACGCAGTAAAAACATCATTCCATACTCCCCTTCTTTGCCTCTCTGCATTACCCAAAAGTTCTCGGTGTGTGGTGTACTGTTTGGTTTTGTCCACATGGGCGAAATCGAACTCATAAAACTTCCTGAACATGTCCTTTAATAGGGCCTGGTATAGCTGCTCTGTTTCTTTGGGACACCACTCTGGCAAATGTACCTCGGTGAGATTTAAAATCATGGAGGCTACCACGTAGTGTACCCCCTGGTACAGCACCTGATCGGTAGGTACTAGTACCAACCCATTCCCTGGTCCCTTGGTGGTGGTGGGGCACCCTTCCCTGGGTAACCTCACCACCTACGCCATGGGCAGGGGCTTACAGGGCTGGTTACAAGCTCCGTGGCATTGAATGGGATCGGGGAGAATGGGATCGCGCATGTCTTCAGGCTGGCATCCCACTTCATCCCCTCCCCGGCGTCTTGCCACTGCCGGTGGAAAACGATGGATATGCCTGCAGGGCAGACCTCCTCTGACCCCCACATACAGATATAAATCCCTTGGTCCGGTTCGCACTACTTGTCCCAACACACACTTAATCCTCCATGAGTCCTTGTGATCGTCCGGTGGGTGTTGTTCCCCAACCGTTCCCAATCGACTTCGGCGTTTCTCATATCTTTGCTCAGCTTTCTGAGCCACCACCACCTATCCAGAGGAATATGTCCTTTACACGTTAAACATATACGCTTTCCAACGGTGACGTTGACCTTCGTGGTAACCACCCATACCCTGGGGCACAGGAGGGAGGTCTCCCCGTACGTGAATCCAGTTTGGCTGGAGTACTGAGATGAATTGGACCCCAGCCATCCTGGCCACCTTCCCTCGTTGACGTAGACGGCGGTTTCCTCCGCATCCCGTTCACCGCTTCCATCAGTCGCTATGGGCGCCTTGTCTCCCGAGCACCCGTAGATGTGGGAATCCTGCATGTCGCCTTGCCTCCCGACGCCCATCCCAATCAGGGCGAATAGGATTACGATCCCCTTCATCCTGAAAGTCTTCCTGTAAAAGATACAAAAACATGCAGCCAGGTCCCCAAGAGATTCTCTGGCTTGGTGAAGCATGGTCGGGTCCCGCGACCTCGACCCAAATATACACACTCTTAGCAGATTACTTACTTAAAACTACCCATCACCTTATTTAACTTAAACCAAAACACCCAAACTTAAGCTAAATAATTAAACTTAACAATACACAAAACTAAAACTTGAACTACCTAAACTATATACATCCGCCGCCCGTTTCGGGGCGGCCAGGCTAATCCCTGGTTTTACTGCGGCTCACCGCTACCCCTGGCATGACCGCACCGTCCTGCACTGTTGGTCCCTCACAGCCCGTGGCTGCTGGCTGAGGACCTCTGTCCTTGGACCTCTCCCTGACTCGAGGGGCGGCCCTTGGTAACTGGAGGGCTGGTGACCATGGCTTTCTCGGCTGGGGCGTCCGTGGGGACCTTCTAGGGACCTTGGCGGGTGGGCCTTTAACCCGAACCGCTGCTCCCTCAGGCTTGACCTCTCCCGAACCCGGGCTAGGGGCAGGTAACTCTTCGCAGCCTGCTGCTGCAAGCTGAGAGTCTCCGCCCCCAGGTCCCATGGCTGGGTCCGGGGCGGGGTTTTTGACTTCAGGTCCCTCCCTCTCTACACCTGGGTTAGGGGCGGGGTTTCACCCTCAGGTCCCTCCCCCTCGTTTGGATCCCAGAAGAGTGGGGGAGTGTCCCAATCGATGGGCGGGATGGCCCCTCCCTTCAAGCAAGCCACAGCGCCTGCCTGTGCAGTCTGTGAACTCGCTCCTGCTGCAGGCTGAGGATTTTTATCCTCAGACCTTTCCCCAACTGGCTGTTTTCCCCTTTCAGGGGTAAACAGCTTATACTGGTTGATATGGAACCATTTTGTACGCCGGGGCATCTTCATGGCGTATACCATGGGGCTGGCTTTATCTACAATGCTGTAGGACCCCATGTACAATGGCTCCAAACTTCCTACTCGGGCATAGTTTCTTACCATGACCTGATCTGCTACCTCCCACTCGTGGTGCTTTCTCGGTTCGAGCAGCAATCGGTTACTCCGATGCTGCCTTCCCATGTTCCCAGGCGCCTGCTCGTGGACCTGCTTCAGGTGTTCAAAGAGGTTTCGGGCAAACCTGTCCCGGTTTACCTCTCTGAGCTGACCCTCCGTGAGCACCGGGGCTAGTACATGGGTGGGGGTCCGCATAACCCTGCCAGTCATTAGCTCGTATGGGGAATACCCCGTGCTTTTAGATTGGCTGGCCCGGATACCCATCAAAACCAACGGTAGGACTTCGGCCCATTTACGGAGCGAGTCTACCGTCTCCTTCCTTAACCTTTCTTTCAGGGTCTGATTCATACGTTCCGCAATCCCGGATGACTGCGGGTTGTGGGCAACGTGCCATTTCCCCTTGATGCCTAACAGCATAAGGGTGTTCTGCATCACCTGTCCGGTGAAGTGACTCTCTTGGTCGGACTCCACATACTGTGGTAGTCCCCACCTCAAGAACACTTCCCGGACCAGGATCCTGCCAGTACCCAGAGCTGTGGCTGTTCTGCAGGGAAAGGCCTCTACCCATTTGGTAAACACGTCCACCAGGACTAGGCAGTACTTATAGCCTCCCTGGGCGGTGGGCGGGGGCCCGATGTAGTCGACTTGTATCGACTGCCATGGTCCCTCTACCCTCCTGACGTGTCCCATAGGTACCTTCCTTTTGTGGGGGTCGGGGTTATTCGCAGCGCACACAAGACAGCCTGCACAGAACTCGCGGACATCGTCCCTGAGTCCCGGCCACCATCCCGCCTGTACCACCCGCTGCCAGGTGGTCTCAGGCCCGGGGTGTCTCGCTCCTGGACCCTCATGGGCCAGTTGAAGGAATTCCCTCTAGTGCTGCTGCGGCACAACCCACTGTTCCCCCCGGAACAGCATACCCTCTTTAATGGAGAGGGTTGCTGTGCCGTATGGACCTTCTACTCCCTTTCCCTCAGTGACTGCACTGAGGACTGCTTTTAGGACGGGGTCTTGGGCTTGGACTGTCTTTAGGTCCGGGGCTAATGCTACCCCTACACTCCCTTGGGTCCCGTCCCTACCTCTGACCGCCGCCATGGGTCTGGACCCAAATGGGTCCCAGAAAGTGCCTGTGCGGGCACCCTTCTTGGAGAGCAAGTCAGCCTGCTGGTTGCCTTGGCCGCGGGGTTCTGCGGAGGAATGGGCTTTCACCTTGTGGATGAAAACCTCCCCTTCCTCCCCCACTGCTGCCAGGATCTTTTCCAGCAGGGGTTTTACTGTGAGGGGTCTCCCGTCGGCGGAGGTGTATCCGCGGCGGGACCAGATGGCCAGGTACTCCGTACACGAATTGCACGTGAACATACTGTCCGAGCAAATCGTGTAGGGGGTGGGGACGATTTCGGGGTGTGTAACAACGTACACCACTGCAGACAGTTCAGCCTGCTGGGCGCTCATGGTGCTGGGGAGCTTAATTGCCAGGGCAATGTTTGCCGCTGGGTCGTAAACGCCACACCCCGTGAGACGCTTGCCAGCAGATACCATGCTGGAGCCGTCTACATAGATCTCGCGGCCTGTGGGATGTATCCCGGCCCGTAAACCTATGTTTACTTCCCAAACCCCTTCGATGGAACACCATCTGTTCCAGGATATACCAGGTTGGCTGCGAGCTTTGGCTCGCAGAGACCCTTCACTTTCAGATCCATCTGTGAGAGGAGCAAGGTCCAGCAGGCACTGCTCACTGTTCCATCCTTGATCCTCCCATCCAGAAGCATCTGGGTGGGTGTGTGATGGGTGAGGAGGGTGATGGGAGAGGTGCCTGTGAAGATCAGTGATCTTTTCACAGCCCAATGTGTGGCCAAAATGTGCCGCTCACTGTTGGAATAGCTCCTTTCCACATCAGTGAGTATCCTGGAGGAGTAGACCACCGGCCGCAGCCGGCTGTGCCGCTCTTGGAGCAGCACAGCACTCAGGCTGTCCCCGCTGGCTGCTACCTCCAGGAAAAACTCTTTCCCCCCCATCTATGGCCCCTAGAGCTGGTGCGGTCTGCAAGTCTCTCTTGAGCCTGACAAATGATGCCTGGCAACCCTCATCCCAAAGCCACTCCACTCCCTTGTGTAGGAGTCGGAGCAGAGGGGCTGCGGTGGCTGCATAGTCCTCAATAAAGTCTCTACAGTACCCGGTTAGCCCTAGAAACAACCTCACACCCGTTACTGTGTTAGGGACCGGTAGTTCTTGTACCGCCTCCCTCCTAGCCTTATCTATGGCCCTTTCTCCAGCGCGCACGGTCAGGCCTAGGAATTTCACCTCCTGCTGGCCGATCTGCGCTTTCTTGGGGTTTACTTTGAAACCCTTCTGCCCTAGCAGCTCCAGCAGTTCGGCCAATAGCGGGCCATGCTCCTCTCTCGAATCCGTGAACAGGAACAGGTCATCCACATATTGGACCAACTGTCTGTGCTGGCTAAAATCCTTCAAACTGTTGGCCATGCACTGAAGGAAAATGCTGGGGCTGTTGTGGAAGCCCTGAGGCAAGCAGTTCCACGTGTACTGTTGCCCTTTAAACGTAAAGGCAAACTTGTACTGATCCTCCCTCCTTACAGGGATGGACCAAAACCCATTGGAAATATCCAGCACCGTGAAAGTGGTTGCGGATGCTGGAATACTCCCTATGAGGTCGGCAACTGCTGCTACTGTGGGTGCGCAGGCTGGGATGTTACTATTGAGCACTCGGTAGTCCACCATGGCCCACCAAGAATTGTCCGGCTTTCTGACCGGCCATAATGGAGAATTCACATGAGTAGCTATCGGTCTCAGAACTCCCTGCTGCGCTAAAGAGGACATGGCTGCCTCCATGTCCGGCTCTACTTCCCTGGGGAAGTTATGCTGTTTCTGTGGTCGGGCCATGGGGTCCCCGTCTACGCTGACCTCAAACCCTGTGACCCTCCCGCAGTCATGTTTGTGAGTGGCAAATGTGGTCAGGTGGGCCTGCACAAATGCCTGGAACTCCTGTGGGGTGTTGCTGACCATGAGCCCGAGGTTATAATCCTCTTTGGGCTTCATGGTGCAGAGGGTCCCCTTCCCTTCCTTTCCCGGGATAACTATGATCTCACCGTTCTTTACTTTACCTGCCCCCCATAAGCAATGATTCCTCAAATCCACTAGGATCCCGTGACCTACAATAAAGGCGGCCCACAGGACCCCTCTTCAACCCTCCACTTCCCATTTCATCAGGACACAGGTCCACTTGGAGCGGAGCGGTCCTAACCGAATGGCGAGCGGGATGGAAAATGAGCCAGCCTGTTCCCTACCCGTGAACCCCGATAGACTGTATGGGACCCCGTTAGAGAGAGGTGAGGCGATGGGGTTAGCTGAGTAGACCACGGTGCATGATGCCCCCGTGTCTAACAGATAGGTCCCCGTCACCTTTTTCACCTCCATCTCCAAAAGGGGTCTTTTCCATTCATCATACCGGAGAGAACACAGGTAAACAGGCTGTGCTGGCTCTAGTCAGGGCTGTGGGTTGGATGGGGCTGACGGGGTCAGAGCACCGGTAGCGGCTGCTACTCTCCCCTGGCCAGTCAATAAGGACCTCATGGTGTCCAAAAGTGACTCGACCACTGCGGGAGGGATTCCTGCCCCTGCCTTTTGGGCTGGGGCTGTGGAATGCTTTCCCTTGTTATCTTTCCAAGGGTTTTTGCACTCCTTCCGCCAGTGACCATCCTTCCCACACCCGTAACAATTGGTCTTTGTGTTGGGGGGGTTACTCCCTTCCTGGTGCCACTCTTTCCTACCCGGTCCGGGTTTTACCTCATGCACCTTACCCTTGGGCGGGTGTGCATCGGCTCCCCTACCGTTTTTATAAGCCAGTGTGAGCTGCCTAATCACCGTGAGTTCTGTGGTCTGGGGATTTCTGGGGTCGAACCAGGCTTCTGCCTTGGCCCGGACCTGTGGCAAGCTGTTCGCCACCAGGCAACGGAGCCAATGGGCCAGGAGATCCCCGTTCAGGCGTCCCCGGACAGGCCCTCCGGTACATCGGCCACAGCCGGTCCGCAAAAGCCTGCGGGGTTTCCCCTGGGAGCTGGATCGTCTTCTCCACGCGGGAGAAAGGACTTCCCTCATTCATCCCCATAGCCTCCAGAACCGCATCTCTAAGCTCCTCGTACCCGCTCTGCCCCCTTTTACACTCGTCAGAGAGGGACTGGAGGAGACTACTCCAG
This sequence comes from Somniosus microcephalus, assembly GCF_052327205.1. NCBI lineage: Eukaryota > Metazoa > Chordata > Chondrichthyes > Squaliformes > Somniosidae > Somniosus > Somniosus microcephalus. The sequence goes on along the minus strand of NC_140994.1, from coordinate 143,488,288 downwards.
GGAGAATAGCAGCATCTTGGCCTTCTCAGCGTCATCGCAGTCGTTGACGCTGGCTGCCTGCTCTACTTCCCTGAAGTGGATCGAGGGGTCTCCCTTTTCGGAGAGCCTTGGGATATGGTTGACCATAGCCCTAAGCTGTTGGGTGTTAAAGGGTAATACGAACTGGTTTTGGAGGGGTCCCTCTTTGTCGCCATTGGCGGGTGGGCCGAACCTCCGATGCCGTGCTGGGCACATCGGTCCCGGTTCCGACCTCTCTGGCGGGGGTTGCTCTACCTCCGCCTCCACCTCTGGCTCCACTCCTGGTTCCACCCCCCCTTGCTGCCAAACCTCACTGAAACTTGGCGCTACGGGTGGTGGTCGTCCCTAGGCACTACCGATGGCGTTGGAACTGTCCTCCCCTCGTTCCCCATAAAATCTGCCTGGCCTGACTTTGGGCTTATGAGGCATACCATGCCTTTTGCCTTCCGGAGGGCCCGGCACAGATTTTCTATGCTCTCTTTACAGGGGCCGTGGTCTGCCTCCTCAAACCCCTGCTCGCTTGCTAGCTTGTACGCTGCCTTTACCTCTTGTACTTTCTCTTCCTGTTCCCTAATCTGCTTTGCCAAGCAGGCGTTCTTCTCCCGCAACCTTAACTCATTTCTCTTGGCCTCGGTGACTTGGCACCGTAGTTATTCCAACTGGGCCTTGTGTTCTCCTATTAAATGCACTCTCTCCTGATTCAGGGCCTGCAAAGCTACTAATAACTTCTCCCCTGCGAGAGCCTTATCCTGGATCTCCAGGGCTGACTTCCTTAACTCGACTGCCTGTGCTGCAATGAGCCTGTCCAAAAGCTGGACCTGCTTTTTAAAACACATCAGCAAAACTGCCTTCTCTAAGGACTTCTTGTGTTCCTTTCCCTCTGTCCACTTAGCTGCTGCATCTACCGGATGCCCAGCCTTTAACACAGTGGTGATCCACTTCTTAATGATATTCACCTTGCTAAACACATAATCAGAAATCCTTTCCTCCATCATGGTTTGCTCATCCGAACCATTGTCTACTGTATTGCAACCCTGTTGCCGGTGTCCTGCCACGGTCGCCATTTCTCTAGGGGGTGGTGTGGGTTGGCGCGTACGCCCAGTCAGTTATGCCCCTGACTATTTGTGAGCGGTTCGAATTGATCCCACGCCCCTGGGTTCTAGACACCGGACTTGGGTACAGGCGGCGATACAGAAAAGACTCGAGTAGACAGGTGGTTTGGATGTGAGAAAACCAAGATTTTATTGAAATAGAAATTAACACAATCTTATGAAAAGTTACTAGTATAAAATTACAGGCAAATACAAAATAACTATACCTATACAGGGAATGGGGAACACACAGCACATCGAGGGAAAACAACTATCTTAACAATCCCCTTATCCTTATCCCACCTCTTATACCTAACTAGATTAAGCTATGAGGGGCCAGAATTCATGCTCACCAATCAAAGATCTGCTGAATTCAAACAGCGGTGGGGCTTGGGTTTCGCTCTTTGTGCCCTCTGGGGCCTGCCGTCGTCATGTGGTCTCGGGGCGCTGCAAGGGCGTCGTCCCGGTACAAGTACCCCAAGGCTAAAGTCTCTGCTTGGGTACTTTACCTCACAGGGGTGATGGTTCCTCTTCCTCGGGCGGCAGTTGGAGTTTGCATGAAGATAGTCGAAGGTCAGCTGGATTGAAGGCCCGATTATTCGACGCGTTTCTTCAATCGTCTTCCCAATTCGTCTTCCTAATTCGTCTCGCCTCACCACCTCGCCTCGTCTCGTCCCGCCTCGCCTGGCCTGGTTTGTCCGTGTCCGCCTGGTGCAATGCCGGGCGTTCCTGATGGGATGGGAAAGACACGGGCAGTGGCCAGGCGGTAAGCGTGGGATGGGGAAAGAGCAGCAGCCACGAGGGCGAGGGGCCGGAGCAGGAGCCAAGAGCAAGAGCAGAGAGAAGAGAGCATCGGTTGCTAGTGGGCCTACAATTATACTCCTTCGGATGGCCCTTATCTGCACGCCAAATCAGGTTAGTTCATTGTCCCAACCTTGGCGGGCTAGTTTAAATAATTGTAGCAATCTAAACTAACTGTTTTTAGATGGCTGGTGATCACACCTACTGGTCTGATTATCGAGTTGTTTTGTTATTAATGCATCTTAATCGGCCTGCCCAGCTTCGATGGCTTCCTTAAGCTGTTTCCGAATATTTATGCAAACAACTTGATGGCCTCAAGTATAGGCCTAATTGGTTTTGGTCTGTCTGTGATTTGGCTTAATGCATAATTCAGAGTCCTGTCTGCTTTTCAAAATACAATGTCCTTTTTCACAGAAACTGCATTTGGTTTCGATTTCCCCAAAAGCTGCTTGTGCCACAGAGTCCAAGCTTTTAAAACTTGCAGGCTTTTGGCCATGAGGTGCGGACACCATCTTTGGGTACCCTTTTCATTAAAATTTCCATGCAGGGTCCCTTTTATTAATAATAACCTTTGGGGAAATGTGGAAATGTTGCGAATCCAACAGATTTCCTCCTCTCTCCATCTCCCACCACTAGCAGCTCTGCAACTTGTGGTATCTCCAGGGCCTCCTCCTCTGGTGGAGTCAACTATAGTGGGTGGTGTGTGCAGTCAGCTCTGCCCCTGACTGTTTTGAGCAGTTCGAATCGCTCCCACACCCCTGGGTTCTAGACACCAGACTTAGGTACAGGTGGCGATACAGAATTGGAGTGGACAACTGGTTTGGTACAAGAAAACTGTATTTTACCGGAATAGTTACAGGCATACAAGAGTACACTTAATTAGGAATGGGGAACACACGGCACATCGAGGGAAAAAATCACATTAATAATCCCCCTACCCTTGTCCCACCCCCAATATCTAACTAAATTGTGCGATAAGGGGCCAGGGATTATGCTCACCAATAAGGGTTTCTGGACAGGTCGAATCCTGTCGATTAAGCCGGTTGCAGTTTTGGGGTTCGCTCTTTGTGTCCTTTGGGGCCTGCCGTTGTCACGTAGTCCCAGGGCGCGGTGGTGGAGTTGCCTGAGTAAAGTACCCTCTTTTCTCTGTTAGAGATAGGGAGTAAAGTCTTTGTTGGGTACTTTATCTTGTAGAGTGGAAAACTTTGGGTTTTGTTCTTCTGGTGGTGGTCTGGTCATCGAAGTTTTGTTGCAGTTGGAGTTCGGTTGGCGGTCTTCAGTGTCGGCTCGGTCGTGGTGGCCTAGATCGTTACCTGTGCAGTGGTAATGATCTGAAGGTATGGTTTACCCGGCCCTTTGTTACCGCGGTGCTCGTGGTCGTTCCTCGTGTAAGGCTACGGTTGCGGCCTAGTCGTCTTCGGTTGAGCCTGCCCCACCGTACCGGTCTGCTTATTTGAGTTTCGAGTAACCTGGACCTGAGCGTGTGCCTGCTCATCCCCAATGCTTCTCCACACTGCCCCTCTCTGCTTGCTCGTCGGCCTTGCCGTTCGTCTCGCCTCGCTTGCCCGCTTGCTGCACGTCTTTTGGTTACCGGTGGGCCTACAATTATACTATTTTGGAGGTTGTTATCTGCGTGCCAAATCAGGGTTAGTTCTTTGTCTAATTTTTGGTGGGCTCGTTAAAGTGATTATAGTCGTTCACCTTAACTGCTTTTTGGGTGGTTGCCCCGTTGCTAAATAGTCTTTAATGTCTCGGTGTTTGTTATGCATAATGTGAATCGGTATCTTCCTGGCTCAGTAGCCAGTTTAAACTGTAAGCGATTATTTATGCAAAGGTTTGATGGGTTCAAGATTAAGTCTTTCCTGAGTTCATTTGTTTCAAAATGAAGAATGCGTATTCTGCATCATCTAGTTTTCTGGCTTCAAAATAACAAGTCTCCCACAGGCCCAGGCATGTCAGGTTTTTCAAAGCCTTTTGAACTTGGCCTGCTGTTTTTGCAGGGTCCTGCTTTCAATCTTGTAGGTTTCTGCCACAAGATCCAAAAGCCATTCCCTTTAGGGTACCCTTATTAATAACTTGTCCTTCAGGGTCCCTTTATTAATAACTTTGGGGAATGTGGGAATTTTGAGAACCCTACACAACTCAGTGGAGACTTCGGTACGGTACAACGATCGCTTTATTCAAGTGCACAGGGAGAAACCTCCGTTCCATGAGGGTCAAGAGGACTTCTGTCTTTACAGCGAGAAGCAAGTTGCTTTTATGCTTGGAAACCGCAAAGATCAACATGTTGTTTTTGCACGTTCGCATATTATTTAGAAAAACCGCAGACATACGCTTTGACTGTGGTTTCTGCTTGTCACAGTCACTTGTCTATCGCCTGGGCTGTATGAACTATCCACCTCTTTAGTACAGAGAGGTTGTCTCCATGGTTACACTTATCTACCCACTGGTTTGAGCTGCTTTGAGCCAGTTTGAGCCAGTTAGAACTGGTTAGAACTGTGACAGCCGGCTTGAGCCATTTTGAGCAGGTTTGAGCCATTGAGAACCGGTTTGAGCTGCTTGGAACCGCTGAGAGCCGCTATGAGCCGCTTTAAGTCGGTTAGAACCGGTGACAGCTGGCTCGAGCCGGTTTAAACCGGTTTGAGTAATTTAGAACCAGTTAGAACCGGGGAGAGCCGGTTTAAGCCGATGAGAACCGGTTTGAGCCAGTGAGAGCCAGTGTGAGCCAGTGCGATCCAGGAAAACCAGGCCTACACGCAGCCTAACAGGCAGCCCTTAAAGTGACTGCCAGTTGGGCCGTAACAAGAAGCTAGGTTTTAAATATATACTTACCTGAATGTGGAGCCAGAAAGAGCAGGAGCTCTCCTTCCAACCCCACATTCAAAGAATGCCACCCACTGCCACTCCAGCATCTGGTTTATACAGAATATATGAATGAACAGATTACAGTTAATAGAGAATTTCAACTTATTTCCTAACACTCCTCATAATATAGATGATAACAAAGCACGCCATACTATGCTCACCCTGCAAGCACTGAAAGAAGTGCAGAATTGGCCATAAGACTTCATCAGCTTGTTGCTACTGCATTGTTTTGAATCTAGCAAATGCACTGTGTTCTTTTCTTCCCTTCCATCAAGGTGGTTTGCTAAACCTGACCCAAGGGCATTTAGGTGCCTATGAAAAGGAAGACTTCATTCGTGCAGCATGGGATATTGCACAATAGTGTGCTGCACTAATATAAAACTGTAAATGCTGGAGATGTGAAATAAAAAGAGCGAATTCTGGAAATACACAGCAGGTCCATCAGCATCAGGAAAAAGATAGACCAAGGCCGGAATTTTGCCGGTGCTTAGCAAACGGGATGGGTGGCGGGTCAGCTGTTAAATTGAAAATGATTGACAGCGGGTCGGGAGTTAGGCTTTAAGGAGCATATTAAAAGAGGAGAGAGGCGCAGAGGATTAGGGAGGGAATTCCAGAGCTTCGGCCAAGGCAGCTGAAAGCACGGCGGCCAATGGTGGAGCGGCTAAAATCGGGGATGCATGAGAGGCCAGAATTGGAGGAGCGCAGAGATCTCGAAGGCTTGTAGGGCTGGAGGAGGTTACAGAGATAAGGGGGGGCAAGGCAATGGAGAGATTTGAAAACAAAGATGAGGGCCGTGATTTTGCCGGTGCTCAGAGGGCAGGTTCGGAGGTGGGTCAGCTCTTAAATTCAAAATGATTGACGGTGGGTTGTCAACTTACCACGATCTCGCCTCCGTGTGAGTTTCAAGAGTGTCGGGTCTGCAATCTCAGAACTGGCCTGAATCCAAAATTGGCTTAGTGGCAGGAGGAAGAGGGTGATGATCGAAGGTTGTTTTTGTGACTGGAAGCCTGTATCCCGTGGTGTACCACAGGGATCGGTGTTGGGTCCCTTGCTGTTTGTAGTGTACATTAATGATTTAGATATGAATATAGGAGGTATGATCAGTAAGTTCGCAGATGACACGAAAATTGGTGGAGTGGTAAATAGTGAGGAGGGAAGCCTCAGGCTACAGGACAATATAGATGGGTTGGTCAGATGGGCAGAACAGTGGCAAATGGAATTTAATCCTGAAAAGTGTGAGGTGATGCATTTTCGGAGGACTAACAAGGCAAGGGAATACACAATGAATGGTAGCACCCTAGGAAGGACAGAGGATCAGAGGGACCTTGGTGTGCATGTACATAGATCCCTAAAGGCAGCAGGACAGGTAGATAAGGTGGTTAAGAAGGCATATGGGATACTTGCCTTCATTAGCTGAGGCATAGAATATAAGAGCAGGGAGGTTATGACGGAGCTGTACAAAACGCTAGTTAGGCCACAGCTGGAATACTGTGTGCAGTTTTGGTTGCCACACTATAGAACATAAGAACATAAAAAGTAGGAGCAGGAGTAGGCCATACGGCCCCTTGGGCCTGCTCCGCCATTCAATAGGATCATGGCTTATCTGAACCCAGACTCACGTCCACTTCCCTGCCCGCTCCCCGTAACCCCTAATTCCCTTATCAGCTAGGAAACTGTCTTTCTCCATTTTAAATTTATTTAATGTCGCAGCTTCCACAGCTCTCTGAGGTAGCAAATTCCATAGATTTACTATCCTCTGAGTGAAGAAGTTTCTCCTCATCTCAGTTTTGAAACGGCAGCCCCTTATTCTAAGATTATGCCCCCTAGTTCTAGTCTCACCCATCAGTGGAAACATCCTCCCCGCATCCACCCGATCAAGCCCCCTCACAATCTTATATGTTTCGATAAGATCGCCTCTCATTCTTCTGAATTCCAATGAGTAGAGGCCCAACCTACTCAACCTTTCCTCATAAGTCAACCCCCTCATCTCCGGAATCAACCGAGTGAACCTTCTCTGAACTGCCTCGAGAGCAAGTATATCTTTTCTTAAATATGGAAACCAAAGCTGTACGCAGTATTCCAGGTGTGGCCTCACCAGTACCCTGTATAACTGAAGCAAGACTTCCCTGCTTTTATACTCCAACCCCTTTCAATAAAAGCCAAGATTCCATTGGCCTTCCTGATCACCTACTGTACCTGCATACTAACCTTCTGTGTTTCATGCACCAGGACCCCCAGATCCCTTTGTACTGTAGCACTTTCCAGTTTCTTTCCATTTAGATAATAACTTGCTCTTTGATTTTTTCTGCCAAAGTGCATAACCTCACACTTTCCAACATTATATTCCATCTGCCAAATTTCTGCCCACTCACTTAGCCTGTCTATGTCCTTTTGCAGGTTTTTTATGTCCTTCTCACTCACTGCTTTCCCTCCCATCTTTGTATCGTCAGCAAACTTGGATACGTTGCATTAGAGAGGGTGCAGAGGAGATTCACCAGGATGTTACCTAGACTGGAGCGCTTCACCTATGAAGAGAGACTGGACAGGCTGGGGTTGTTTTCCTTAGAGCAGAGAAGGCTGAGGGGGGACCTGATTGAGGTGTACAAAATTATGAGGGGCATAGATAGGGTAGATAGAAAGGAACTTTTCCCTTAGTAGAGGGGTCAATAACCAGGGGGCATAGTTTCAAGGTAAGGGGCAAGAGGTTTAGAGGGGATTTGAGGAAAAACTTTTTCACCCAGAGGGTGGTTGCAATCTGGAACTCACTGCCTGAAAGTGTGGTAGAGGCAGGAACCCTCCCAACATTCAAGAAGCATTTAGATGAACACTTGAAATGCCATAGCATACAAGGCTATGGACCAAGTGCTGGAAAATGGGATTAGAATAGATAGAGCTTGATGGCTGGTGCAGACACGATGGGCCGAAGGGCCTCTTTCTGTGCTGTATAACTCTATGATTTTGACCAAGCGGCGGGTGAGGGATTTAAGACACTTAACTCCTTGTTAAGTGCTTGTTAACTGCTATTTTGACAGCATTTTCCTATTTTCCAACATTTTAAACGGGTTTCATGATGTTCAGAGATCACGTCAGGTAAGCATGTCGGGTGTAGCACTGAGCTGGATAGTTCACAGCTGCAACTGCAGTTTAAAAGCTGAACGCTCACATCTGTTCACTTTCAAATGTCAGAGGGTCAGATTTCAGGATTTGGATGACACATTTGATCTGTCTGGAGGCTGTAAGTATGTGGTGTTAACTCTATATGCACTGTCATCTCCTTGGAGCAAGCTCTCTCACCATTAACAGATCGCTTCTGCCATCTCAACTTCAGCTGCCATCTATTCTAGCAACATCTCACCTTGGTCCTCTGAATCCCTCCACGATCAGCCCCAACACCAACATCACCAACAACAACACCTACTTTCTGCGCAGGACACAGGGCACCGATTTACTTCACTTGATGCTGTACGCCCTGGCTGCCACATGATGTGCCAGGTTAACATCACCCCACACCAGCACCATAAAACATTCCTACAATGACCAAGCTGTTCCTTTCGTACTCATCACCATTGCGGGGGATACCATGGGTACCGTTATGTCTCACCATTCACTGCAACTCACAAAGACACTTCCAAAGGTGAACACAGATCTGTGCAATAAGGCAAAGTGTTGAAAATAAAGATTTCAATGTTTGACAACACATTAACAGAAAATTTACACGAACATTGCATAACACATCCAAGTGCCTACCCTTATGTGTTGTTAGTTGGTATGATTGGACTAGGATGAGGGTGAGTGTGAGGGGTGGCCAGTGAGATGGAGAAGTGATAATGTAGATATAGATGGATGGGTGGAGGTGCAAGGTTGGTGTGAGTAAGGATGTGCAGGAGCAGGGTAGGGAAGGCAGAGTGATGGGGATGTGATGAGAGGCAGAGCAGGATGAGGTTGAGTGTGGTTTTGCAGTAGCGTTTCGTGATCTACTGAGATCATTGAAAAGTTTGCACCACTGCAGCCAGGGACTCGTGATGACATCCCTGCTTTTGCCCTCCTGTGCAATGTGCAACCAGACTCCGTTGGTGTCCTGAGGAGGTCTCTTCCACCCATGGGAAGGGAAGAGAACCTCCCTGCATGCATATGGAGGGAGTCATGGGAGAGCCTGGGTGCAGCCATGCAACTTTGTGCTGTGCTTGTCAGTGTTTGCAGCACCTCAATGTTGCAGAACACTGACAGCACAACTGTCAAAATGAATGTGGCCATGGTCCCTTTAAGGAAACTGGCTGATGACGCGGCATCAAATAACATCATAAGACCCGCTTCCTATTAATTGGCCGGGAACCCCACAGGGCGGGCTTAACAAGGCCAATCTACGGGAGAGGGACCGAAACCCGCCAATCAGCTCTCCCGCCGCCATCCCATCTCCACAGGGAAAATCCTGCCCGAGGATTTTAAAATTGAGGTGTTGACACACCAGGAGCCAGGGTAGGACAGCAAGCACAAGGGTAAATGGGTGAATGGGACTTGGCGTGAGTTAAGATACGGGCAGCAGAGTTTTGGGATGAGTTTATGTAGAGAGGAAAATGGGAGTCCAGCCAGGAGAGCAGTGGAATAGTCAGGTCTAGTGGTAACAAAGGCATGGATGAGGGTTCAGCAGCAGACGAGCTGAGGCAGGATCAGAGTCAGGCGATGTTACAGAGGTGGAAGTAGGCAGTCTTGATGATGGAGCGGATATGCGGTCAGAAGCTCATCTTGGTCAAACACTACATTGACGAAACTTGTGCTTAAAATTCCATGATCTTTTACGCTGATGAGGCCAATTTCAGGCGCACAAACTAGTGGAAACTCTAGACTTGTATGTGACTAGAATCCAGTTGTCCTGGGTGTAATTTGAGAGTGTGTTAATGGTGCATAGGTGACAGGAGATGTTTTAATGATAAGGCCTTTGTTGCTTTGATGGAGAGAGTGAGGAAATATTGAGACATAATTTGTAGGATGAAGGATAAATTACTTTCCTATAAGTGGCTGATATTCCAGCCATGCCCAGAAATAGCTCAGGGACTGGACATTCCCACAAAAACATTAGGCCTAGAAAGGCCACAAGAAATGATGAAATCTACATAAGAACATAAGAAATACGAACAGCAGTAGGTTGTACAGGCCCTCGAACCTGCTTCATCATTCAATAAGATCATGGCTGAAATTCTACATCAACTCCACCTTCCCGCCCTATCCTCATATCCCTTGATTCCCTTAGTGCCCAAAAATCCATCTATCTCAATCTTGAATATACTCATTATTAAACTGAGCATCCTCAACCCTCTGGGGTACAGAATTCCAAAGATTCACAACCCTGAGTGAAGAAATTTCTCCTCATCTCAGTCCTAAATGGCCGACCCCTTATCCTGAGACTATGAACCCTAGTTCTAGATTCTCCAGCCAGGGAAAACAGCCTCCCAGCATTACCCTGTCAAGCTCTCTAAGAATTTTATACATTTCAATGAGATCTCATTCTTCTAAATTCCAGAGAGTATAGGCTCATTCTACTCAATCTCTCCTCATAGGACAGCCCTCTCACCCCAGGAATCAATCTAGTGAACCTTTGTTGCACCCCCTCTAAGTCAAGTATATCCTTCCTTGGGTAAGGGGGCCAAAACTGTACAGAGTACAGGTGTGGTCTCACCAAAGGCCTATATAATTGCAGCAAGACTCCCTTACTCTCCAACCCTCTTGCAATAAAGGCTAATATCATTTGCCTTCCTAATTGCTTGCTGTATCTGCATGTTAACTTTCTGTGATTTGTGTGCATGGACACCCAGGTCCCTCTGAATACCAACATTTACTAGAATCTCACCTTAGGAACAGGAGTGGGCCATTTTGCCTCTCAAGCCTGTTCCGCCATTCAATGGGATCATGGCTGATCTGTGACCTAACTCCATATACCAGCCTTTGCCCCGTATCCCTTAATACCTTTAGTTAACAAAAACATCTATCAATGTCAGATTTAAAATTAATAATTGATCTAGCATCAATTGCCGTTTGTGAAAGAGAGTTGCAAACTTCTACCACCCTTTCTGTGTAGAAGTGTTTCCTAACTTCACTCCTGAAAGGTCTGGCTCTAATTGTTAGACTATGCCCCCTAGTCCTAGTCTCCCCAATCAGCAGAAATAGTTTCTCTCTATTGACCCTATTATTTCCCCTTAATAACTTGAAAACTTTGATCAAATCACCTCTTAATCTTCTAAATTCCTGGGAATACAGCCCTAATTTATGTAATCTCTCCTTACAATTTAACCCTTGAAGTCCGGGTATCATTCTGGTAAACCTACACTGCACTCCATCCAAGGCCAATATATCCTTCCTAAGGTGTGGTGGCCAGAACTGCTCACAGTATTCCAGATGTGGTCTAATCAGGGCTTTGTATAGCTGCTGCATAACTTCTATCCCTTGTATTCTAGTCCTGTAGATATCAAGGCCAGCATTCCATTAGCCTTTTTGATTATTTTCTGTACCTGTCCATGGCATCTTAATGATCTATGTACCTGGACCCCCAAGTCTCTTTGGGCCTCCACTGTTGCTAGCTATTCACCATTTAGAAAGTACCCTGTTCTATCCTTATTAGGTCCAAAGTGAATGACTTCACATTTGCTTACATTGAAATCCATTTGCCACAGTTTTGCCCGTTCGCTTAATCTATTAATATCTCTTGGTAATTTTATGCTTCCATCGACACTACTTATAATGTTGCCTATCTTTGTGACATCGGCAAACTTGGACATGTGGCTTTCTATCCCATCCTCTAAGTAGTTAATATTATTTTAAAAAATATTCTGCTTTTCCATTCTTCCTACCAAGGTGGATAATTTCCCACTTTCCCACATTATACTCCCTCTGCCAAGGTAAGTTAATATTGAAGAATATCTGTTTAAATGGAGATGAAAGAAACTCAGCCCTGACAGGCTTAGCATCTGAGCTCAATACCCCACAGTACATCAGGTGGGTGAAGTGAAACTTTGCATTTGAAATTTTGCTTTGCTTCTTTAGTTTGTAATACGTTCTAAGCAATTAGAGATGGTAGAATCAGTTATTTATTTGTAACTGTGTATACCTGAGACATTACAAACCAGAACATCAGTGAGGGTTAACTTAAAGGAGGGATAATTCTAGAGATGCACAGCTACTCTTATCATTGAGTTTTACAAATCCATGGCTCTTTAGTTTTGTAGCAGTTGTAGGAGTCTCTGCACTCCTAGCAAAGAATCCATGAATTCACTGGAAGTTAACAAACTGAGTTTAATGTATTAAAACTTTACAAAACAAGAAAATGCAGGAGAAGCTCTAAACAGGTCTTTTCTCTATAACTCCACACGAGGACTGGCTGGCCATGCCCTCTACCTCTGACGTCATGACGTCATCACGTTTCCCGCCGTTGGGGATGTCACATGACCCACGTGATGACATCATCGCATCAGATCGCGATTTTGTCGATCTAGCTCTGTTTAACCAGAGCCAACATTGAAAGGTAATAAACATGATTAAAGGCAATTATACAAATCACTGTGAGAGTCTCTTAGTGGCTTTGCCACATACGCCCCCCCAGAATTGTCTTTAACGGAAAGAGTCAATCGCTGAGGAGGTCGGACAAGTCTGTTGGACCGACTCCTAAATTCCCAGAGGGGAAAACGCTGAGCAGGCGGCGAGCTGGTAGGTAACATGGCGCTGTCAGGTGTGGCGGCGGCCGGCGGCCGGCCACGGCGCGGAGGCTGCGCCAGCTCGATCGGTCATTCGAGGTCCAGGTGCGCAGGCTTGAGGCGATCGACAGAGATGTGATCCGGCTTGCCCCCGACATCAATCACAAAACTCTTGTCCCCTGCCTGCAAAACCTTGAAGGGCCCGGCATAAGGAGGTGCGAGCAGGGTACAATGGCCGTCTTGGCGCACAAACACGAACATGGCTTTTGACAACTCCCCCGGGACGTTGGACAAAGGTAAACCGTGCTGTGAGGTCAGAACTGGGCGGAAACAGCGGGCCGCATCCCGGTGGGTCTCGCTTTGCCTGGCCGCGGACCATGGTCGCGTAGGGGACGGCAGGAATTCACCCGGGACTCGAAGCGGTTGCCCGTAAACCATCTCTGCCGCCGCCGACTGGAGATCTTCCTTCAGCACCGTGCGGAGTCCTAACATCACCCACAGCAGTTTGTCGACCCAGGATGTATCCAGCAGGCTGGCCCTGAGCGACGCCTTCAAGGAACGGTGGAACCGCTGCACAAGCCGTTCGCTTGCGGGTGATAGGCCGTAGTGCAGTGGAGTTTAACGCCCAACACGGAAATCACCCCATTCCACAGTTCGGATGAAAATTGCGGCCGCGGCCCCCGATCCGACGAAATATCCGCAGGGACACCAAAACGGGCTACCCATGATGAAACAAAAGCTCGAGCAACATCCGCAGAGGTGGTGGAATGTCATGGGGACTGCCTCCGGCCACCTCGTGGTGCGATCCACCATCGTCAAAAGTTACGTAAAGCCCCGGGAAGGTGGAAGCGGGCCCACTAAGTCAATGTGAATGTGATCAAATCGCCACTCCGGAACCTCAAAGGTGGCGAGCGGGGCCCTGACATGCCGCTGCACCTTGGCCCATTGGCAAACAACACAAGTGTTCGCCCAGTCTCTGACGTCTTTGAGTATTCCCCTCCATACGAATTTGGAGACCAGCAGCTTTTGCGATGCCCACACTCCAGGATGCGATAGGCCGTGTATGGCGTCGAAAACCGCTCGGCGCCATTTAGACGGAACGATCGGATGGGGTGCACCCAGCGAAACATCGCAGAGCTGAGTAGTACCTGCGGAATGGAACGGCACATCCCTCGGCTGGAGGCTGGTTGGAACCGAACGAAAACCCTGGGTCTCCGGGTCGGCCGCTTGGTCAACCGCCATCTGTGTGTAGTCAATGCCCAATTGGACGGCCTGGACGGCGGCACGGGAGAGGCAATCGGCGATGACGTTGTCCTTACCGGCCACATGCCGGATGTTGGTGGTGAACTCCGATATGTACGTCAGCTGCCGTTGCTGCCGAGCCGACCATGGTTCCGCAGACTTGGCTATTGCGAACATCAATGGTGTAGGGGTTGTTGGTTGGGTGGTCGGTTTGGCCCGGGCCTGACCCAGTGGACGTTTTCGAGGCGTCCCCACACTCCCACTTAGTTCTGACACTGGGATCCTACCAGGCAGCTGATGCGCAGAATAACAAGCTCGAGGCAGACAAGCAGGTGAAAGGTTAAAATAATAACGGTTTTATTGAGAGAAAAATAAAACAAAACAAGCAAGCAGAGAAACTAATTGGTTCAATGATACTAAACCAAGGCTACAGCTCTATACACTTTAAAAAGAAAAAAAAAGGAAAACTATATATTCAAAACAGAGGGCACGCGAGTGCGGGAAGGAGTACGACACATCGAGGGGTGTCACACATTAACACTCCCCTTAGCCTTATCCCCACCTCCTACACTATCCCTAACCTAGGTCGAACTAAAGCGGGGTCAGACTCTCATGCTCACCCAACACATTGGAACAAAGGCCTTTAGGTTGTCCTGGGACTGCAGCTTTAGTTGGTCCGGCCTGGTAAAGTTCAGTGTGCACTGGCCACACACTCTCCCGTCAGTCAGGTAGTGGATCTTCCTCCTTGGCTGGGCGAAAAGGCTTCCCTCCTGGGTCGGGCTGCGCCGTTTAGCGAGGCCCGCTCTGGGCTCCGGTCCGTACCGGGATGGTGCACTCCGTCCCGTGTCTTCCTGGTTCCACTCTGAATCCCTGCCTGAGGTGGTGGGCACGGCGGCGGCGGGGAACAGTCAGGTTTAAATCGGGAGGCAGTACGGACCGGGAGCTTCGCCTGCTTACCAAAGCATGGGCCTGCTGCGCATAGCCTTCCCCGTCTTGGAGGCTGCTTCTCCCAGTAGAGTCCTCGAAGTTTCCCTTTTGCAGCGAATTCCCAGGATGAAATCGAAGTGAAGTGTAGAAGCTGTCTCTCCCGAAGTGTGTTCCAAGTCGAAGTGTCTCGAACTGCTCTTTCTGTCTGCTTACTAAAAAGTTATACTCTCTCGATCTGCCTTGCCTCCCCCAGATCGAGAGGTGTCCCAGGTTACTTCGTTAACTGTAAATGGCTGCAAAACGGACGATTTCCCACTAACGGCCTTATCACCGGCCCCCATTGTTTTTGGTTTCAGTCACACAATGGTGTCTCTGGTGCCTAGTCCTCTAAAACGGTTTCTGATATGATTGGATCTGTTAGGATGGGCCCGATGATGGTTTTAACTAGCTTAACCCTGATTGCAGTGCAACCAGGTTCATTGTTCTTACCAGCCTACTGGCGACTTGCTATTACATATTCAATTCCATGTCTGGCCTGGAATCCACATAGGGACTGTGGAATTCCAGGCCCTGTCTCCAGTCTTGTTGCTGGGGAGAAAAATGACTCACTTCCAGCAGCTTTCTGGTCACGTGTCCCAGAACTCCATTTTGTACGTTTAAAAAGTGGCCAACTTTGTTTGATTCGGAAAGCAGGCGAGGTGGGGGAATTTTGCAAACTCCCTACAGCCCCCTGTGATACATAATAATTTTTCTTGAAAATTCCATTACGTATCATAATTCTGGCCCTCCTTAGTCGACCTTCCCCTTAGATTAATCTCTCCCCTCTACAGATACCCGCGATACATCGCACTTCCCATAATGCGAGACCGTGGTGTACACAAGCAGCTAGAAAAGGAATAATCAACCAAGTACATTACATTACTTACATCCAAACATGGAGGGGCTCCGATGTCCCTGCTCAGTTCGGTACATTCATCATTCACAATCTTCATTAACAACCGCGCCGCAAGAATTCTCATAGTACGGAGAGTCCCTTGGGAGGGTTTACGCAGACGAATCCCCATTGATTCCCACGTAGTGTTCCTGCCAAGTTCTTTGGTTGCGGAACTGTGTCAACCGACCCCTCCCTCTACACTGCACGCAGACTAGGTACAGTATGATCCCTATCTGACACACCACCAGGATGTGGGAGGCCAGACGGATCCACGAGGGGACCTCTATACTCTCAAAAATGTCCCACCACGGTGGAACCACTATATCCAAAATCTTGGACCCTATATCTATCATCTTTTGCTCTAGGGTGTAAAAGTGTTTTTGGGAAACCACTACGGCCTTCAGTAGCTTTGCGAGGTGTTCAGGGAGAGGGGGAATCTCGTAGCCGAAGTGTGCTACATACTGTAACAAGTTGGTTACATTCTCTTTAACAGTGAGGTGAACGGTGGAGGGCTCCGGGATGGGGACAATTCGTTCCTGGGCCACTTGAACTTCTGCCTCGGGTTTGAAACAGAAACTGCTATCACTCACCGCACACCAGCTGTGCTGTCCGTGCTGGTAGTGGGACGCGCCGGTGGTGACACAGTAGGTCCCACCTCCTATATATGCCACCTGGGGGAGAACGTGGCCTTGTGCCATCGCCTCCATGGTGCAATTAATAGGCTTTGCGCCAGCAGCTCTGAACCCACACTGCGGTCTTAAAAAGGCATTCAAGTGCTGGGGGCACAGGATTATGTGTGCTCCCCGGCTCCGGCACCCTGAAAGGTCCGTGCCTGTCATTTCGTGCTCCCACTTGATGACGTAAGGTGGGACCGCGGCGAAACGAATGTGCGCACCCCCTTGGATCACTCCAATATTCTCCACCCTGTACACCGCTGCGGGTCGGACTGTCCTACCCATGACCGGCATCCTAACAACCACCCCCATGACTGTGTGGTTAGACCGACCACAGTCCACGGGAACTGGATAAGCCTCGGAGGCTAGCTGGAGTTGGCACGGGCTCAATGCGTTCTCATACGGGTGGAGGGCGGCGAGGTGTTTGTTACTGATCCAGGAGGGGACCAAACCCGGTTTCAGGTCCTCCAGATTACTGCGGCCCTCGCCCAGTAACCATGCCCCGTACAGTACGCACACCGCGCTCTGCGCTGCTTGGGCAGACACATTCCTGTCCTCCCGTATGAGAGCATTTACCGTTTTCGCATGCTTCTCCAACTCTGCTATGATTTCCTTCAAATGGACCGTCATAGCCTGGTCCTCATGCAACTCCGAGCTCACTACTTTGTTCTCATCCATGAGAATCCCCTTTAGCTGTGTTTTCAGCTCATTTATCTGGGTCTGTAACTCAATGTCATCTAAAGAGTTGATGACAGAAGTCCCAGTATTAAACGCGGTGAAAGTATCACCCAAAATACCCCTCCTCTGTCTCCCCGTGTCGCCCAAAAACTCGCATGGTGTAGTGTAGAGTTCAGTCCTATCCCCACTAGAAAAATCAAATTCGTAAAACCTCCCGAACATGTCCTTTAAGAGGGCCTGGTATAACTGTTCTGTTTCCTTGGGGCACCACTCGGGTAGACGTACCTCGGTGAGATTTAAGATCACCGAGGCCACCGCGTAGTGTACCCCCTGGTACAGCACCTGATCGGTAGGCACTAGTGCCAGTCCATTCCCAGGTCCCTTAGTGGTGGTAGGGCACCCTTTCCGGGGTGTCCTATTAGGTGGATTGGTGGGTAACGGCTTGCGGGTGCGCGCCACCAGTTCCGTGGCTTTAACTGGAGCTGCCCCTTGAAAAACCACGCATGAATGTATGTGAGAGCTCCACCTTATCCCCTTCCCCTGGTCCTGCCAGGCGGCAGAGAAGACAACTGAGATTCCGGCGGGGCAGGCCTCCTTCGATCCCCACATACACACATAAATCCCTTGCTCGGATTCCCACCATTTGTCCCAACAGACACTTGTCCTTTCTGCCGTAGCACTGACAGTTCGGTGGGTGTCATTGTCCATTCGCACCCACGTGGATGAAGCGTCTTTTAAGTCATTCTTTAACTTGCGGATCCACCACCATCGTGCGGCCGGGATCCTTCCGGTGCAGGTCAGGCAGACCTTCTTGCCAATGATGACTCCCACACGTGCAGCCACTATTTCCACCATGGGACACACTAGGGATGCCTCGCCGTAGGTGAAATCGGGCTGGTCAGAATACCGGGTGGAATTGGACCTGACCCATCCGGGCCAGTGCCCCTGGTGGGTGTAGGTGGCGGGTCCCTCGGAGCCTCTCTCACAGCTCCCTGCAGTGACTACCGGAGCTCTCGGTCCGGAGCACCCAAAAACGTGGGAGTCTTCTATGTCTCCCCGGAGTCCTCTGCTCCCCTCGATTAGGGCGAGCAGGATGGCCAGCTGCCATGCGCGAACGCCTCTCTGTAAAACAAAAAGGAACATGCAGCCAGGTCTCTCCGGAGATGCTCTGGCCTGGGTTAAGCGGTGGTTGGGTCCCTCGACCTCGAACCCAAACACATACACTGTGAGCAACAAGACTTACTTAACCACTAAACTTATAAACCTAACTTAACTTATAATATACTATATACATCCGCCGCCCGTCTCCGGACGGCTAAGTCAGTCCCTGGTAGGGCCCCGGCTTGCCATTGCTTCCGGCGGGCCCGCGGTGTCCCTACCTATGGCCCCTTCGCGATCTGTGGCCGGCCGCTGGGGACCCCTGTCCTCAGCTTTCCTAATCCTCGGGACGGCTCTGGGCAAATGGACGATGGGTGACCACGTCTTCTTGGGCTGGGGTGTGCGGGAAGAACTCCTGAGGACGGGTGGAGCTTTCCTGGCCAGTGGTCCCCTGGCTCGGGCCGCCGCTCCCTTGCATCCATCCCCCCCATCTACCATTGGGACAAACGTCCTGCTGCAGCGACCCGCAGGTCTCCGCCCCCTGTTCCCACGACGGGGTCCGGGGCGGGGTTCCTGACCTCAGGTCCCTCCTTCCCTACACCTGAGCTAGGGGCGGGGCTACTCTCCTCGGTCTCCCCCCCCTCCTCATCTGAACTGAGAGCTGAGGCGCTGCCCTCGGGCTCCTCCCCCTCTATACTCGAGCTGAGGCTGGAGACGCCGCTCTCGGGTTCCTCCCCCTCAGCCACATCCCACAGAAGTGGAGGAACGCCCCACTTGCCGGTGGCTCCTTCCTTCAGACACGTCACCAGACCTGCTGCGGTCTGTGACCTGGTTCCCATATCGGGCTGGAGATTTCTATTCCCCAACCCCTGACCAGCCAGCTGTCCAGCCCTGCTTGGCTTAAACAGCTTGCACTGGTTGATATGAAACCACTTTGTACGCCGGGGCATTTTCACGGCGTACACCATGGGGCTGGCTTTGTCTACCACACTAAAGGGCCCCATGTACAAAGGCTCCAAACTTCCTACTCTGGCATAATTCCTGACCATGACCTGGTCTCCCACTTCCCATTCTTGGTGCCCTTTCGTTTCCAGCAGCAATCGGTTACTCTGATGCTGCCTCCCCATGTTCCCCGCTGCCTGCCCATGGACCTGCTTCAGGTGCTCATAGAGGGTTCGGGCGAACTTGTCCCGATTCACCTCCCAGAGTTGCCCCTCCGTAAGCAGCGGCGCTAACACATGGGTGGGGGTCCGCATGACCCTGCCTGTCATCAGCTCGTACGGGGAGTACCCCGTGCTTTTTGACTGGCTGGCCCGGATCCCCATCAACACTAACGGCAGGATCTCGGCCCATTTGCGGGGCGAGTCCACCGTCTCCTTTCTCAACTGTTCCTTGAGGGTCCGGTTCATGCGCTCCACAATCCCGGATGACTGTGGATTGTGAGCTACATGCCACTTTCCCTCAATGCCCAACAGCATAAGGGCCGTCTGCATCACCTGTCCGGTGAAGTGACTCCCCTGGTCGGACTCCACATACTGTGGTAGTCCCCACCGCGAGAACACCTCTCGGACTAGGACCCTTGCAGTTCCCAGAGCCGTGGCATTTCTACAGGGGAAGGCTTCCACCCACTTGGTGAACACATCCACCAGGACTAGGCAGTACTTAAAGCCTCCCTGGGCGGTGGGCAGGGGCCCGATGTAGTCGACCTGGATCGACTGCCATGGTCCCTCTACCCGCCTGATGTGTCCGATGGGCACCTTCCTTTTCCGGGGGTCAGGGTTGTTTGCAGCGCACACGAGACAGTCTGCACAGAACTCGCGGACGTCCTCCCTGAGTCCCGGCCACCATCCCGCCTGCTCCACCCGCTGCCAGGTGGCCTCGGGCCCGGGGTGTCCCGCTCCTGGTCCCTCATGGGCCAGTTGCAGGAACTCCCTCCGGTGCTGTTGCGGCACAATCCACTGCTCCCCCCTGAACAGCATGCCCTCTTTAATGGGGAGGGTCGCTGTCCCATATGGCCCCTCTACCCTCCTGCCCTCAATGACTGCGCTGAGGACAGCCTTCAGGGCCGGGTCCTGAGCCTGGACAGACTTAAGGTCCGGGGCTAATGCTACCCCTACCCTCCTTTGTGTCCCGTCCCTACCTCTGACCGCTGCCACAGGTCCGGACCCGAATGGATCCCAGAAAGTGCCGGTGCGGGCACCTTCCTTGGCAAGCAGGTCAGCCTGCTGGTTACCCTGACCGCGGGGTTCTGTGGAGGAATGAGCTTTCACCTTATGGATGAACACGTCCCCTTCCTCCCCCACGGCTGCCAGAATCTCTTCCAGCAAGGGCTTCACTGTGAGGGGTCTCCCGTCAGCGGAGGTGTATCCGCGGCGGGACCAGATGGCCAAATATTCCGTACACGAGTTGCACGTGAACATGCTGTCCGAGCAAATCGTGTAGGGGGTAGGGAAGGTTTCGGGGTGTGTAACGACATACACCACCGCGGACAGTTCAGCCTGCTGGGCACTCATGGTGCTGGGGAATTTAATTGCCAGGGCAATGCTTGCCGTAGGGTCATAAATCCCACGTCCCGTGAGACGCTTGCCAGCGGACACCGTGCTGGAACCATCAACATAGATTTCGCGGCCTGTGGGATGTATCCCGGCCCGTAAACCTATGTTCACCTCCCAAACCCCTTCTACGGAACACCGATGGGCTGTTCCCGGGTAGACCAAATTGGCCGCGAGCTTTGGCTCGCAGAGACCCTTCACCCGCAGATCCATCTGGGAGAGGAGCAAGGTCCAGCGAGCAATGCGGGCACTGCTCGCTGTCCCATCCTTAATTCTCCCATCCAGTAGCATCTGAGTCGGCGTGTGATGTGTGAGGAGGGTGATGGGAGAGGTGCCTGTGAAGATTAGGGACCTCTTCACAGCCCAATGCATGGCTAACAGATGCCTCTCACAATTGGAGTAGCTCCTCTCAACATCAGTGAGCACCCTGGAGGAGTATACCATGGGCCGCAGCCGGCCGTGCCGCTCTTGAAGCAGCACTGAGCTCAGGCTGTCCCCGCTGGCTGCTACCTCCAGAAAAAACTCCTTTCCCTCACCTATGGCTCCCAGGGCTGGTACGGTCTGCAGATTCTCTTTGAGCCCGGCAAACGCTGCCTGGCACTCCTCATCCCAACGCCACTCCACTCCCTTGTGCAGGAGTCGGAGCAGAGGAGCTGCCGAGGCTGCATAGTCCTCAATAAAATCTCGACAGTAACTGGTCAGTCCTAGAAACGACCTCACACCTGATACTGTTTTTGGGATCGGTAGCTCTTGCACCGCCTCCCTCCTGGCCTTATCTATGGCCCTTTCTCCAGCGCGCACGATCAGGCCCGGGAATTTTACTCCTGCTGGCCGATCTGCGCTTTCTTGGGGTTAACTTTAAACCCCTTCTGCCCGAACAGCTCCAGCAACTCGGCCAATAGTGGGCCATGCTCCTCCTTTGAATTGGTGAAGAGGAGTAGGTCGTCCACATATTGGACTAGTTGTCTGGGCTGGCTAAACTCCTTGATGCTACCTGCCATGCACTGATGGAAGATGCTGGGGCTGTTGTGAAAGCCCTGTGGCAAGCAGTTCCAAGTGTACAGTTGCCCCCTAAACGTAAAGGCAAACTTGTACTGGTCCTCCCTCCGTACAGGGTTGGACCAAAACCCGTTTGAAATATCCAGTACCGTGAACGTGGTCGCGGATGCTGGGATACTCCCAATTAGGTCAGCGACTGCTGCCATGGTGGGGGCGCAGGCAGGAATGTTACTATTGAGGACCCGATAGTCCACCGTGGCTCTCCAGGCACCGTCCGGCTTCCTCACCGGCCACAATGGAGAGTTCACATGGGTTGCTATAGGTCTCAGAACTCCCTGCTGCACTAGGGAGGACATGGCTGCTTCCATGTCTGGCTCAGCTTCCCTTGGGAAATTATACTGTTTCTGTGGTCTGGCCATGGGATCCCCATCTACCGTGACCTCAAACCCCGTGACCCTACCGCAGTCGTGCTGGTGAGTGGCAAACGTGGCCAGGTGCGCCTTCACGAATGCCCAAAACTCCTCGGGGACACCACTGACCATAAGCCCGAGGTCGTTGCCTCCCTTTGGCTTCATGGTGCAGAGAGTCCCCTTCCCTTCCTTTCCCGGGATCACTACTACCTCACCATCCTTTATTCCACCTGCTCCCCACAAGCAGTGGTTCCTTAGATCCACCAGAATCCCGTGACCTACAATGAAGTCGGCCCCCAGGACTCCCCTTCGACCCTCCACCTCCCACCTCATCAGGATGCACTTCCATGTGGTGTGGAGTGGTCCCAACTTGATGGAAAGCGGGATGGACACCGACCCAGCCTGTTCCTTCCCTGTAAATCCCGATAGACTGTAGGGGACCCCGTTGGAGAGGGGCGAGGCGTAGATTACTGTGCTTGATGCTCCAGTATCCAGCAGATAGGTCCCCTTCAGCCTCTCCACCTCCATCTCCACGAGGGGTCTCCCCCACTCGTCATAGCGGACAGAGCACAGGTGGACCAGTTGCGTTCTTGCTAGTCAGGGTTGGGAATTGGCTGGGGCTGCCGGAGTTAGAGCACTGGTGGCCATTGCTACCTTCCCCTGGCCAGACAATACGGACCGTACGGCGTCCAGTATTATCTCGACCTGGCTGGGTCCTGCCCCCGCCGGTTGGGCTGGGGCAGTGGGCACCTTCCCCCTGGTCTCTTTCCAAGGGTTTCTACACTCCTTCCGCCAGTGGCCATCTTTACCACACCCGTAACAATTAAGTTTGGGGTGTGTTGGGGTAGTCCCTTCCTGGCGCCACTCCTTCCTACCCGGCCCGGGTTTTGCCTCATGCACCTTCCCTTTCGCTGGGAGCGCTTCGGCTGCCCGGCCGTTCTTGTAGGCTAGGGTGAGCTGCCAGATCACCCCGGCTTCTGTGGCCCCGGGGTCCTTGGGGTCGAACCAAACTTCCGCTTTTGCGCTAACTTGCGGCAGGCTGTTCGCCAGCAAGCAATGGAGCCAATGGGTCAGGAGATCTCCGTTCAGGAATGCCCGGTTGGGTGTCCCTGGGCAAGCTCTCCGGTACACCGGCCACAGCCGGTCCGCGAAAGCTTGCGGAGTCTCTTCCACCAATTGGGCCGTTTTCTCCACACGGGAGAATGGACTACCCTCATCCATGCCCAATGCCTCTAAGACTGTGTCCTTGAGCTCCTCGTACCCACTCTGACCTCTTTTATCCCCGCCAGAGAGGGACTGGAGGAGGCTGCTTTCTAGGGAAAATAGCAGCATTTTGGCCTGCTCAGCGTCATCACAGTCGTTGACGCTGGCTGCCTGCTCTACCTCCCTAAAATGAACCGAGGGATCTCCCTTCTGGGAGAGCTTTGGAATATGGCTCACCATACTCCTAAGCTGTTGGGTATTAAAAGGGACCACAAACTGGTTCTGGAGAGGCCCTTCCCTTTCCCCTTCGGCGGGCGGACCTAACCTCAGCTGCCGGGCCGGGCACATGGGCCCCGCTCCCGTCCTAGCCGGGGCTTGGACCACCTCCGCCTTCACCTCCCCTTGGTGCCACACTTCCCCGAAACTCGGAGTAGTGGGTGGTGGACGCACGGTTTCCTCTCTTTCCTCTATTGCTTCCCTAGGTACCACTTAGGATGGTGAAATGGTCCTACCCTCGTTCCCCAGAAAATCCGCCTGACCCACCTTCGGATTCATCAGGCATGCCCTTTGCCTTCCGGAGGGCTCGGCTAAAACTCTCTATCTTCTCCTGACAGGGGCTGTGGTCAGCTTCCCCGAACCCCTGTTCACTGGCCAGCTTATAGGCTGCCTTCACTTCCCTGACTTTCTCCTCATGTTCTTTTACTTCCTTTACCAAGCGGGCACTTTTGTCCCGCAGCCTAAACTCATTCCCCTTGGCCTCGGTGACTTGACACCGCAGGTATTCCAACTGGGAATTATAATCCCCTAAGAGCTGCATCCTCTCCTGTGCGAGAGCCTGCAGCGCCACAACTAACTTCTCTCCTGCCTGAGCCTTCTCCTGGACTTCCAGTTCCAGCTCCTTTAGCCTGGCTGCCTGGGCTGCGACGAGCCCATCCAGGAGCTGTACCTGCTTTTTGTAGCAGCACAGCCACACAGCCTTTTCAAGAGATCTCTTGTGTTCCCTCCCCTGCGTCCACTGAGCTGCGGCGTCCACCGGATGGCCAGCCTTCAGCAGAGCGGTGATCCACTTCTTAGTGAGCTTCACCTTCCTGAACACATAGTCCGAGATTCTCTCGTCCATCAAGCTTGTCTCATTCGACTCGCCATCTGCAACACCAGATGCCTGCGCCAAGTGTCCTGCCGTGGTTGCCATTTTGTAGGGGTTGTTGGTTGGGTGGTCGGTTTGGCCCAGGCCTGACCCAGTGGACGTTCGAGGCGTCCCCACACTCCCATTTAGTTCTGACACTGGGATCCTACCAGGCAGCTGATGCGCAGAATAACAAGCTCGAGACAGACAAGCCGGTGAAAGGTTAAAATAATAACGGTTTTATTGAGAGAAAAATAAAACAAAACAAGCAAGCAGAGAAATTAATTGGTTCAACGATACTAAACCAAGGATACAGCTCTATACACTTTAAAGAGAAAAAAAAAGGAATACTATATATTCAAAACAGAGGGCACGCGAGTGCGGGAAGGAATACGACACATCGAGGGGTATCACACATTAACACTCCCCTTAGCCTTATCCCCACCTCCTACAATATCCCTAACCTAGGTCGAACTAAAGGGGGGTCAGACTCTCATGCTCACCCAACGCATTGGAACAAAGGCCTTTAGGTTGTCCTGGGACTGCAGCTTTAGTTGGTCTGGCCTGGTAAAGTTCAGTGTGCACTGGCCACACACTCTCCCGTCAGTCAGGTAGTGGATCTTCCTCCTTGGCTGGGCGAAAAGGCTTCCCTCCTGGGTCGGGCTGCGCCGTTTAGCAAGGCCCGCTCTGGGCTCCGGTCCGTACCGGGATGGTGCACTCCGTCCCGTGTCTTCCTGGTTCCACTCTGAATCCCTGCCTGAGGTGGTGGGCATGGCGGGGGGAACAGTCAGGTTTAAATCGGGAGGCAGTACGGACCGGGAGCTTCGCCTGCTTACCAAAGCATGGGCCTGCTGCGCATAGCCTTCCCTGTCTTGGAGACTGCTTCTCCCAGTAGAGTCCTCGAAGTTTCCCTTTTGCAGCGAAGTCCCAGGATGAAATTGAAGTGAAGTGTAGAAGCTGTCTCTCCCGAAGTGTGTTCCAAGTTGAAGTGTCTCGAACTGCTCTTTCTGTCTGCTTACTAAAAACAGTTATACTCTCTCGATCTGCCTTGCCTCCCCCAGATCGAGAGGTGCCCCAGGTTACTTCGTTAACTGTAAATGGCTGCATAACGGCCGATTTCCCACTAACGGCCTTATCACCGGCCCTCATCGTTTTTGGTTTCAGTCACACAATGGTGTCTCTGGTGCCTAGTCCTCTAAAACGGTTTCTGATATGATTGGATCTGTTAGGATGGGCCCGATGATGGTTTTAACTAGCTTAACCCTGATTGCAGTGCAACCAGGTTCATTGTTCTTACCGGCCTACTGGCGACTTGCTATTACATATTCAATTCCATGTCTGGCCTGGAATCCACATAGGGACTGTGGAATTCCAGGCCCTGTCTCCAGTCTTGTTGCTGGGGAGAAAAATGACTCACTTCCAGCAGCTTTCTGGTCACATGCCCCAGAACTCAATTTTGTACGTTTAAAAAGTGGCCAACTTTGTTTGATTCGGAAAGCAGGTGAGGTGGGGGAATTTTGCAAACTCCCTACAATGGCTTGTGGTCCACAGACGCGATGAAGCGTCGTCCTTCGAGGAGGAAACGAAAATGGCGGATGGCCAAAAACAAAGCCAACAGCTCTCGATCGAAAGTACTGTACCGGCGCTCATGCCGTTGTAGCTGGCGGCTAAAAAAGGCCAGAGGTTGCCATGCGCCGTCGACCCACTGCTCCTGGACGGCCCCCACCGCGTAGTCTGACGCGTCCGTCGTGAGGGTGATGGTGGCTCCCGGCAGGGGGTGTGCTAACATGGTCGCATTGGCGAGCGCAGCTTTCGTCTCCTCGAAGGCGCGATCCATGTCTTGCGACCATACCACTGGCTCCTTTCCCATCGTGCCTCTGAGGGCCTCATAGAGCGGACGCATGAGCTGTGCCTCCCTGGGGATGAAACGATGATAGAAGTTCACCATCCCCAGGAACTCCTGTAAGGCTTTCACAGATTTCAGTTTCGGGAACGCCGCGATTGCCTCCACCTTGACTCGAAGTGGCATTGCCCCAGTGGGGGTTATGCGGTGGCCCAGGAAATCAAGTTGCGCTAGGCTGAAACGGCATTTGTCCGGGTTAACGATGAGGCCGTGCTGCTGAAGCCGTCGGAAAAGGACCCGAAGGTGCTCGAGGTTTTCCTCCTTGGAGGTGCTGGCAACCAGGATATCATCCAAATAAACAAATAAAAAGTCAAGGTCCCGCAGGACTGAATCCATGAGGCGCTGAAACGCCTGCGCCGCGTTCTTAAGCCCAAAGGGCATTCGCAGGAATTCAAAAAGTCCAAAGGGGGTAATTACAGCTGTCTTTTCGACATCTTGAGGGTGCACTGGCACCTGGTGGTAACCACGGACGAGGTTGATTTTCGAGAAGATGGACGTCCCCGCCAAATGGGCTGAGAAGTCCTGTAAATGGGGAATGGGGTAGCGGTCGGGCATCATTATCTCATTGAGGCGGCGATAATCACCACAGGGCTGCCATCCCCCGCCGGGCTTGGGGACGATGTGGAGCGGGGAGGACCATGGGCTACTGGACCGACGGATGATCCCCATTTTCTCCATCACGGCGAACTCTGCCTTCGCTGCCGCTAGCCTGCTGGGCTCTAAACGTCGCGCCCTGGCGTAAACGGGAGAGCCGGTAGTCGAAATATGATGCTCCACCCTATGCTTGACGGTCGGAGCCGAAAAGGTGGGCTTCGTCAGCTCGGGGAACTCCTCGAGGAGACGGGCAAAATCGTCGGGCTGTGGCTGCGCACATGAAATCGTGTGTGACGCAGACGTGCTGCGCGCCCCTGAAATATCGTCGAGTGTGGCGGCGCAAATGAGGCGTCGATTTTTCACCTCCACCAACAGGCCGTTGGCGCCCAAAAAGTCAGCACCCAACAGGGCCTGCGAGATTTGAGCAGTGGCGAAATTCCAGGTGAAAAACTGTCCGCCGAAACATACTTGGACGAGCCGCATTCCGGAAGCGCGGATCGAACCCCCATTGGCCGCTTGCATAGGGGGACCCCGTCCGCCGGAGCGAAGGTCGATGACCGAGGCGGGAAGTATGCTGCATTGCGCCCCCGTGTCGCATAGAAAACGACGGCCCGAGATGGAGTCGGTTAAGTAGGTGAGATTCCCGGAAGCGCCGATCGCCATCGTGGCCGCGGGTGAAATACCGGGACCGGCGTGCTTGACTCGTGGCGGTCTATTCGACGGTCTGGTAACGAAACTGCAAAGTGGGCGGCAGCAGCGGGCCTTCGGTCCGAAACGAGCACGGTAGTAGCAGTAACCGGTCATCGGAGGCGCCGTGGTCGGAGCTGGGGCCGGTCTCCTCGTGGCGGGGCATTGCGCGAGGGCGCAGTACTGTTGCCGGACCGCGTAAATCTTATCCGCCTCTTCGGCGAGCGCGACGCAGTCTGCTGTTTCTGCTTGGGCGAGGGCCGCCTGGACTTGCTCGGGGAGTTGAGTAAGGAACAGCTCGCGAAACAGAAAGCATTGGGGCTCGGACCCCAGGAGAGTCAGCATATGGCTCATAAGCTCCGAGGGTTTGGAGTCACCTAACCCTGGTAGCGTCAGTAAACGGCGAGCTCGCTCCACTTTGGTAAGACCAAATACCTGCAGCAATCGTGTCTTAATGGCGACATACTTGTCAGCATTCGGGGGACTCTCCAGAAGGCTGATGATTCTTGACGCCATCGAGCTCCCGAGGGCGGAGACCACGTGGAGATATCTGGTCTGGTCCTGTAAGATGTTGCGGAGCTCAAATTGCGCCTCGGCTTGCACAAACCAAGAGGCCGCCTGTTGTTCCCAGAATTGGGGGAGCTTCAAGGCCACTGCATTGGCCTCCATTACTGGCCCGTTCTCTGCGTTCACCGCGAAAAACGATCGCGAGGATTTGGGGTCACCAATGTAGGAATCTCTGCACTCCTAGCAAAGAATCTATGAATTCACTGGAAGTTAACAAACTGAGTTTAATGTATTAAAACTTTACAAAACAAGAAAATGCAGGAGAAGCTCTAAACAGGTCTTTTCTCCATCACTCCACACGAGGACTGGCTGGCCACGCCCTCTACCTCTGACGTCATGACGTCATCACGTTTCCCGCCGTTGGGGACGTCACATGACCCACGTGATGACGTCATCGCGTCAGATCGCGATTTTGTCGATCTAGCTCTGTTTAACCAGAGCCAACATGGAAAGGTAATAAACATGATTAAAGGCAATTATACAAATCACTGAGAGAGTCTCTTAGTGGCTTTGCCACACAGTCATATTTAACTTTCATAATTTTATACTTATGCCCCTCAACAAATCTGCTAAACTCACTATTCTCCATCAATCAAATTGTCCATTTTCAGCCAGTTCTGCTTATTTTTTTACTAATTTGCCAGTCACCACAGTGTCAGTCTTGGCTCAGTGTTAGCACTCTTGCCTCTCACTTAGAAGAGCATTGGTTCAAGTCCAACTCCTGAATTTGAGCACATCTAAGCTAACAGTTCAGTGCAGTACTGAGAGATTGCTGCTGTAGTGGGAGGTGCCATCTTTTAGATGAGACGTTAAACCCAGGGCCTACCTGCCCTTTACAGGTGGATATAAAATATCCTATGGTGCTATTTGTAGAGAAGCAGGGGAGTGCTCCTGGTGTCCTAGCCAACATTTATCCATCAACCAATAGCACTAAAACATATTTATTGCTGTTTGCGACCTCTTGCCCTGAGCAAAGTGGCTGCCGCATTTCCCTACATTACAAGTACTTCATTGGAGGTGAAGCACTTTAGGACGTCATGAGGCTGTGAAAGGTGCTATATAAACGCAAGTTCTTTCACCATGTCTTTCATCTGCCAATCAACTTGTAAATGTCCTTTCTTCGTTCAGTCTCTTCCTTCCTAATTGTTGCATCTCAAGAATATGAAATCTCATAAGTTATCCAGTATACATCAAATGCTGTTTGTCTGTTCAACACCCTCACACTTTTCAAAGGCTCCTTTAGCCATCCTATAATCATATACAATCTCATAAATGCATCATCCTATATCTCTGAAAGATACATGCTCACCCTCCATCCATCTTTCCAAAATGTGAATGCATCACCTTTTGGCTGCCTATTAGTAATCCAATATTTCAGATCTTCCCCTTCTCCAAATCTGTTTTTCAGCTTCACTCTCCTCCATTACTGGCTAAACATTTTTACAATTTTCCACCATCTATTCATTTAATTGTTAGTCATTCATCAGATAATGAATCTTGTAAGTTGAATATTGCAAAATCACCCATGCCTCACTCCTAAAACAGTCATTCTTCACCATTGAGCTTTGCTAACTCCCCATTTGTACCTACATCAGGCTGTACTGTTTCATTCCTTGTTTATGTTTTACAAATCCTTCACATCCCCATTCGCCAGCACCAAGATTGCAGTTCCTCTCTGCACCAGGGCCAAGTTCAGCAAAATCACTCATCCACATTGTCTGGATTCTTCCCGAATGTTCAAATGTTCAAAAGTCAATTTACCATTTCTGGCTGAAATCTCCAATCTCTGTAAGGTAATAGTGTGTTGGGTACTATGAGCATTTCATCTTCAACCTGCTATATCAACTGTACATGCCAGCTGTACTTTAGTGCCACCTATGGAGTGTATTTATGTTTTAGTCCCAACATTTGGTCATTTTAATCCAGGCTATCTTGTTGAAAAACACTACTTTAGTTAGAGCCAGGTGTTCTAAGTACTGCTGTGCTCTACTTCTTATACGATTCCAATCTAAGTTGGTCACAGTCTTGTGAATTGGTTCATGGTTTTTCATTTAGTGGTGATGTTTTCAAAATTAAGTCCACACCTTTGAGCAATTCCACTTTATTTAAACAATTCAGATATAACATTATGAAGTGTTACAGATTGCAAATGTACAGACGAAGCTATAACAACAATAAGTTGCATTTATATAGCGCCTTTAACATAAAAAAAATCCCAAAGCGTTTCACGAGAGCGATATCAATAAAAATATTTTTTTGACACCAAGCCATATAAGGAGATATCAGGCCAGATGACCAAAAGCTTGGTCAAAGAAGTAGGTTTTAAGTAGCATCTTAAAGGAGGAGAGGTAGAGAGACGGTGAGGATTAGGGAGAGAATTCCAGAGCTTAGGGCCTAGGCAGCTGAAAGCATGGCCACCAATGGTGGAGCGATTAAAATCGGGGATGCACAAGAGGCCAGAATTGGAAGAATGAAGAGATCTCGAAAGCTTGTAGGGCTGGAGAAGATTACAGAGGTAGGGAGGGGTGAGGCCATGGAGGGATTTGAAAACATGGATGAGGATTTTAAAATTGAGGCATTGTGGGACTGGGAGCCTGTGTAGGTCAGCAAGATGCGTGAACGAGACTTGGAGCGCGTTAAGATACGGGCAGCAGAGTTTTGGATGAGCTCAAGTTTATGTAGGGTGGAAAATGGGAGGCTGGCCAGGATAGCCTTGGAATAATCAAGTCTGGAGGTAACAAAGTCATGGATGAGAGTTTCAGCAGCAGATGAGCTGAGGCAGGGTCAGAGTGGGGCGATGTTACAGAGGTGGAAGGCGGCAGGCTTGGTGATGGAGCAGAGATGTGGTCAGAGGCTCATCTCGGAGTCAAACAACACCAAATGTTGCAAATGGTCTGACTCAGCTTCAGACAGTTGCCAGGGATGGAAACAGTGGCTGGGAAACGGAGTTTGTGGTGGCGATCAAAGACAATGGTTTCAGTCTTTAGTTGGAGGATATAAAAGGCACGTTATCAAAAAGAGTCACACATTAAATTTGGATAACTGCTAAATGCAAAAATAAAGCCTGCAATACTGATTCAGTGTTGGTTTATAAATTAAGTTAATTTTCAGGCTGAGAAGGCAGAAAATGCTGGAAATACTCAGCAGGTCAGACAGCATCTGTGGAGAGAGAAACAGAGTGAACGTTTCAGGTCGATGACCTTTCATCAGAACTGGAGAAAGTTACAGATATAACAGGTTTTAAGCAAGTGCAGAGGCAGGGAAAGGGGGGCATTGAGAAAAGGAAAGGCAAGGTCTGTGATAGGGTGGAAGGCAGGAGAGATTAAATGACAAAAGGGATGATGGTGCAAGGCAAAAGGGGATGGTAATGGGACAAGTAAAGAAACAAAAGATGGGTCTAGAAGAGATGTAAATAGGAATTGCAGAATCAGCACCTGCATTCTGAAAAAATGGGGGCAGAGGTAATGATCTGAAATTGGTGAAATCAATGTTGAGTCCGAAAGGCTGTAAATTGCCGAATCAAAAGATCCAACAATTTGAACTGACTGCTAATAGTGTCAAGCTACTAGCCTTGGTCCCCTGTACCTAACGGCTCCGGTCTAAGCACACATTGAAATGAGAAAACAAATCCTAGGTCAGTATTCATTACTCCTCGTAAAAAAGATGGTGCATTGTGAATAGAGCAGGCACCAGCAAGCAGTGGGCAATATTCCTTACCCCTCAAACACCGACTCTGCATTGTGCACTAACAGGCACCAGGATCTGACAGTTCAGAGGCTGTACATCAGCAGCTACTCCCGATCTGATCCCAGGCCTAGCTCGCTGTTGGAAATAATATCCCACAGCCCCTAATGAATCCTCCAGATTTTTGCTTGTCTTATCTGAAAAATCAAACTCCAGTAACAGGAGCCCTGATTGGATTGGCTATTCCCTGTAGTTTTCAGCAATTCACCAACCATCTCTTCGTTGTGCAATAATTGTGCAGAAGCAGACAATGAAAATTGAAACAAACAAGGGATTCAAGGATCAAGGCAAACAGCCTATGGTTCATATTTACAATGTGCTGGCTGATTAGAGATCTGGATGGAGGGAGGGGACAAGGAATCGACATAGAATTTACAGCACAGAAACAGGCCATTCGCTGATTATCTTTAACATAATGAAAGATTCAAAGTAATCCAAACGTATCCAAGCACAAGATGTTAGCCCATCAATGCCTATGTATATACTTCACAGTAATATGAGGAACAAAGACGGGTATATGGAGTTAGGTCACAGATCAGCCGTGATCGCATTGGATGGCGGAACAGGCTCAAGGGGCTAAATGGCCTACTCCTGTTCCTATGCGCCTATGTTCCTAAATGACCAATAATAGAAGGTGATAAGAAATCTGCAAACATTTCTATAGTTCTCATGGAACTGTAACAGGTAAACACAGTGTATTTGCGAAACATGATTGCAGGCAAAGCCTCTCTATCCTTCGCTGTTCCCTCAAATGAGTTTCAGTGACATAAAAGAAAGATCTTTAGAAGTAAGCCCGGGAAACAATAATCGGTACACAGAGATTTTAAAATATCTGCAAACGCTGGAAATCTGAAATAAAAACAGAAAATGCTGGCAACACAGTAGGTCAGTCACTGTAAAGAGGAAAGACAGATCGGTTCTGAGATCCCAGGAAGCTGATAGACCCGAAACATGAACCGGACTTCTCTTTTACAAATGGTGACTGACCTACTGTGTTTTTCCAGCTTTCTATTCTTATCCAGCATCGCATATCCTTATACAGTGATGCCAAATTATGTTTATTGCAGCCATTACTATAACAAAATTATTTAAAACAATACAGCCTATAAAGAAGTGTACTGAAATTAGCACACCAGCAAATTGGCATGACATTCCTCGGACTTCTATTTTAGTGAAGATGTTAATTCATTTAAAATAAATGGCACAACACCTGTGTTAAAATAAAGGACAGAGCAATATTATAGGAGCATGTTAATGGGCTAGTGTGGCCAAAAGTGACTTCTAATTTAAAAGAGACTGGGGGATGCGTTGGTGGGGGGGGGAAAGGCAATGATCCACAAAATGCACTACTGTCACACTGGCTAAATGACTCTCCCATCCTCAGGCAGGAGGAAGGTCACAGAGCAGGAAACTGCGTTCAGAACCAGGCCACACTGGAATAAACAGAACAGCAGCATTCAAAAGGATCATGTGTTAAGAGTAACAGGCTGTCTATTTCACAGAATAGAAAACATTCCAATAACTTCAACCGTCTATTAACAATTTATAGCTCTTTTTTGGATGAAAGTTTCAATTATCTAGTAGTTTGAGTTAACACAGCAAAGTGGGAGTTTATTGTTAAAAATTGAATGGTCAGAAATGAAATTAAGTGACTGTGAATTAAGCCTCAATGTCTATGGTGCTACTGTGCGAAGCGAACCCCACTGATTAGAATTCACTAGATCTGTGCAAGACTGATGTGTGAAATGTAAATCACCGTAACTTCAACGATCATGTCCTAAACTTCGAAGAGACTTCCCTGAAATGTGTGGTACAGACACACTCCTGGGGTGCTGTTTGTGATCCAAATATACCACACTTGTCCGTGTACCTTGCAATAGATGTTTTCGGAGGTGGATTCCTGTCTGGTGTCCAGGCTCAGCGTCTCCCTGAAATTTATTGCATCAAGAAACAGAAACATGGGCGTTGTATCATTGTTCTTTCTGTCTCATGCAGTGGATATTGTTACAATAATTTACAAACGTGTGTTGATGTAACTTTCTCTTCGCAGTTAAGTTTCAAAACAGTGGTTTCATAGAATCATAGAACAGTACAGCACAGAAGGAGGCCATTTGGCCCATTGCGCCTGCGCCAGCTCTTTCGAAGAGCAATCCAGTTAGGCCCACTCCCTGGCTATTTCCACAATTTTTTCTCCTTCAAGTATTTATCCAATTCCCTTTTGAAAGCTACTATTGAATCTGTTTCCACCAGGCAGTACATTTCAAATCCTAACCACTTGTGTAAAAAAGTTTTTCCTTAAGTCTCCTCTGGTTCTTTTGCTAATCACCTAAAATCTGTGCCCTCTGGTTATCGACCCTTCAGAAATTGGAAATGGTTTCTCTTTATTTACTCTATCTAAACGCTTCAAGATTTTAAACACCTCTATCAAATCTCCTCTTAGGAGACCAGCATCAGACCTAGGAGTGAGCAGCGAGGTCAGGAGGAGGAGCTATAACCCGGCATAAAAACCAGCGGCAGCGACCAGAGGCCCGAGACCAGCATCGGACCTAGGAGTGAGCAGCGAGGTCAGGAGGAGGAGCTATAACCCAGCATAAAAACCAACGGCAGCGACCAGAGGCCCGAGACAAGCATCGGACCTAGGAGTGAGCAGCGAGGTCAGGAGGAGGAGCTATAACCCGGCATAAAAACCAGCGGCAGCGACCAGAGGCATACCAAATCAACAGCAGAGGAGAGAGGTAAAAAATAATCCAAGAGTGACGTCACCAGGAAGCAGGTAAGTGATTGGTTGGATTGGTTGGTGAGTATTTCTTCTTTTTATTACAAGCTTAAATTCGGCGGTTTTTTTCTAGGGTCTGTGCTGTAAGGGAGACAGTTGGTTAACCATTAAACTGGTGTAATTTAGAGGGATTGATTTAATCTAAATCCAATTAATTAAATAAAACATTTATAATTAATTACATAGAATGGAGCAGATGATGTGTTACTGTTGCGAGATGTGGGAGCCGGTAGACCCCATTGAGGCTAACGGTGATTACATCTGTGACAAGTGTCTGCTGCTACAGGATCTCCACCTCCGTATTGATGAGCTGGAGTCTGAGCTTCAGATACTGCGACACATCAGGGAGGGGGAGAAGTACCTGGATTCTGTGTTTCAGGAGGTGGTCACACCTATGAAGTTAATTAATTCAGATGTAGCCCATGGTCAGGGACAGGACGGTGTGACCACGAGTGAGGCAGGTACGGGGATCCAGAAGGTAGTGTTGGAGGAGCCGCAGCCCTTGCTCTTGTCCAACAGGTTCGAGCTTCTTACTCCCTGTGGAGACGGAAGCAGGGGCTGCAGGGAGGATGAGCAACCTGGCCACAGCACCGTGGAGAGGGGGGCCATTCAAGAGGGGGGAGTAAATAGAAATGTTGTAGTGGTAGGGGATAGTATTATTAGGGGGATAGATAGAGTTCTCTGCAGCCAAGAGCGAGAGTCCCGTAGGCTGTGTTGCCTACCCGGTGCCAGGGTTAAGGACATCTCCTCTGGGCTGGACAGAAACTTGGAGTGGGAGGGGGAGGATCCAGTTGTCGTGGTCCATGTTGGTACCAACGACATAGATAGGACAAGGAAGGAGGTTCTGCTGAGGGAGTTTGAGCAGCTAGGGGCCAAATTAAAAAGCAGAACCACAAGGGTAATAATCTCTGGATTATTACCTGAGCCACGAGCGAATTTGGCTAGGACAAATAAAATAAGAGAGTTAAATGCGTGGCTCAAAGACTGGTGTGGGAGAAATGGGTTTTGCTTCCTGGGACACTGGCACCAGTACTGGGACAGGAGGGAGCTGTTCCGTTGGGACGGGCTTCACTTGGCCAGTGCTGGGACTAGAGTCCTGGCAGGTCATATAACTAGGGCTGTAGAGAGGGCTTTAAACTAACTAGTGGGGGGGAGGTTCCTAGAGAGCAAATAATAAAAATGACAACAGAGAAGGTCAAAGACTTAGGTAGCAGTGGGGAAATTAAAAACCAGAGCGTGTCAGGAAGGGGTAGAAGGTGTGGAGTAAAAGGTAAAGTAATAAAAAGGGCAATAGCAGGAACTAAGTGTCACAAAACATATTTGAAAGTTCTCTATCTGAATGCACGTAGCATTCGTAACAAAATAGACGAGTTAAAGGCACAAATAGCTACATATGGGTATGATCTTGTGGCCATTACAGAAACATGGCTGCAGGGTGACAATGCCTGGGAATTAAACATACCAGGTTATTTAACAATCAGGAAGGACAGGCAGGAAGGAAGGGGAGGTGGGGTGGCTATGTTAATAAAGGAAGGAATCACTAATACAGAGAAATGATATTGGGTCAAAGGATCAGGATAATGAAACAGTTTGGGTGGAGATAAGGAATAATAAGGGGAAAAAAACACTAGTGGGTGTAGTATATAGGCCTCCGTACAGTCGCAACTCGGTTGGACGGAGTATCAATCAGGAAATAGTTGAGGCTTGTAATAAGGGAACATCTATAATTATGGGGGATTTTAACTATCATATAAATTGGACGAATCAAATTGGGCAGGGCTGCCTTGAGGATGAGTTCATTGAGTGTATTAGGGATGGGTTTCTTGAGCAGTATGTAACTGAACCAACCAGGGGGCAAGCAACCTTAGATCTGGTCCTGTGTAACGAGACAGGATTAATTAAAAATGTCCTAGTAAAGGATCCCCTTGGAATGAGTGACCATAACATGGTTGAATTCCATATTCAGTTAGAGGGTGAGGAGGCTGTATCTCAAACAAGCGTGCTAAGCTTGAATAAAGGAGACTATGAAGGTATGAGAGCGGAATTGAGTAAAGTGGATTGGGAAAATAGGTTAAAGGATAAGACGATACATGATCAGTGGTGTACATTTAAGGAGTTATTTTACAAATTCCAAAAAAAGTATATTCCACTGAGAAAAAAAGGGTGTAAAAGAAAAGACAGCCATCTGTGGCTAAGTAAAGAAATTAAGGATAGTATTCGACTAAAAACAAGGGCATATAAGGTAGCCAAATCTAGTGGGAGGATAGAGGATTGGGAAAACTTTAAAAGACAGCAAAAAATAACAAAAAGATTGATTAAGAAAGGGAAGATAGATTATGAAAGTAAATTAGCAAAAAATATAAAGACAGATAGTAAGAGTTTTTATAGTTATATAAAAAGAAAAAGGGTGGCTAAAGTAAATGTTGGTCCCTTAGAGGATGAGACTGGGAAATTAATGGTGGGAAATATGGAGATGGCAAAAACACTGAATGAATATTTTGTATCAGTCTTTACAGTAGAGGACACCAAGAATATCCCAACACTTGACAAGCAGGGGGCTA
Organism: Somniosus microcephalus; assembly: GCF_052327205.1. Lineage (NCBI taxonomy): Eukaryota > Metazoa > Chordata > Chondrichthyes > Squaliformes > Somniosidae > Somniosus > Somniosus microcephalus. The sequence continues at coordinate 143,451,156 of NC_140994.1, read as the reverse complement.
TAGGGGGGGGGGAGGAGCTAAGTACGATTAAAATCACTAAGGAAGTAGTACTTGGTAAAATAATGGGACTCAAGGCGGATAAATCACCTGGACCTGATGGCTTACATCCCAGGGTTTTGAGGGAAATGGCGGTAGGGATTGTGGATGCATTGGTAATAATCTTCCAAAACTCCCTGGACTCAGCAAAGGTCCCGGCAGACTGGAAAACTGCTAATGTAACACCCTTATTTAAAAAGGGCAGTAGACAGAAGGCTGGAAACTATAGACCGGTTAGCCTAACATCTGTGGTAGGTAAAATTTTGGAGTCCATTATTAAGGAGACAGTAACAGGACATTTGGATAATCATAATTTAATAAGACAAAGTCAGCATGGTTTTATGAAGGGGAAGTCATGTTTGACAAATTTGCTGGAGTTCTTTGAGGAAGTAACATATAGGGTGGATAAAGGTGAACCAGTGGACGTAGTGTATTTAGACTTCCAAAAGGCATTTGACAAGGTGCCACACAAAAGATTATTGCTTAAGATAAAAAAATCACGGGATTGGGGGTAATATTCTGGCATGGATAGAGAATTGGCTATCTAACAGAAGGCAGAGAGTTGGGATAAATGGTTCATATTCAGACTGGCAATCAGTAACCAGTGGTGTTCCGCAGGGGTCAGTGCTGGGTCCCCAACTCTTTACAATCTATATTAACGATTTGGAGGAGGGGACCGAGTGTAACACATCAAAGTTTGCAGATGATACTAAGATGGGAGGGAAAGTAGTGAGTGAGGAGGACATAAAAAACCTGCAAGGGGACATAGACAGGCTAAGTAAGTGGGCAGAGATTTGGCAGATGGAATACAATACTGGAAAGTGTGAGGTTATGCACTTTGGCAGGAAAAATCGTAGAGCAAGTTATTATCTTAATGGCAAGAAACTTGAAAGTACTGAAGTACAAAGGGATCTGGGGGTCCTGGTGCACGAAACTCAAAAGGTTAGTATGCAGGTGCAGCAAGTGATTAAGAAGGCCAATGGAATGTTGGCTTTCATTGCTAGGGGGATAGAATATAAAAATAGGGAGGTATTGCTTCAGTTGTACAAGGTATTGGTGAGACCGCACCTGGAATACTGCATACAGTTTTGGTGTCCATACTTAAGAAAGGACATACTTGCTCTCGAGTCAGTACAAAGAAGGTTCACTCGATTAATCCCGGGGATGAGGGGATGGACATATGAGGAGAGGTTGAATAGATTGGGACTCTACTCATTGGAGTTCAGAAGAATGAGAGGCGATCTTATTGAAACATATAAGATTATGAAGGGGTTGGATCGGGTGGATGCAGGGAGGATGTTCCAGATGATGGGTGAAACTAGAACTAGGGGGCATAGTCTTAGAATAAGGGGCTGCTCTTTCAAAACTGAGATGAGGAGGAACTACTTCACTCAGAGGGTGGTAGGTCCATGGAATATGCTGCCCCAAAAAGCTGTCGAAGCTACATCATTACATAAATTTAAAACAGAAATAGACAGTTTCCTAGTAGAAAAGGGAATTAAGGGTTACGGGGAGCGGGCAGGAATTTGGACATGAGTCTAGGTTCGGATAGGTCATGGCCCTGTGGGTAGCGGAGCGGGCCCAGGGGCCGTGTAGCCTGATCCTGCTCCTGTTTTCGTGTATCTAATTCTGTTAGATTCAGGAGATAGTCCTGTCATAGTGGATTGGCGGTTAGGATCAGATCAGTCATGATCTTATTGAATGGCGGAGCAGGCTCGAGGGGCCAATTGGCCTGCTCCTAGTTCTTATGTTCTTATGTTCTTATGTTCTTAGCCTTCTCTGCTCTAAGGAGAACAAGATGGTGCAACACCCGTGTTAAAATAGTGGCAACATTTCAACTCTACACGTAGAGCAGTGAAGCCAAGCTTACCGGTCACAGTGCGGGAAGATGAAGTGGTTTTCTTGTAGATGAGAATGACGACAGCAATAATTAAAAGCAGGCCTCCCACAACGGCAACAATCCACAGCAGAGCCATCATCCCCGGGGCTCCGCCAGGCTTCACTGCAAGGAGACAACAGATCTTTGTTGAAACAGGGCACAGGTACCAGGGGTATAAAATAATAAACAGTACAATATGTATTCCTTATTGAGAATTTTTTTTTTTGGTGAGTGTGTAGCATCTGTAATTTAACCCGCCCAGAGGGATAAATACTGGAACTCAGGGTACAATAGAAATTAAATAATTTCCTGATTTAGAAATAAGTAGCAAAGTTTTTAGGTGGAGTAGTACCTATTAATCAAACTGGCTTTGATTTGATACTCACTAATTAATAATCTCACAGAGTATAAATCAGTCAGCGTGTGTATGAAATGAAGTTATGTTCACACTGTAGTGATCAATAACATGTCATTCTGTGGTGGACACTAAGTAGAGCCGTAGAGCTGTATATAGCTGTATGTATATTAAGACTACATTACCCATGAGGCTAGGCTACCCACAAGGCAACAGTCAAGATGGCAGCCTGCACACAGGAGCACACATGCTGCATCTCTACAGATACTGTACCTAGCGAACGTGTACTGAATAAATGACTAGCTAGAAGCTAGCTGTGTTCATAATAAGAATGTCTATTTATTAATGAACATAACATGGTACCAGGGTGGTGAAGATCTGCTGAAAATTGTGAAAAGCGACATGGAGAATTTGAAGCCACCAGAGCGTTTGAATCTCGAGGGAAATGTCGACTACAATTGACGGATTTTTAAACAACAATTCAAACTCTACATTGCAGCCATCGGATTCGGTATGAAGCCAGACGCAAGGAAGATAGCGTTGCTGCTTACGGTTGCAGGCCCACAGGCGATAGAGGTATTTAATACATTTGTATTTAATCTAGAGGAGAACAGAGGAAAATTAGAAGATGTGCTAAAAAAATTTGATGCACATTGCTCTCCCAAAAAGAATGAGACGTATGAAAGATATATCTTCCGTTCTCGGACACAGCAACAAAATGAGACTTTTGATAGCTTTATAACTGATCTGAAACTGAAAGCACAGACATGTAATTTCTCTGAGCTCAAAGCATTCATGATTCATGACCAGATTGTGTTTGGTACTCATGATAAAAAAGTCAGGGAACGTCTGTTGAGAGAAACCGAACTAAATTTGGAAAATGCGGTGAAAATATGCCAAGCCAGCGAGCTAGCTCGAAAGCACGCCAAGACTTTCAGTGAAATCAATAATGATGCAATTGTAATGAGTGATAATGCTGCTGTCGGTGCTGTGTCCTACAAGGGGAAGAAATGTGGGCAGAACAGAAATGAAAAGCAATCGGAGGATGACATTTTTAATTGTAAACGCTGTGGTTACAAACACCAGTTAAGACAATGCCCAGCATTTGGAAAAATGTGCACAAAGTGTAATGGAAAGAATCACTTTGCCAAACAATGCTTTTCAAAAGTAAAAACAACGAAAGGGCAACAAGTTAATGTGATTGAGGACACTGATTTAAGTGAGACATTTTTTGTAGGAATGGTGTCATGTGACGATATCAAAAAAGATACAGAAAATGTGCAGCCCTCAGAAATGGACAATGCTGAACATAAAGTCAATGCAGTAAAAGTGGACAAATGGATAATCCCACTGCAGATAAATGGAGCATTAGTTACATTGAAACTGGACACTGGGGCAAAAGCAAACTTAATCAGTATGAGTGGCATAAAAAAATATGAAAGAAAAGCCCAAAATACAGAAAAAGTCAGTACTACCGAAGAGCTATAATGGACAGAAAATAGATAGCTTAGGTTTATGCAGACTTAAAGTGACAGTCAAAGACAAAGTGCATCATCTCATGTTTTCTGTTGTGGCTGAAAGACTTGATTCGATACTAGGTGACAAAGCTTGTGAAGACTTAGAACTGGTCAAGAGAGTCTACCGTATAAACTGTGCCATAAGCAGACCAGATGACTCAGGTGATGAAGCAGAGAGCCCATCAAGGATGAAAAGGCCAAAGGGTATCCATGTCTTCAAAAAGCCTAGTTTCTCCAAGAAGAAAGAAAAAGACTTTAAGGTCAAAGAGAAGCCAAAGGAAGAAAAGCACAAAGAGGAAAAACACAAGGAGAAAAAGTCCAAAGATATAACCGCAGCAGATGTTGTTAAGCAGTGGAAAGAGCAAAAGAAAAAGAAGAAGCCTGCACCAGAGCAGGAAGCAGTTCCGGTGGATACTCCTTCTTCCCTCAGGCCAATCTTTGGTGTTCCATTAGCCGAGGCTGCTGAGAGGACTATGCTGTATGATGGGATCCAGCTGCCAGCAGTTTTTCGAGAGTGCATTGACTACATTGAGAGTTATGGCATGAAGAGTGAAGGAAACACTGAAATCCTCTCCAAGCAAAGATCGCAAGGAGAACTCGATCTATACAAAAGCAGATTGATGACAATGCCGCAACTGCATCTTGTCGTTCACCGCCAGAACAATCTCAAGAAGACACATCAGACTCACCCGTGTTGAGAAGATCCACACGTGAAGTAAAAGAGCCTGATAGACTTAATCTTTGAGTACAATGTAAAGCTTTGAAAATGTGTTGACTGTTTTGAAAATGTTTATGTTTATAGAGCACTAACAAAAGTGTTACTGATATTATCTTTATTGTTTTCTTGAAAGTTGATTGATATTGATTTTGTTGAACCTCAAAGAAAGGAGGATGTAGTGATCAATAATATGTCTTTCTGTGGTGGACACTAGGTGGAGCCGTAGAGCTGTATGTATATAAGACTACATTACCCATGAGGCTAGGCTACCCACAAGGCAACAGTCAAGATGGCAGCCTGCACACATGCTGCATCTCTACAGGTACTGTACCTAGAGAACGTGTACTGAATAAATGACTAGCTAGAAGCTAGCTGTGTTCATAATAAGAATGTCTATTTGTTAATGAACATAACACACACCTGATCAACAGCTAATGCTTTCCCTTAAACCACAGACATCTGCAGATAGTAAGGTTGTTTCCAGAGATATTTCCATGGGGCCCAGGTTACTGATTCACTGCCGACTCTCCCATACCTTAAAACACACACACCACCCACACACACCCACCTCCCACCCACACCACACCGCCCACCTCATACACACCCACCCACACACACCCACCCACACACATACAGCCCACCTCACATACACACCTCCCACCCACACAGCCCACCTCACACACCCCACCCATACACACATACAGCCCACCTCACATACCCACCCACACACACACCCGTACACACCCACCTCCCACCCACACAGCCCACCTCACACAGCCACCCACACACACCCACCTCCCAAACACACACCCACCCATACACACCCACCTCCCAAACACACACCCCACCCACACACCCACCTCCCACCCACCTCACACACCCCACCCACACACACCCACCTCCCACCCACACAGCCCACCTCACACACCCCACCCACACATACCCACCTCCCACCCACACCCCACCCATACACACCCACACACACCCACACACATACAGCCCACCTCACACACCCACCCACACACACATACACACCCACCCACACAGCCCACCTCACACACCCCACCCACACACACCCCACCCACACACACCCGACCATACACACCCACCTCCCAAACACACACCCCACCCATACACACACACCTCCCACCCACACACCCCACCCACCTCCCAAACACACACCCCACCCACCCACACACACCCACCTCCCAAACACACACCCCAACCACACACACCCACCCACCTCCCAAACACACCCCACCCACACACACACAAACCCACCTCCCAAACACACACACCATCCACACAACCCAACCACACACACACATCCCACCCACACACACATACACCCTCCCCAAACACACACACTAATGTAGACCTTACCCAGATCCTTACTGACAGCTGTCCGTGTCGGCTGTCCCAGGGACACATGTTTCACTTCACACCAGTAAGTGCGGTTACTCTCCCACTCTGCTGTCGGCACAGTGAGCTGGCTCACAGTCCGGTAGGTGCCGTTACTGCCCAAAGCCACTCCAAAGTGTGTCACTCCTGTATCCAGCGGACCATTCTCATCTCTCCAAGTCACGGAGATATCAACAGGGTAAAAGTCTGACACCAAACAAGTCATTGCAACAGTTTGTCCTGCTGTGTCAGCGTCAAGTGGAGGAGAGATCAGATGGACCACAGGCTCCTGAATGTAACCATCTACAGCACAGACAGGAACATGTCATTAGATAGGAAATCAAACAAATATTTACAGCTTCATCACTTGCATTGGAGCAAATGTATTTACAGCATGTTAACTGAAGGCAGAGAGCAGTGAGTATCCTGGTAAAACAGCATCAGTAATTCTGTAATAAAGCAGAATGAAGGGAATCAAGGGATATGGGGATAGGACGGGAAAGTGGAGTTGAGCCATGATCTTATTGAATGGCCGAGCAGGCTTGAGGGGCCGTGCTTATGTTCTTACGATCAATTAGACATACAGTCTAGAGGGCTAGAAATTCGGTATCGCCCCGGTTGGGGCACTAACTTTTGAGAAATTTGAAGTTTAGCACCAGGCGCTAATCAATCTCGCTGCCCGCTAAATTCAGTCTCAGCACTCAAAGAATAAGAAAATAAGAAATAGAAGCATTCAGCCCCTCGAGCCTGCTCCGCCATTCAATAAAATCATAGCTAATCTTCTACCTCAACTCCACTTTCCTGCAATAGCCCCATATCCCTTGATTCCCTTAATATTCAAAAATCTATCGATCTCTGTCTTGAATATACTCAACGACTGAGCCTCCACAGCCCTCTGAGGTAGAGAATTCCAAAGATTCACCACCCTCTGAGTGAAGAAATTTCTCCTCATCTCAGTCCTAAATAGCCGACCCCTTATTCTGAGACTGTGACCCCTGGTTCTAGACTCCCCAGCCAGGGGAAACATCCTCCCTTCATCTACACTGTCAAGAATTTTGTATGTTTCAATTAGGTCACCTCTCATTCTTTTAAACTCTCGAGAATATAGGCCTAGTCTACTCAATCTCTCCTCATAGGACAATCCCCCCCATCCCAGGAATCAGTCTGGTGAACCTTCGTTGCACTCCCTCTATGGCAAGCATATCCTTCCTTAGGTAAGGAGACCAAAACTGTACACAATACACCAGGTGTGGTCTCACCAATGCCCTGTATAATTGTAGTAAGACGTCTTTACTCTTATACTCAAATCCTCTTGTAATAAAGGCCAACATACCATTTGCTTTCCTAATTTCTTGCTGTACTTGCATGTTAACTTTCAGTGATTCGTCTACAAGGACACCCAGGTCCCTCTGAACACCAACATTTCCCAATTTCTCACCATTTAAAAAATACTCTGCTTTTCTATTTTTCCTACCAAAGTGGATAACTTCACAGTTCTCCACGTTATATTCCACTTGCCATGTTCTTGCCCACTCACTTAGCTTGCCTATATCCCCTTGAAGCCTCCTTGCATCCTCCTCACAACTTACAAAGCTGGGTGGGAATGTATCATCAGCAAACTTGGATATATTACATTTGGTCCCCTCATCCAAATCATTGATGTAGATTGTAAATAGCTGACGCCCAAGCACTGATCCTTGCGGCACCCCACTAGTTACAGCCTGCCAACCTGAAAATGATCTGTTTATTCCTACTCTCTGTTTTCTGTCCGTTAACCAATCCTCAATCCATGCTAATATATTACCCCCAAAGGTCTATTTACCTCTATTTCTTCACCAATGTTAGTAACAAGAGGAATATATCCCCAATAGGGACAAGAAGGGTTGTAACTGGACAGAGAGGTAAGGGGATTGCTCATTAGCTTTATCGCCTATCTTGGAGTCTACAAGTTCAAGAGAGGTACTCAGAGGGGTCGATTTTCCTGGAGCCATCAGGCGGGGTTTCAGGTGGCGGGGGGGGGGGGGGGGGAAATCACAACAATAGGGGGTTGCGACCCCCCCCGCCTGATTCCCCGCCCCGTCCGACTTTCACCCCAGCGTTTCAATCCGACTCGAATCAGTCCCGCCCGCAGCTGGTGGGACTGGTCGTCGGGAGCCTAATCACCAATAATTGGCATCTTTAATGCCATTTTAAGGGGCCCTTGCTATTTTCAGCCTTTTCCCACGTTAAGCACACCTGGTGGGAACCCCGCTGATGAAACCTGGCGTGAACAATGTCGGCTTGCTTACTTTCAGCTGCAGGTCAATCAGGAAAGAAGAGATTTAATCAGACAGCATTTGTAGGTTGCAGGACCTTGTTGTTTCAGGCTTGGGGCAACTTGTTCAAGGCTTAGGCACAGCTGTGGAAGGTTGGAGCCTCACACACTTCTCCAGTGTGAGCTCCTGGGAAGCTCCTCTCGCCACCCTCACTCAGCGCTTCCTCAACTGAGGCACCTACCAGAAGCATGGGAGACCATTTTTTCCTTCCCCTCTTGGCATTAGAGGACCTCCAGCCCCAATCGCGAAATGACACACGCCACAACTGCAGAAGTTGCCATCTGAAATTTTATTTACAATAACCAACTGATGGCATTTAAAAAATAAACACAACATTTCACCCAAGTGACTACCCTTGTGATTAGTGGTGCTTTATTTTTCTCTTACGCGTGCTCCTACATAGTGGTTCCCCTGTGGCTTCAGCAGATGTGGAGGCCCCTTGCGCACTTTCCTGTTGCTCCTGTCTTAACACCTTTGGCGGGCGTCCTCTGGGGTGGCGAGCCTGTGAGGGCTCGCCAGCAGTCTGCTGCTCCTGCGGCTGTGCTGGGGTTGAGACTCCTATCTCCATTGGGTGTGGACTCTGGCGGGGCTCTGACGGAGGGCTCTGCAGTGGCATGGAAGTGTGAGCGCTTGGAGAGGAGCCCCACTTCCTTGAGGTCTGCCACCAACCTCCCTCTCATGGGTCAGGTCCCCCTCAGTGCCTGCAAGTGGCTTGAGAGCAGCTTGCTGCACATCAGGGGGGCCATGGGGACCCGTTTCTACAATGGCAGTCCTACTCAGAGGGCCTGCCATGAAGGTCTGGTTTCTCTGCTCAATAGCTGACCATCGTTCCTCCAGAGATGTCAGTCTATTCTGAACACTCACCATGTTTTCAACACTCTGGCGACTTAGCTCCTCCGTGGCCGTAGCCATCCTCTCCTCTACTGTAGCCATCCTTTCCGCGGAGGTTGCCATCCTTTCCGTGGTGATGCGTTCATGCGCCAATGACTCCACAAAGGCTCTGCTCATGTTCGCTAGGGACTCCTCCATTCACTCCACACTCGCAGTGACCCTGGAGACAAAACCTGCCAGAGACTCCTGCATCTGTGCATGGAGATCCATCACCTCTTCTCTTGCGGATGGACCCAGAGGCAGAGGGTCGACATGCAGCAGAGTTGAGCTGGCAAAGTCCTGCGTCCTCCGACGAGGACTCTCCACTGCTGTCCCTGTCTCCACCATCTGCTGATGCTCACTTGTGAGCTGTGATACACCAGGTGACAGCACTACTCTATCTCGCGAAGGTCCCACTGAGGTGTGAGTGTCTGCGCTGGTGCTGGGTGCACTTACTTCTGCTGACGCTGCGCCCTCAGAGGTGGGAGCTTCCTCTGAGGTGTCTGGCTGCTCAGCCTCTTCCTCCTCCGCAGTGGGGACGGGGGCTTCGGATGGTCCTGTGGGGGAGTAAAGGAAAGAGTTAGAGATGTGATGCCAAGCTTACATGCACATTGGATTTTGCAGATGTTCATAAGTCCAAATGATGTAGCTTCAGAATCATAACAGCGACTCATGCTATGTCAATGAGAGCGATGGAAAACTATTCTGTCACCAGCTTGTGGGTCTGCCCCTGTCTCTCCTTCCCCAGCTTCCGCAGCCACATCAGCTCCGACAATTTCCAGGACTCCTTCCTCCCAGGGGGTCAGGTGGCCTATTGAGGGTGGGCCTCCTCCAGTCCTGGCTTGCTCTCTGTTGTTGTGAGCTCTCTTTTCCTGCAATGAAGGAGACAAGTGGAGTTTGAGTGAGAATGAAGGAGTGAGTGTAGAGGTTGCATAGCATAGATACTTAGAGGGAGACAAAGATAGTGTGAGGCTGCAAGACCAAGGGCCCTCCCTGTGTGTTGTCAGTTGTGCTCAAAGCATCAGAGTGAGAGGGAGTGTGAGGTGCTGCATGGTGGAATAGTTATGTGAACGTGAGCATAGAGAGAGAGGGAATGGATAAGGGTGCATGGCTGTGACTGTGAAGTGGGATGTGGAGGAAGAGAGTGCTAAAGCTGAGTGCTGGTGGGGAAAGGCAATGGGGATCAGTTTGAGGGTGATGGGAACTTCATACTTACTTTTCCTGTACGGTGAAGGTCATGGAATCGCTTCCGACACTGTACCCAGGTTCTTCTGGTGACTCCCAGCGAGTTGACATCTGCTGCCACCTGCATCCATATAGCCTTGGTCTCAGTGGGAGGCCTCTTCCTCCCTGACCTAGGGAAGAGGACCTCCCTGTGGGCCCTCACCCCATCCAATAATGCCTGCAGTGAAGCCTCGTCGAATTTGCTGCCAGCTCGGGGTCTGGCACTGGCCACAGCTGCTGCAGGCTCCTCTGCCATCCTGTGTGGTTCATATGGAAGCCTGCAGAGGTTGCAATGCTTGCTATAGACTTTAAAAGCACCACGAATGATGACATCATACTGTGGGGCTTTCTGACTGGAAATAGTCAATTAGCAAGGGTTCCCACACGCTGGAAATGAATTGGCCAATTGAGGGAAAATTGCTTCAATCTGGCAGGCCCATTTACATTTATGTGGGAACCCTGACATTCGGGGAACCCGACAATTCCCCACACCTGTGGGAAAATCAACCCCAGAGTCTCCTCAGATATGGGAATGATATTCCATCCTTGACTAGACTTGAGCCTTATAGAGAGTGAAGACATGTTGAGGGTATAATAAATGTTTGGCAGGAAAGAAGAAACTGAACTCTTTGGATGAAAGCAAGACTTTGTGCGTAATTTTAGCACATTTAATTTTAATTAGAATATATGCAGTAAATAAAGATAATGTTCTTACCATTTCTTTTCCTCAAACTGCGCCTCACAGGAGATGACAACGAAACATGTTGAATCTCACAAGTGTACACAGAGCCAGAGTCCCACTCCTCTGCAGCAACTGTTAACTCACTTCTGGAACTGTAGCTCCCATTTGTCTTTAGAACTGGTAGAAGGGTTTGTGAACTGGAGGCTGACTGATTGTTATTAACCAGCCACCTGAAGGAAATGCTTTCAGGATAAAATCCAACAGCCAGACACACAACTGTTGCTGTCTTCTTTACATCAATCTCTTCAAAGGTTGGTGGCAAAACAGAGATCGATGGTGGAATCGTGTCTAAATGAATAGAGATGGTTATTGTTCAGAATGGTATTGTACAGATGATGAGGTGATTGAACTCAGATAATGGTAAAGAAAGAACTTGCATTTAGATGTCACATCCTCAGGACATCCCAAATCACTTCACAACCAGTGAATTATTTTTGAAGTGTAGTTACTGTTATTTTGTTGGATAATGTGGCATTTAATTTGCACACAGTGAAGTTCCACAAACAGCAATGAGAAGAATGTCTAGTGAAATCTTTTTGCTAAAATAAGTCTTTTTTTATGACTATCCATACATTAAAACAACATTTTCTAGATAGCTTCTATGTCATAGTAACATAGGTCACAATTTTCCTTACCTCGGTGGGTCCGCTGCTGGCTCCACCCTGCTCTGTGAAATTACTTTCCATTATTAGGGCTTGTTAAGCCGCCCAGAGCTTTTCCCAGGTGAATTAGAGGAAGTGGGTCTGGTGACATCATTTCATGACACGTCATCAGCCGGTTTCCTTAAAAGGACCATGGTCACCTTACATTTGTGCGGTCAGTGTTCTACAGCATTGAGGTGCTGCAAACACTGACAATCACCGCACAGAGGTGCAGGGCTGCACCCAGACTCTCCCATGACTCCCTCCATAAGCACGCAGAGAGGTCCTCTTCCTTTCCGATGGGCAGAAGACACCTCCCCAGCAGGGATGTCGTCAGGAGGATCTGGGTGCAGTGGCAAAAACCTTTAAATGATCTCATTAGATCATGAAACGTTAGTACAAAGCCATACTCACCTTCATCCTACTGTGCCTCTCATCATATCCCCATCACGCTGCCTTCCCTACCCTACTCCTGCACATCCTTACTCACACCAACTTACCTTGCACCTCCACCCATCCCTCTCTCTCTATCTACTTTATTACATCCCCATCTCATTAGCCACCCTCACACCCACCCTCATCCTAGTGCAATCATACCAACTAACAACACACAAGGGTAGCCACTTGGGTGATTTATCCAATGTTCACGTAAAGTTTCTGTAAATGTGCTGTCAAACATTTAAACCTTTACTTTCAACACTTTGCGTTCATAGACAGATTTGTGTGAACATTTGGAAGTGGCTTAGTGAGTTGCAGTGAATGGTGAGACATAACGGTACCCCCCGCAATGGTGGCAAGTGTGAAAGGAATGGCTTGGACATTGTAGGGATGCTTTATGGTGTTGGCGTGGGGTGGTGCCAACCTAGAACATCATGTGGCAGCCAGGGTATACAGCGTCAATGTGGCAGCCAGGGTGTACAGCGTCAAGTGAAGTAAATCTACCATGGTGAGGCCATCCCTGACCTCCCGGGCAGGAATGTGTTCAGGTGCTGATGCCCTGTGTCCTGTGCAGTATCAGGTGATTGCGGAGAAGGTTGGTGTTGTTGTTGGTGCTGCCGGTGTGCCTGGTGCTGCTGGTGTTGGGGCTCATTGTGGTCAGATTCTGAAGACCAAGGTGAGACAGTATAAAGGGCACCCATGTTGATGGAATAGATGGCAAGTGAAGTAGAGATGACAGAAGCATGCTGTCAATGGTGAGAAGAGTTCTTCCAATAAGGTGAGAGTGGATGGAGAGTGGAAAGTGGAACTCCTGCAGAATCTATGCTGGAAATGGATTGAGATACAGCTTGTGGCTGAGGAAAGTGATGATCTGTCAGGTGAGAGCTTTTACTATAAATTTGAAGCTGTCAAGTAATCAGCTGAAGCAATGGACACTGAACTCCTGCCTCAGGTTAACAGCCGTGGTCCCCGAACAGCGTGGATCCTGTGGCCATGAAGTTACAGTGAAAAGGTAAGTTAAAAAAGCCTGTTAAGCATCTGTCAACTAGATGTTAATGAGATTAATTGGACCCGCTGTCAAAAAGAACCACTTTCTCACCCGATACGCTACCGATTGTGCCCACTGACCCCCCCGAAAAATTCTGGCCATAATAACAATTTCAGGCAGGGAAAGGCCTTAGGTCCATCTAGCCCACCCAATCCACAGTGTTCCCTTGATGCATTTCTAATAACCCTGAATCCCACATGTTGACAAGAACCTGTCTAGTTCCTTCTTGAAACCCATGGAGGTGTCTTGTTCCACCACACATGCCAGTAATATATTCCATATACTTCCACTCTTTAAATAAGAAAGTTCCTCCTGCATTTCCTCCTTTTTTTGTTGTTCTTAATTTGTAAATATGACCCCTTGTGCTTAAATTCTGTACATGGCAGAGAAGTTTACTTGGATCGAATTTGTTCAAACTTTTCATAATTTTAAACATTGTTATAAGTTAGTAACACACCGCATTATAAATACAATCAAAATATACTTATGGTGCAAGTGGATTATGTGAGTTAATAAATCATTTTTTGAGCTGCCATGGATGGGGCGAGTCTCTTTAGGTGTATTTTTCACTTTTTAAAATGGTTCACACAAAGAACCAAAACTGTATTTATGGGATCAAGTTTTACAGGTGTCAGAAACAGTTAAACACTTGGAAATATCAGTGCTGCGCAGCTTGGGATGGAGGTTACAAGTGTGAAACGCAGTTTCTGATCAGCACAGCTGTATTAGTGGAAAGTTCGGGTTAGAGTTTCCGCTTTTTTACACTAGTAATATCAGGACAATCTGGGCGGAATTGGCAAAAGATTGGGGGATTTAAAACGCAAGTGAGTTATGCCCAAAACCACTTACGCTCGTGTTTTCTGCCATCTTTTACGCTGGCTCAAGATTCAATTCGCTGGAATTAGGCCTCGCCCACAAAACTGGCCACAACCCCGGATTGAAATTGCGAGATTCTACGGATTGCGCTGGTTCAGGCCGGTTCTTCAAATTGCGCTCATTTTCTTAGGCACACAAGCACTAGTAGGCATGTCTTAAAAGTTTTTTATATTAATAAATATTTAATTTACTAAGAAACTGACAAGTGTACACCAACAAAACTATTGAATAGTTCAACAGAGGCTTTTTTTTAAAGTCATTTTCATTGATTTTAAATAGGGTTACTCACAGATGGACATTCTTATTAAAAATACTTATTTTTGCTGATAAACCCATTTTCAGCTGCATTAATAAAACTGCACTAGGTTACCACTTTTAAATACATCAAGGAATACTTTTTAATGGAAAGAAAATAAAAATAAATAAAGCAGAGTATTAGAGGCCCAAATTTCAGACACCTGGAGACTTGTCCCCTACATTGCTCCATTTGTTAAGCATCGCACACTGGGTTGGAGTTTGACTATTTGGGGCCACTCCATGAAGGGAACGAGCTCTTCAAGCATGTTAAAAGAGCATGCTGGTATGGTTTTGAAATCAGTACTTCTGAAAGTGCCAAACCCAGTCTTATATATGAATATATTATATATATATATTTATTTCCTATGTGACTTCTGAGAAATTGTAGTTCTGCAAGAATCACTTTTCTAATGCTTGGCAGAAGTTAAATTCTGTTGATCATGGAACCAGTGCTTGTTAAAAAATATATTAAAAAATATATTAATGACTTGAACAAGAGTAATATAAGCAACATTTTCAAATTTTCAGTTGACACCAAAGTACAAGATGTTGAAAATAATGAGAATATATGTAACGCAGCCAGGTTGGATCTTCTAGGTTACCGAGGCAATAGGTGGCAGATGTAGTTCACTATGGAAAAGACTAAAATAATTAGAATGGGAGGAAGTGACCAAAATAGGGACTATGCATTAAATGGAATATATGTAGAGTGTATTAATCAGTAATGGATCTAGGGATTGTAGCACAGTGCTTAGCTTCGGCAAAGGTAGGCAAATAGAGTACTAGGTGGCAGATGAAAAGAGGTTGTATTATTGCTGTGTAAGGCATTTTTTAGATCCAATCTGGAGCATTGCGTACAGTTTGGCTCTTAAGAAGGTACAGTGTTATGAACAATAAAGATAATTTCAGATATCAGGAATTTATAATACCAGGTTAAGGAAGTTTGGCTTCTTTTCTTTGAAGAAAGACTTCAGGTGACCTAGTTGAAGCTTGAGATTCTGAAGGGACTTGACAAAGCTGATCCAAGCAAACTGTTCACTGGGGTGAAAATCAGGACATTAGGAGTGAAAAGGGAAGCAAGACAAAACTTTTTCACCCAAAAGGGTAATGGACTGTAAATTCAGTAAGTTACATGGGGAGGTCGTTAAAATGAACAAAATTAATGGGTTTAATAGGAAATTTAAATGCGTTTCTGGAACAGAAAGGGATTGTGTTTTATAGGTGTGGTTTAGCTTTTAAAAAGGGACATGCTTGTCAGGCTATCGGTCTTTACGTGTTCTTAAATAAATTGTGTTGTTTTGTTAAGCTGCTAAAGCCCTATTTCAATAAGAATAGTCCTGTGCTTTGGACACTTTTAAAAATTAAATTGATAAGCATGTGACAACTCTGAACCAATAGTGCGTATATTGACAAACTAAAAGCATCATTAGTGCTGAGTTCACAGTCTGGTAAAGCAGTTAGACTTAATTAGGCAGTTATGAATAATGAGTGAGTAAGGGATCTCATATAGTCTGCTGTTTAACTCACCATCTTTAATGATCTCTTTTCTGGTGGGAGAAGACAGGGCTTCATGTGAAACAACACAGGAGTAACGAAACCCACTGACCCACTGAAATGTCGACACTGCCAGTTCACTGATAATGGTGTAACTGTCATCAGATTCCATCAGTGCTCCTGAGTTTGAAATCCCTGAAGATACCTGGGTGTTGCCAATGTACCAAGACACAGAAATACTCTCTGGGTAGAAACCACTCACCACACAAGCAAGTTTGCTGCCAGTCTGCTGGGACATTTTCTCAGGCGATGGATAAAGGAGAGCAACTGAAGGTGGTCTAGGTGGGATGGCTGAGATTAGAAGGCAAAGGACAGTTAGCTTAATTTCCTTCTATTGTAACACTAAAACCATACAGGCTTTTACTGTTTCTTTGAATGTAGCTTCACTATATTTTGTCACTAGACTTTTTAACCCCACTTTAGCACCTCCTTAAAATTAAGTTTAATTTTGCATTTGTTCTATGATCCAAGTTTTTCATAAATCTTTTAACTTTTATTTGTATGCTTCAGATATTGGTGCTTTTAATGATATTGCCTGACTTTGTATTAATGTCTATATTTGTCCACAGGTTCATAATACAGAAAGAGGACACTCAATCCATGGTGCCTGTACCAGCTCTCTGAAAGAGCTATACATTTAATTCTATCTGTACCAGGTTCATCCCATTGACTCCGTCCTGCTCCATCTGTACCAGGTTCATCCCATTGACTCTGTTCCTCTCCATCTGTACCAGGTTCATCCCATTGACTCTGTCCTGTTCCATCTGTCCCAGGTTCATCCCATTGACTCTGCCCGGCTCCATCAGTACCAGGTTCATCCCACTGACTCTGTCCCACTCCATCTGTACCAGGTTCATCCCACTGACTCTGTCCCACTCCATCCGTACCAGGTTCATCCCACTGACTCTGTCCCGCTCCATCTGTACCGGGTTCATACCACTAACTCTGTCCCACTCCAACTGTACCAGGTTCATCCCACTAGCTCTGTCCCACTCCAACTGTTCCAGGTTCATCCCACTGACTCTGTCCTGCTCCATCTGTACCAGGTTCATCCCATTGACTCTGTCCCACTCCATCTGTACCAGGTTCATCCCACTGAGTCTGTCCCACTCTAACTGTACCAGGTTCATCCCATTGACTCTGTCTGACTCCATCTGTACCAGTTTCATCCCATTGACTCTGTCCCACTCCATCTGTACCAGGTTTATGCCATTGACTCTGTCCCACTCCATCTGTACCAGGTTTATGCCATTGACTCTGTCCCACTCCATCTGTACCAGGTTTATCCCACTGACTCTGTCCCACTCCATCTGTACCAGTTTCATCCCATTGACTCTGTCCCGCTCCATCTGTATCAGGTTTATGCCATTGACTTTGTCCCATGTAAACCACGCCCAAGTAACTGGGAGAAATCACCACAGTAACAGAAAAAAACCCCCAGACCAACAGAGTATCCAATAAACAATATTAGACTCTGTAGAATCGCTTTCTTGTAAACTAAATTCTTGTGCAACATCTAATTGCATCCATAGCCTCATCTAAACCTGAGCACTATCCCAGTTAATATTCTGCCACTAGGTTAAAGGGCCTTTAACTGGTGAATAATGTTGGAGTTAAATTTAATCCGCTTGCCGAGGAGTGACCACATTGTAAGGTGCAGATGGTGAAGAGGAAATAGATCCGCCTGCGGTGACCTACGAGTCATTTCTCCTCAGCAATTAGATGCTCTATTGGCTATTTGTACGAAATCGCAAACTCAGCAGTTACATTTACAATTTCGCTACCAATAGCGCACATGGAAAATCTTTCCCTCGGTGTCTGTTAAACATTTGAGTCCAGTCACTATTTCCTTCTAATGAATCCCCACTTACCTGGTTTTACTTTCAGGATAGTTCCACATCCGCACCAATCAGTCGCTTGTTCAACAGCATCCCCACTCTGACAGTAATAACTGGTTGAATCCTCCTGTTTCAAGTTGTCGACTTTTAAAGCGAATTTACTCCCACCAGACCAGTCCTTTGTTCCGGAAAATCGGGATTCAATCCCTGACATACGAGTAAAGGATGCAGATCCCGGGCTCCAGGACAGGAGCCATTTGATTGTCGAGGTTCCAGGCGGTACATAACCCCATGTTATTTGGCGATCATCATCATTTCTGCTGGTTAGACATTCCAGTTTCACCGATTCTCCCTCTCGACTGATCACAGTTGACTGACTAATTCTCAGATTAGCGTTACATAGCACTGGATCTGAAAAGGGAGACATAAATCTTTAGGTGAACACAGATAGTCATAGAGTCATAATGGCACAGAAGGAGGCCATTGGGCCCATCGCTTTCCGTGCAGGCTCTCTGTAGAGCAATCCAGTCAGTCCCATTCCCCCGCTCTATCCCCGTAGCCCTGCAAGTTTATTTCCCTCAAGTGCCTATCCAGTCTCCCCTTGAAAACATTGAGTGTCTCCACTTCCACCACTTCTGTCGGCAGTGAATTCCAGGTCCTCACCACTCGCTGCGTAAAAATGTTTTTTTCTCACATCCCCCTGTACCTCTTGCCCGAAACCTTAAATCTGTGTCCCCTAGTCCTTGTACCATCAACTAGTGGGAACAGTCCTTCCCCGTATAGCCTATCCAAACCCACCATAATCTTGTACACATCTATCAAATTATCCTTCAAACTCCTTTACTCTAATGAAAACAAATCCAGCTTCTCCAACCTGTCCTTGTAGCTAAGATCCCCCATCCCTGGAATAGTGACAAGTGGAGAAACAAATACAGGGAGATTGGCTTCTTACCCATTTGGATGGCAATCAGAATAAAGGCGCAGAACACTCCCTTCATTTTCAGCTCTAGAGTTGCCCAGTTAAGTGCTTTTGCATGATCTGACACTGCCATACTGAGAAGTTCAAGTGAAGTTTAGCTGTTTAGAAGGGGGTGGGTCACATCACGTGTTTCCTTTTTGGCTGATCAAGCATTTTGAGCAAAGAAGGAACAGATCCTGAATGAGCTGCTGTTCTGTAGCCCTGACCTACAAAACTCCCATCACATCAAACACAACTGTCAACCGGTAGCACTCTTAACTCTGAGTCAGTAGGTTATGGGTTCAAGCCCCACTCCAAGAAAAAGTCTACTCTGACACTTCAGTGCAGTACTGAAGGAGCGCCTCTGTAGCAGTCGACACAGACTTCATGGATTTTTGGATTTTTGACCCCTATTAAAAACTGACAGGCTGTTTGCAGGGGGGGGGGGGTGGTGGGGGGAGCAGTGTAAAACCCACTCCAACTGGAGATGACTCATTCGTATGGAAAGGAACTGTCCTGGGAACAACGGCCCGAGAGGCCCACTCCCAAGTCTTGATTAACAAGGCTGACGACTCATTGTTCTAGTCAAGATGAACTCGTTAAGTTAATCGGCAGGAAGATCGAAAAGAGATCAAAAACCATTTCAAACCATTCAAGAGATCGAAAACCCATTCCCCCAGGCCATGTGTCCATTAAAACCACAGACAACGGTTTGTGTATTGGAGGGGTATAAAAAGAGCAGTTTGGATAGCTCGCTCTCTCTCTCTCCTGCTCTCCACACAACGTAACATCAAGAAGAGCTGAGCCTTGCTCTTCCAACCGAGACGAACGTCGAATAAGGCTGGGACTCGCGTGCTGCAAGGCCGGTACGGAACCAGGTAGCCGAGACGTACGGGAGGAAGCTGAAAATTTGGTGGAGGTGTTAGACGTTGCCTTGGCAAAGAGCTTGCCAAACTCATCCTCAAAGTCCTTGCTATTGAGTTGGCCAGCGTCAGTCATTGGGAACTAGCCACTAAAACATTCCCTAAGATGCTGATGGTGCCGATCGTTCACCCGGCTGATGGACTAAAAGTGCGATTTTCAGCTCAGCTTTGCAACAAGAGTTTAGTTTGTGATAGTTAGATAAACTCACAATCAAAGCTGAGAAACATTTATCTTATGGTGTGATTGATCGTTTCTATCCAATCATGTGATAAATAATACACTGTCATGATAATGGTTCAATTTGCTAGCAACATTTTTCAATTCCAGTCGGATTCACTGATGTAGTATTGTGGTATTGAGAACACATTTTGATGGTGGGCTGCTCATGCAAAATTACTCTCATGAATCACACTCATTGCCGTGGAATTCACATGATAAAGGCATTAAACTCTTTTTTTCTGGTGAGAAAGGTAATTTTTTGTTTAGACCCAGTGTCAACATTGATCACTCCCAGGTCAAAAGTAGCCGAAGTTAAATGCAGAGTAGAGCTCCCACTACATTTTCCCAAGCCTCTACATTAACACATTCCTAAGAGTACCCTCATTGTACAGTGTGAGTTTTGGTTTTTACACATCAGCCAGTCTCATGAATTGAAAATGCTAATTTAGTGTCAAGTTATGCACAGTTTTGTGCTGTAGACCCTGAGCCCCACACTAGGATCTGGGTTGAGACATTCCAAATTGATTCCAGCTCAGAGTCTGGCAGCCAATAGAGACAAACAATATTTATCTCATTAGCCTGGGTTGGACCCACCATGCTACCTAATCCAATCCTTTCACCCTTTTCTAAGAGCTGTTTAATGCCCTCACTAACAATACTGTAGCCTATCTCTTAGTCAGTGGAGTGAATCAGAAGAATTAGAAGTTATTGAGACCTTACTTCAACTCCACATCCCAAGATTGAACGTCGCACTGTGGTAGTTGTGTCCATCTCCTTTGAACGCACATGTGAATGTCAGATATGTTTCATAAAGAAAGCTAGGCAACTGTAGTTGGATATTTGATTTGGCACTGTAGAGCAGAGTGTTATAATAAATGCTCAGTTATATTAAGTTATGATCTGTACCCAGGTTACCTGTGATGGACAGAAGTTACCTATTGGTCTGTCTTTAAAGCGATTGTTTACTTTTATCTACTTGTGAAGTTAATTTATTTGTATAATTTTAAGAAGATTAAATCTTCTTTTATGTGCAAGATTCTTGTATCATTACTTTTCCAGTACAGAATATTTAACCATATCAAATTGAAATAAAACTGTACAACACTTAAAGATAAAAGAAGGTAAAATAAACCAAGGACAATCTATTTCTTCCATCTAGCTCATTCCCCCCAGGTCGATCTTTCCAAATTCTGAATGGATTATTTTCATCTCTTCCTGTGTTGGTGTCAAACCTGTTTATCCTGTTCACTGATTTTGCATTGGAGCAAAAGCTTGAAGGTCGTCTTCATCCACTGAGCATAGTAATAAGTATTACATAGCAAGAAAACTGAACATTTTGTAAGCGGCATTGTTAAGGTTTAGTCAAGAAGAATTCCATATAAAAAATATGATCCTGGTGATGCAAATCTATTTTTTTCTGTACAGTAAAGGGACATGTTTACAAATGAATCGATAGAATAGCATTGGCAGCACACCCTCTATTTCCTAATATGTGCAGCAAGTGAGTAAGGCTTGGCAGTATACCATCATACACACTCCACGCATTCAGTGTACCCTCGTACCGCCCCTGTACATCCAATATACCCTCATAATCCTTCCATACTACTCGCATACCCTTATATATCCTCCATACGTCATGCATACATTCCTATTCACTCCATACACTTCCATACCCTCATACACCTTGTACGCATTCCTTAGACCCCAAATACCCTTGTGCACCCTTCATACACTCAGCATACCCTCATAGAGCCACCATACAGCCCATATACCCTTGTATCCGATTCATATACACATATACCCTCCATTCACCAGTATACTCATCATACACCTGCTATAGGCCCTGTAAACCCTGCTACTCTCTCTCATTAGACACCGAATATCCTCATACATCCTCCATACACCCAGCATTCCCTCATAGAGCCACCATACAGCCCGTATACCCTCGTATCCGATCCATATACACATATACCCTCCATTCACCAGTATACTCATCATACACCTTCTTTAGGCCCTGTAAACCCTGCTACTCTCTCTCATTAGACACCGAATATCCTCGTGCATCCTCCATACACCCTGTATTCACTCATAAGCCTCCAACCACCGTATATATACTCGTCTGTCCTTCATGCACCTACTCCTACACCCTCATACACCCTTGTACAGTCTCCTGGCTGTAGTGCTGATGCCCTGTGCTCCCGAACTGGTCACACCTCTAGCTAAGCTGTTCCAGTATAGCTACAACACTGGCTTCTCCCCAACAATGTGGAAAATTGCCCATGTCTGTCCTGTCCACAAAAAGCAGGACAAATCCAATGCAGCAAATTACCATCCTATTAGCCTAACCCCTGTCATCAGCAAAGTGATGGAAGGAGTCATCAACAATGCTATCAAGCAGCACTTATTCACCAATAACCTGCTCATGGAGGTTTGGGTTCCACCAAGCCCACTCGACTTCAGACCTCATTGTAGCCTTGGCCCATTGCATACAAGAGCTGAATTCACAGAAATCACAGAAATCCCACAGTGCAGATGGAGGCCATTTTGGCCCATCGAGCCTGCACCGACACATATCCCACCCTATCTCCGTAACCCCACGTATTTAATCCCCCTAACACTAAGGGTCAATTTATCATAGCCAATCAACCTAACCCGCACATCTTTGGACTGTGGGAGGAAACCGGAGCACCCAGAGGAAACCCACGCAAACACGGGGAGAATGTGCAAACTCCACACAGATAGTCACCCGAGGCCGGATTCGAACCCGGGTCTCTGGTGCTGTGAGGCAACAGTGCTAACCACTATGCCACCAGTGGTGAGGTGAGAGTGACTGCCCTTAAAATCAAGGCAGCATTCAACCAAGTTTGGCACCAAGGAGCACTAGTAAAACTGAAGTAGATGCCCTACAGTAGTGAGAAGAGTGTTTGTACAAAGTGTGCACATGAACATATTTGGCAGTTTTGTATGTTTGGGTTACCCATGAATGTTTGACCACCTAAATGTAGTTCTGATAAATCCCTGTTTACAATTCACTTTGCTCTATGACCTGAAAGGGGGCCTCGGTGGTAGCAGATGGCAATGTAAGGATCATTAGAGAAGCATCAAGGAAATACTGTGGATAGGTGGAGCAGATGGACCAAAGGTGGTCTTCTGCATGAAAATATTACGAAGGATTAGCAACAGTGTTGCAAGGGTCAATTTTCAATTGAGGCTCAGCCCATGAGGAAGCTCAATGTTCTTTTGAGATTAAGGGGAATCATAATATTTATAGATATGGCAAATACAAGTCATTGCACATGGTGACTCAAAATCAAGTGTATGTCATGAAGGGAGGACAGGGGAAACTGGAACAAGGCACACAGATTTAACTTAGGTCCCCTTTAAGGCAAAGATTCTATCATCAATTGTACATAACAGCTGGATTTGAATTACTTATAGTGAAACAGCAAAAGAGAGAGCAAGTTTGGGAAGTAGAGTAGTGAGAAGTCTATTTGTGCAAAGAATAATATGCAGCTGGGTGCTGACATAATACAGTTCCCAGCAATACCAGATATATGCCTAATTCGTGTTATATTATTGGATTTCTATTATTAGTAATAAAAGGAGAAATTGGTGCTACTTAAGGATGCATACAAATTGAGTATGTTGCAGAGATCAGAAAGGCCAGGTCCATGGGAGATTATGGTACGTGGGGACATCAAGGTTCGGGGGTGTCCAATCGTGGGTAGGGTTGGCCGATCGTGGGAGTGGTTTACAGGTAAGCCTGAGGGCCGGTGGGGAAGTGCTCCTGCTCCTCCTGGCCCACATGCAGTGCTGGAAAGGCAGTTACCTGCTGGATCCAGCAGGCCTCCCCTCCCTTTAGCTACTGGGTTCCCCAAGGACTGGGAAACCCGGCCAGCCAGTGTTAAACCTAAAATGGAGATAAAATCTGAGGCACGCAGCCTCATTAAAATATTTAAATAAGTGACCCGGCTCCTGGGAGCAGATTGGTTGCCGGCCCCTCCCCCCCAATCCCTTCTCCGTTAAAACCAGAAGTGGGCAGGTTCGAGGTGGGTTGGTTTGGGTTTGAAATTTTAACATTTTAGCATTCCACCCAACGCAAACCCAGCCGTTAATGGGGGTTAATTGTGATTGTCTTAAATTTGTGTCCCCGCATTACCATCTTACTGACCAGTGGAAACAATCTATCACCATTTACCATATGATAAAGGGGAGGTTAGAAATAGTTCTTTAGACAAAGGGTGGTTAGAATATGGAATTCTCAGCCACAAACCTTCATTGAAACTAAATCCATAAATTATTCTTAACAGGGAGTTAGATAGCTATTTGGAAAAGAGGAATATTAAAGGAGAATGAGCCGGAGAATGGGATTAGAGTCAGTATTCATACAGAGAAAAACACCAGTGCAGACAGGAATTTTTTTTAAATTTATTTATGGGATGTGGGCATCGCTGGCAAGGCTGGCATTTATTGCCCATCTCTAATTGCCCTTGAGAAGGTGGTGTTGAGCCACCTTCTTGAACTGCTACAGTCCGTGTGGTGAAGGTACTTCCACAGTGCTGTTAGGTGAATGTTTAATGTGGTGGATGCGGTGCTAATCAAGTGGGCTGCTTTGTCCTGGATGGTGTGGAGCTTCTTGAGTGTTGTTGCAGCTGCACTCATCCAGGCAAGTGGAGAGTATTCCATCACACTCCTTACTTCTGCCTTGTAGATGGTGGAAAGGAGAGTGAGCAGTAAAGTGGGATTAGAGTAGCTATTTATATAGAGAGAAACACCAGTGCAGACTTAATGGGCCCAATGGCTTCTTTCTATGCTGTAGCGTCCTGTGATTCTAACTCAGGCCATCTTATGTAAAATTTTTGACTTTGTAGCTCGGACCAGTGTTCTGAGGACTGCTGAGCTCTAATTTTATGATATGATTCCAATCTGAGTTGCACACAATCAGGTGCAGTGGTTCATGGATTTTTGTTCATTAACAATGCATTGAAAAGTCATCACCTTTGAGCAAGTCCATTTTATTTAAACAAATGCAATGTAGAAACACAGAGTGTTATAGGACATTAATATAATCAGTGACATTGGGAAAAATCTTGTCCCCAAAAAACAATGCTACTGCAAAATGGAAGCAGAAAATGCTGGAAATGCTTCATTGGTCTTTAACACACTGATTATGCCCTTGGCCTCTGTACCTAGTACCTCAGATGGACATAAAAATCCCACGGGACTATTCGAAGAAGAGAGGGGAATTCTCCCCAGTGTCCTGGCCATTATTCCTCAACCAGCATCACTAAAACTGATTATCTGGTCATTATCACATTGCTGCTTGTGGGAGCTTGCTGTGCGCAAATTGGCCACTGCGTTTCCTACATTACAAAGTGACTACACTTCAAAAGTACTTTATTGGTTGTAAAGCGCTTTGCGATGTCCTGAGATTATGACAGGCACTTTATAAAGGCAAGTCTTTCTTGCACAAAGTTGGTTTTGGGTGTGAATGTAACTGTTTAGTCACTTCCACATAAAGGGAGAAATTCTTGAAGTATTTTGGGAGAGGAACAAGTGTGGTCAGCAATTTTGTAATCAGTATAGGTTCAGAACATTGGGAAATCACTACTTTCTAAATGGCCTGCAGTTTCTTGATGTTTATATATATTTATTTCTGTTTAATTTCTGAGAAATTTCCACTCTGCAAGAATTACTTCTGTTTTTTAATGCTGGTACAGCAGCAAACTAAATGTTTTCATAGCTAGCTTCTAGTTTCAGCCAGGGTGTCAGGTGGGAGAGTGATGAGCTGCACCTCCA
Organism: Somniosus microcephalus; assembly: GCF_052327205.1. Taxonomy (NCBI): domain Eukaryota; kingdom Metazoa; phylum Chordata; class Chondrichthyes; order Squaliformes; family Somniosidae; genus Somniosus; species Somniosus microcephalus. The sequence continues at coordinate 143,425,507 of NC_140994.1, read as the reverse complement.
AGATTGCGTGAGGGTGCCCTTTCCCTTGGACCTAATACAACTCACTATCAGGAGTATAACTCAGACCTGCCAGTTCCATATTGTAATCCAGAAATACAGGAATTAGACGAGTAATTTTAACAGAACTACAACCTAAACATATTTTCACAAGATAATTATAGATGAGGAAGGCCATTGAGCTCATCATAATTCATCCACCCAGAGAAATGCTAACATTCCCCACATTGTAGGATCCAACTGTTTCTTAAATGATTCCAGGGTTTTTGCTTCCATTACTCCATCTGGACATTTATTCTAAGCATTGATCACTCTTTTTGTGAAGAAATATTTCCTGATATCTGTCCTAAAATCACCTTTGACTAGTTTTAACCAGAGTCTCTTTGTTCTACTCCCACAGTTTAATTTAAAGTATTATTGCGGGTTAACTTTTTCTAGACCCTTAACAATCTTATATAAATCCATAAGATCACCTCTCAGGTGCTTCCTCTCTAGGCTAGAAAGCCCAAGTTTCTCAAGCCTTTCCTCATAATGAAAATCCTTGGCTCTGGGGATCATCCTCAGAGCTCTTCTCTGTGTTGGCTTCAGTGCATGAATGAGTCTCCTGTTTCTTGGTGACTGCAACTGGTTGCACCACTCAATGTGCAGTCTGACCAGAGCACTATATAGTTTGATAATCCTTGATTACCTGATCATTAAAAAAAAAATCATTCCTGGGATGTGGGCGTCGCTGGCAAGGCCAGCATTTATTGCCCATCCCTAATTGAGAAGGTGGTGGTGAGCCACCTTCTTAAACCGCTGCAGCCCTTGTGGTGAAGGTACTCCCACAGTGCTGTTTGGGAGGGAGTTCCAGGATGTTGACCCAGTGACGATGAAGGAACAGCGATTATATTTCCAAGTCAGGATGGTGTGTGACTTGGAGGGGAACTTGTAGGTGATGCTGTTCCCATGCCCCTGCTGCCCTTGTCTTTCTAGGTGGTAGAAGTCGTGGGTTTGGGATTTGCAGCTGAAGAAGCCTTGGCGAGTTGCTGCAGTGCATCTTGTCGATGGTACACACTGCAGCCATGGTGCACCAGTGGTGCAGGGAGTGAATGTTTAAGGTGGTGGATGGGGTGTCAATCAGGTGGGCTGCGTTGGCCTGGATGGTGTCGGGCTTCTTGAGTGTTGCTGGAGCTGCACTCATCCAGGCAAGTGGAGAGTATTCCATCACACTCCTGATTTGTGCCTTGTAGATGGTGAAATGGCTTTGGAGAGTCAGGAGGTGAGACACTCACCACAGAATACCCAGACTCTGACCTTCGCTTACTGCCACAGTGTTTATGTGGCTGGTCCAGTTAAGTTGCTGGTCAATGGTGACCCCCCAGGATGTTGATGGTAGGGAATTTGGTGATGGTAATGCCGTTGAATGTCAAGGGGCAGTGGTTAGACTCTCGCTTGTTGGAGATAGTCATTGCCTGGCACTTTTGTGGCGCGAATGTTACTTGCCACTTATCAGCCCAAGCTTGAATGTCATCTAGATCTTGTTGCATTCGGGCATAGACTGCTTCATTATCTGAGGAGTTACAAATTTAACTGAACACTGTGCAATCATCAGCGAACATCCCCACTTCTGACCTTATGATGGAGGGAAGGTCATTGATGAAGCAGCTAAAGATGGTTGGGCCTAGGACACTGCCCTGAGGAACTCCTGCAGCAATGTCCTGGTGCTGAGATGATTAACCTCCAACAACTACAACCATCTTCCTTTGTGCTAGGTATGACTCCAGCCAGTGGAGAGTTTGCCCCCTGATTCCCATTGGCTTCAGTTTTACTCGGGCTCCTTGATGCCACACTTGGTCAAATGCACCTCACCTCTGGAATTCAGCTCTTTTGTCTATGCTTGGACCAAGGCTGTAATGAGGTCTGGAGCCGAGTGGCCCTGGGGGAACCCAAACTGAGCATCATGAGCAGGTAATTGGTGAGTAAGTGCCACTTGCTAGCGTTGTCGATGACACCTTCCATCACTTTGCTGATTATTGAGAGTAGGCTAACGGGGCGGTAATTGACTGGATTGGATTGGTCCTGCTTTTTGCGGACAGGACATACCTGGGCAGTTTTCCACATTGTCGGGTAGATGCCAGTGTTGTAGCTGTACTGGAACAGCTTGGCTAGAGGTGCGGCTAGTTCTGGAGCGCAAGTCTTCAGCACGACAGCCGGGATGTTGTCGGGGCCCATAGCCTTTGCTGTATCCAGTGCACTCAGCCGTTTCTTGATATCACGTAGAGTGAATCGAATTGGCTGAAGACTGGCTTCTGTGATGGTGGGGACCTCAGGAGTAGGCCGATATTTATCATCCACTCAGCACTTCTGGCTGAAGATGGTTGCAAATGCTTCAGCCTTGTCTTTTGCGCTCATGTGCTGGACTCCATCATCATAGATGATGGGGATATTCATGGAGCCTCCTCTTCCCGTTAGTTGTTTAATTGTCCACCACTATTCATGACTGGATGTGGCAGGACTGCAGAGCTTTGACCTGAACTATTGGTTGTGGGGTCGCTTAGCCCTGTCTATAGCATGCTGCTTCTGCTGTTTAGCATGCACGTAGTCCTGTGTTGCAGCTTCCCTAGGTTGGCACCTCATTTGTAGGTATGCTTGGTGCTGCTCCTGGCATGCTACATATCTACCTACAGTGATCAGCATAGATTTGACTAATTTAAGGTAATCACTGCAGGTATGTGAAAAATACATAATTGTTAATTTTACAAACGAATGACATAATAGTACAGTTCATTCAGTTCCTACAAATCCAGGCAGAAACTGCAGATCCAAAGCAGTATAGAGAGGGAGTCCTAAGCCTCTTCCCTCATGTGTGTTCATGCCTTATTCATCTCCTATTCAGGTATGAAGTTAAATCATTAACAGACCAAATTACATTTATGGACAGCTTTTATGATAGTGAAATGACCCAAGGGACCCGATAGTAACAGAGAGGTGGGGAAGGAGCGAGGGTGAAGTTTTGCGGTAGCGTATGGGCCTGCTGAATTTTTGGACTCCATTTCCCGGCCACAGCCAGCCAGATTGAGAGGCCCAGGAAACCCAGCTGGCCTGAGTTAAAGCTGGAACAGAGAAAAGTCTGAGGCGCACAGCCTCATTCAAATATTTCAATAAGTGACCCATCTCCTGGGAGCGGGTTGGTTGCCTGCCCCCTTGTTCTGCCTCTGCTAAAACTGGAAGTGGGCGGGTTCGAGGCAGGTTGAATTCAGGTTTGACATTGTTTACATTTTTACTTCACACCCAACCCAAACCCACCCAAAGTGTTTTGCAAAGGGAAGAAGTAACAGACATCCAATAGGAATTGGGAAAAGCTGGCTAGGGGAGGTAACTCAAAAATTGGTCAAAGACATAGGGGGAGAAATTCGGTATCACCCCGTTTGGAGCGCTAGTATTGGCGGTACGCAAAGTTTTGCGCCAGGCGCAATTTATTGGCACCTCGAGCGATATTGGGTTGCAGCGCCCCTGAAGGTGATTGCGGCGCTAAATCAGGCGCTGCACGGTACTCTTAAGGCGCTAACCCGGCGGCGCTACTCAGTTTCTCGGCGGCCGGGTGCAGCGCAGGTGCTGTCTTTCATCGATTTCCCCGAGATACGCTGGCGCCGGCCAGCTCTTAAAGGGGCGGGTCAATTAACATCAGCAGCCACACTCTGCGCCTTGTAGGCCTCAAAATCGGCAGTGACCTACCTGTGGCGTTCAAAACTTCCAAGACATGGAGAGGGTCAGGCAGAGAGCGGAGCGCTTTAGCGATGGGGCATTGGATGATCTGGTTGGCGCAGTGGAGCGCCGGCAAGCTGTGCTGTACCCCGAGAATGGCAGGAGGCCTCATCAGAGCGAATACCGCAGAGCTTGGAGGGATGTTTCCAAAGAGTCACCTCCAGCAGGACTCCTGTGCAATGCAGGAAGAAGTTCAACGACCTCACTCGGGTCGTTAGAGTGAGTGCCTTTTTCACAATCATCTTCATCCCTCCATGTGCACCTGACTTTATGGCCAGAGGGTGCACAAAGCCCCAATGGCCATCTGCCAGCCAGCACCCATGGCCCTTTCTGGAAACACACACGCACATTCAGCTCAGTGCATAATGTAAGGGCTATTCTACCATGGGGGGCATGTAATGGCCCTGAAATTAAGATCGGGGGCTTGCCACGCGTGCAAGCCCCCGATGTGAACTCACCCTACGCGCTGACATCTGAAGCCCGGGCCTGCTTGCATTTCCTGTCGCAGGCCCGGTTCAGATGTCGGCGCGATGTGCTTACCTGATCCAACGGCGTAGTTAGTGCGACGTGCCGGCTGGGATCAGCTGAGCACTGTGCAGCCAATCAGGGGAGGGGAAACTCATTCATGAGTTTGACAGTAAGAGCTGTCAAACTCATGAAAAGTATGGGCTGCCAAAACACTACTTTAACTTTAAATAAAATTTCAAAAAACATCCCACTGCTTATATTAACTCTAAATAAGTGTAAAAAAACGTTTTAAACAATTAATCAATTTTTTGAAAAAAAAAAAAAAAAAATAGGGTCTAAAACTAAACTTACCACCCTGTAAATTCTTTAAAAATAACAAACCTGTGGAAAAAAATTTCTGCATTGTGCTAAAAGCCCACTTACCTGAAAAACGAAATACTTACGTCTTGTTTTTCCACGCGTAAAGGCCGGAGGCCTTTACACGCGCGCAACTCTGAAAAAAAAAAGGAATTTTACTGCGCACGCGCTGCCTGTGCAGTCGCACGCGTTCTGCCTCTTAACCCCTTGGGTCAGAGGACAGGAAATGCCGGTTTTCAGCGCATGCGCTGTGCATGCTGAAAACCGGCAATTCCTCCGGGCACACGCGTGAGTACCCCGTCCTTACTCACGTGTTGTGCCCGGAATTACTGGGCCATTGTCAGCTCAGGGCAGCATGTTTCATCACTTCCCGTCCTTTCTCCTGCTGGCCAAGCTGGCCAGGAACCGTAGGGAGCAGCTTCATACCAGAGGAGGCCGGCCTCACCTGCAGACCCTCACAGACCTCGAGGAGCGAGTCCACCAGATTGTTGGAAGCCGGATGAGTGGTCCTGTCACCTCTGGAGCTGCCGACCCCATTGTGCACAGCGATGGTAAGGTCATCACCTTTTTGAACTCTCTCCTTCCACTTGTTCCCCCCACCAGCATGCTTTTTCACTTTGGACCCAAGTCAGTGCATTGCAGCACTCATGCATCCCTTGCTGCCACCCTGTCCTTTCGCTAAAGCCACTCTTCAACCTCCCTGCATTCAGATGCTGCATCACCAGCTTGGGAGCGGGCCCTCAAGCTGCCATTGCCACTGACTCTGGAGGCGACGAGCAGGAGGAATCCGGACCATCCCTACCACCCTCAGGCGAGCCAGCCCCTCTGCAGACTGGGGAGACTACTTCCCTGGAGGGGAGCAGGGGGGAATGCTCTGTGGAGGAACCAGCTCCAGGAACCAGCGGGCTGCAGCAACGCAAGGGGGGTAGGGAAGCTCGGGGGCCGTCTCCCCGGAGGGCGAGTCAGGCCGCGAGTGCTGCTGCACAGAGCGCAGAAGAGGTGCGTGCCCTCGCAGAAATGAGTGCCCAGGCTGGGCTGAGGCACACTGAGCTCATGGCTGCAGTGGCAAGAATGCCTGAATCCATCGAGACACAGGCAAGGAGTGCGCAGGACTTCGGGACAGCACTGGCAAGGAGTGCGCAGGACTTCGGGACAGCACTGGAAAGGACTGTCCAGGGCTTCGGGACAGCACTGGAAAGGACTGTCCAGGGCTTCACCGAAGCACTGGCACCTGCCACGCAACTGCTGAGTGCTGCCACGCAGTCACTTGCTGGTCTCATGCAGACGCAGATTGAGGCCACGCGACCACTGACTGCTGCCACCCTCGCTGGATCAGGCAGGATTACCCGGGGCCCTTGCAGCACCACAGCAGGCCAGCAATCTGTGGACCCTCCGATTGCTGCGCATGCTGCGGTGCTGCCCCGTCAGAGTGCCAGTGTGTCGGCCGAACAGGGAGCTGCTGTCCGCTCTCAAGATGACAGCATTCCTGATGCCACCGCTGGCACGTCTCCACTGCAGCTGCCACCACCTGCAGGACAGACTACTTCCACCCATGCACAGTTGGAGCAGTCAGCAGCCGGGCCCTCCAGGCCCAGAGGTCATCCAGGCCATCCCTCAGGGGCATCTGTGCTTTCGGACAGTCAGCAGGCCTCCCCCAGCCTTGCTGCAGCCGCTGGGGTCCCATTACGGAGGAGCTGAAGGGAGGGAAGGGGCCAATCTCGCAAGAGAAGCAGATCACCATCAAGGGGGAAAGAGTAGAAGGTGCTGCTGAAATGTTTTATTTGTAGAAATCAAGGCCGAGGATGCTGGTCTGAATGTTAGTTATGTTTTGGACAGTCTCCCGGGTGTGCGAGTCACTTATGTGTCAGTGTGTTCGTTTTGCTTTCGTTGCCATTGCTTTGTCTTGTTGGAAGGAAGCACATTTTGTACAATAAACAACTTTCTTTATTTACAATGGCCATGTCTGCTATTTACATGCATTTTGCCCTTCCCAGGCTTTGGGGTATCAGAACGGTTCCATTCCTGTTCTTGGAATGGCAGCAAGCATTCCATGAGAGGGGCCTAGAAGCGACTTCTGATCAGCCTCTGACGGACAGCCCTTCCAGTTTGTGCCTCCCTCCCATCTTGGTCCTCCTCCTCCTCCTCCTCCTCCTCTGCTGGTGCTTCAATGTCTGGTGGCATTGGCTGGGTACGTAGGATAGCGAGGTTATGCAGCATGCAACATACAACCACGAAGTGGGAGACTCGGGCGAGTACTGCAGGGCTCCTCCGGAATGGTCCAGACAGCGGAACCGATGCTTCAGCACGCTGATTGTGTGCTCCACAATGTTCCTCGTCGCCTGATGGCTCGCATTGTAGCGTTCTTCAGCAGGGGTGCTGGGCGAACGGAGCGGGGTCATGTAGGGGGTTTCTCTTGCTCTTTCTGGTCTCCTGCCAGGCTTCGTGCAATAATTACCCTTGAGTGGTTCGACCCACTCCCCCCTACGGTTCTAGACCTTGGACTTAGGTGCAGAGAACAGTAGTGCAGAGAAAGAACTCAATAGACCAGGTTGAATAGCACGAAATGGATGCTTTTATTTTTAAACAGTTTGAAGCATTACAAAATACATATCATAGGCACAGATTAAAGTTACTACAATCATGCACAAATTTATGAACTTGACTCTATGGAAATGGGGAACACACGGCACATCGAAAAAGGGGAAACACATTACGATTTCCCTTAACTCCCTCCCCTATACCTAAACTAAGTTTCGACCTGGGGAACTTGGGATCATGCTCACCACTCTCGAAATCGCGAGAAAGGGGGGTTCGCAGCCTTTTTGGCACCGCTTTCCGTCGTCACGTGGATTTGGAAACTTCTGGCGCAGTCGATATTCTCTCCTCCCTCGAGGTGGTGGGGTAGACCCAGCCTCGATGAGCGCTCGTTAAGGTTGAGATCCACCAAGTCAATTTGGGTTCATGGAGCAGACCCAGATGCAGGCTATGCACTTGGGAGAATCTTGTGGCATCGATCGCCGGTTCTCCAGAGGGTTTCTTCTCCGTCGGCCTGGGTCGTCGATGATCTCCCGACCCCAGTACCCGGGCCACCCTCGTCGTCTTCTCGTCGTGGCCGAGCCTTGTTTGGCTGAACACCGACCACGTTGTCCTTTTACCGAAACCGTCCGTCTTTAAAAAGACGAAAACGTTTTCATCGATCTGCCGAAGTGGAAGAGGCGCCGATCCGGGCACCGTCCGCCCTTCGTTCGTTCCTCGTAGAAGAAAGTTCTTGAAGAAAATGGAAGCCTGAAGTCGCCCAACAAGAAAGCCGTGGCAGTGAAGAAGAAGTTGTTCAAGTAACCCGGAGTCCGAAGTTTTTTAGCTGGACTTTCAATCCATAGTTATACTCTTTTGGGACAGTCTTATCTCCCGCCAAATCATAGTCCTGTCTTTGTATTAATTTTGGCGGGCAGAAATCTCTGCAGGGGCGCTTTGTCTTGTAACGGAGCCGGTGATAACTTAAACTGGCCTTCCTGGCCGATAATGTCTTTCAATGTCTTTTGCATTGTCACCGTGGCTCGGTTCGCATATTGATCGGTCCGGACATTTTCCTTGATGGCTGCTAAACGGTTTTTCCTTTGTACGATAAATGGGTATAAGTGTTTTTACATTGTCCACCCATATCTTGATGGGCCCCATCCTGTACTTATAATCCATTGAATATGTATGCTGTTGCTCTGAGTTTCGGTTCCCAGAGATTGGCTTTCGTGGGCTCACTGTCTTCAATCCACAAGCCTGTCTGGCTTGCAGTAACAGAAATAAAATGGTTCATAAACTGATCACGGGGCCTGGCGGCCATTTTGTATGCCCTTTTATCAAAGATTTTTCTGTGCAAGCTTACTTTGGTCAATAAACAGTCTTAATTTTATCCAGTTTTCTTGCGTGATTTTTGCTGAAAATTGCGAATCTTACAGGCCCCCCTGTGATACTGATAGCTTGCTTAAAGTATCAATAATCCTTGATGAGCAAATTTTCCCTGATTCCCCACATCCAAACATTCCTGGCACTTAACTATCTATGCCCCTCACGACACATGCAGTTCCCATTTCCGGAGAAAAATGAAAATTACCTCATGCACATTTGGAATCATAGACAGCAAATCTTAAACTATAACACCTTCACCTGTCAGATGGGCAGGGGTTGATACCCTTTTGTGCCATCTGCATGCATCTTTTATTAATCCAAAAAAACTTAAGAACAACTAATAACATGACAATACTTATTTCCTTATAACCCAAAACAATCAAAAAAAAAAAAAAAAATTTTTTTTTTTTTAAATGGTGGGACGCTTAATCTTATACTAGCAGCTTAGAGTGGGGTATCTGCTTCCCCCATCTGCACATAGCGTTCTCTCCATTCTCCTGTGTTCTCGTGCCTCTGGAGGCGTTTGCCTCTTTTGCAATGCACGAAGAGCAAAAATATCACAATCAAAACCTGACATACTACTAGGATATGGGATGCTATTCTAATCCAGGCGGGGACCTCTATGTTGGTGAACAAGTCCCACCATGGTGGGATGGTTATATCCAATATGTCTTTTCCTATCTCTAAAGTCTTCTGCTCCAGTGTATAGAAATGTTTCTGCGAAACTATAACGGCTTTTAAAACCTTGGTGAGGTGTTCGGGAAGAGGGGGAATGACATAACCAAAATGCGCGACAAATCGTTGTAAGTCTGTGAAATTCTCTTTGATAGTGATGTGTACAGTGGAGGGCGCAGGAATGGGAACAATTCGTTGTTGTGCCACTTGAACCTCGGCCCTGGGTTTGAAACAGAAACTGCTATCACCGACCGAACACCATTCGTGTTGTCCATATCGGTACTGAGGCGCTGCAGTGGTGACGCAGTATGTCCCACCCCCGATATATGCTACCTGTGGGGGCACATGGTCCTCTGCCATTGCCTCCATGGTGCAATTCACCGGCTTCGCGCTAGCGGTTCTGAACCCGCACTGTGGTTTCAAAAAGGCATTCAAGTGCTGGGGACACAGGATGATGTGTGCTCCCCGGCTCCGACATCCCGAGAGGTCGGTGCCTGTCATCGTACGCTCCCATCTGATGACGTAAGGCGGGACCACTGCGTAACGAATGTGTGCGCCCCCCTGAATGACTCCAATGTTCTCTACTCTGTATACCGGGGCGGGCTTTGCTGCGGGACCCAACACCGGCATTCTTACTACTATTCCCATAATAGTGTGATTCGAATGTCCGCAGTCCACTGGAACTGGGTATGCTTCTGCGGCTAGTCTGAGCTGGCACGGGCTTAATGCATTCTCAAAAGGGTGGAGCGCTTGCAAGTGCTTGTTGCTGATCCAGGACGGGACCAAACCCTGTTTTAAATCCTCAAGATTACTGCGGCCCTCGCCCAATAACCACGCCCCGTACAGCACACAGGCCTCGTTTTGCGCAGCTTGATCGGACGCATTCCGATCCTCCTTAATGAGTGCATTTACCGTTCTCGCGTGTTTCTCCAGCTCAGCAATTATGTCCTTAAAGTGTAGTGTCATGGCCTGGTCCTCATGCAACTCAGAACCCACGACCTTGTTTTCGTCTGTCAATATGTTCCTTAACTGGGCTTTTAAACCGTTGATCTGTGTCTGCAGTTCCACGTTATCTAGAGCGTTGACAACAGATGTCCCGGTATTAAAAGCAGTGAATATGTCATTTACAGTACCCCTTCTTTGCCTCCCGACTCGATCCAAAACTTCTGGCAGTGTGGTGTATAATTTGTCTCTGTCGATGTCGGCAAAATCAAATTCGTAAAATTGTCTAAACATACTGGTTAACAGGACCTGGTATAATTGTTCCGTTTCTTTGGGACACCACTCCGGCAATCTTACCTCAGTGAGATTTAAAATCACTGAGGCCACCGCGTAGTGTACCCCTTGGTACAGCACCTGACCGGTGGGTACCAATACTAAACCGTTCCCGGGTCCCCTGGTGGTGGTTGGGCACCCTCCTTTCTGGGCTAGTGCTACCGGAAGCGTGGGCAGGGGCTTGCGTGGGCGGGTGATGAGTTCAGTGGCGTTCACCGGAATAGGGGAGTATAGGGCTCCGCACGCTCGAGTGCTAACATCCCATCTCATCCCCTTCCCTTCATCCTGCCACTGCCTCTGGAAGAAAATGGACACGCCCTTGGGGCAGACGCGTCTCGAACCCCACATACAGACATATATTCCCTCATCCGGTTCCCACCATTTGTCCCAACACACACGTAATTGTCCGTGAGTTCCCGTAATAGTCCGATGGGTATTATTACCCAGTCGCTCCCACTCGACCGTAGAGTTTCTCATGTCCTTTCCCAGCTTTCGTAGCCACCACCATCGCCTTGGTGGTACGTTCCCATTGCACACCAGACAAATCCTCTTTCCCACGGTGACGCTGACTCTGGGCGCTAGGATCCTCACTCGAGGGCACGTTAATGAAGTCTCTTGGTAGGCAAAACCGAAATTGCTGGAATATTCCGTAGAATTCGTTCCCAGCCAACCTGGCCATCTCCCTTGGTGGAAGTAGGTGGCGGTTTCCTCTACCTCTCGCTCCCCCGTCCCATCCGTTGCGATGGGGGCCGTGTCCCCGGAGCACCCGAAAATGATGACGTCCTTGGTGCGGCCTCGGTAGGCCCACCCGCACCCGATCGCCATGAACGCGACGACAATCCTTTCCATCGTATCCCAGGTTTCTGTAACCAACAAAATGATGTAGCCGGGCTCCCGATAGGTGCTGGCCTAAATTAATTGGACGCGCGGGTTCCTGGACCCCGCTCCCTAACAAACACACATACCGGGCAGACTTCAAAATTGTACTCTTAACACCATATACTTTACATTCCTTAAACTATGACCATAATTACCTATCTTAACTTATGTACAGCGCCGCCCTCCGTGGGGCGGCTTTCCGAATCCCTGTGAGGTCTGTCGTGTGCCACACCCTGCGGTGGGGCTGCATTGATCTTTGGCCTTGATCCCCTGCAGCCTGTCGCTGCTGAACGGGGATCATGTCTTCCTGGGGCTGCTTTAAACCGTGGTTGGGGAGGATGGGGAGAATCTGGCCAAAATTTTCTGGGCTGGGGCGCTCGAGCTGACCTACGAGGGGCTGCTTTGGGTTGGGCTCCCGGGGCCGATGGACCTGGGGTCGTGACTGTTACCGTCACAGCCTGTGGTTCCTCCACAGCTGCCGGCTCCAGCTCCCCTTCCTCAGGCTCCGCCCCCCCGGGGTCGGGATCTGTGGCTTCTGACTCCACCTCACCTGTCCCTACAGGTAACGAGTCTTCACCCCCACTCCCTACCTCCCCCAAGCTTGAGTCGAGGGCGGGACTGCCGTCCTCTGACTCTTCCTCCTCCGTGATTGGGTCTAAAGCGAGGTTGAGCTGTTCGGGCTCTCCCCTGCCTAAATCCCATTCAAAAGATGAGACCTCCCACTCCAATGGGATGGCCTCTCCCTTCACGCAGGCTACTGCTCCAGCCTGTGTGGTCTGTGACTCTGTTACAGGCTGAGGATCTTTGTTCTCAGACCTGGTCCCCTTTGGTGGCCCTGGTGTACCCGGTTTAAACAGTTTACACTGGTTGATGTGAAACCATTTGGTACGTCGGGGCGTCTTCACTGCATAAACTATGGGGCTGGCTTTGTCTACAATGCTGTATGGCCCCATGTACAGTGGTTCAAAACTCCCTACCCTGGCGTAGTTTCGGACCATGACCTGGTCCCCGACTACCCACTCTTGTTGTTTCCGAGGTTCCAACAACAGTTTATTTCCCTGGTGCTGTCTTCCCATGTTCCCAGCCGCCTGCCCATAAATCTGTCTCAGGCGCTCCAAGAGGGTTTGGGCGAATTTGTCCCGTTTCACCTCTCGGAGCTGGCCCTCAGTGAGCACCGGGGCTAGCACATGGGTGGGTGTTCGCATGATCCTTCCAGTCATTAACTCGTGCGGGGAATACCCCATGCTTTTGGACTGGCTGGCTCGGATCCCCATGAGGACTAAAGGCAGGACCTCCGCCCATTTCTGGAGCGAGCCCATTGTCTCTTTCCTCAGCTTTTCCTTGAGGGTCCGATTCATACGCTCAACAATCCCGGATGACTGGGGATTGTATGCTACGTGCCACTTTCCCTCAATGCCCAAGAGCCTGAGGGCGTTCTGCATTACTTGACCGGTGAACTGACTCCCTTGGTCGGACTCTACAAAACGGGGGAGTCCCCACCGTGAGAACACTTCCCGAATCAAGATCTTAGCAGTACCCAGTGCCGTAGCTGTTCTGCACGGGAAGGCTTCTACCCATTTGGTGAACACATCTACCAGGACAAGGCAGTACTTATAGCCTCCCTGGGCGGCGGGCAGGGGCCCTATGTAGTCGACCTGAATCGACTGCCATGGTCCCTCTACCCTCCTGATGTGCCCCATGGGCACCTTCCTTTTGTGGGGGTCTGGGTTGTTAGCAGCACACACAAGACAGCTTGCGCAGAACTCGCGGACATCGTCCCGAAGTCCCGGCCACCATCCCGCCTGCTCCACCCGTTGCCAGGTGACCTCAGGTCCGGGGTGTCCCGCTCCTGGACCCTCGTGGGCCAATTGCAGGAATTCCCTTCGGTGCTGCTGCGGCACAACCCACTGCTCCTTTCGGAACAGCATACCTTCTTTGACTGTGAGGGCTGCCGTACTGTACGGACCTTCTACCTGTTTGCCCTCTGTGATGGCTTTTAGGACTGCTTTTAGGGCGGGATCCAGGGTTTGGACGGTCTTTAGGTCTGGGGGCGGTGTCACCCCTGTGTTCCCGGGAATTCCCTCCCTGCCTTGGATCGCCGCCACGGGTCCGGGTTCGTATGGGTCCCAGAGAATGCCGTTGCGGGCACCCTCCCTGGCTAGCGCATCCGCCTGCTGGTTGCCCTGACTGCGGGGTTCTGTAATGGAGTGAGCCTTCACCTTATGGATGAACACCTCTCCTTTCTCCCCCACAGCTGCTAGGATCTTCTCCAGCAAGGGCTTAACTGTTAAAGGCCGCCCGTCCGCGGAGGTGTACCCGCGTCGGGACCAGATGGCGAGGTACTCCGTACACGAATTGCACGTGAACATGCTGTCTGAGCAAATCGTGTATGGGGTTGGGAAAATCTCGGGGTGGGTAACCACGTACGCCACCGCGGACAGTTCAGCCTGCTGCGCGCTCATAGTGCTGGGGAGCTTTATTGCCAGGGCAATGTTTGCCGCAGGGTCATAAACTCCACACCCTGTGAGTCGCTTGCCGTCAGCTACAGTGCTAGAACCGTCTACGTAGATCTCGCGGCCCGTGGGATGTATCCCGGCCCGTAAACCTATGTTAACTTCCCATACCCCTTCTACGGAACATTGATGGGCTGTCCCGGGATATGCCATATTGGCTGCGAGCCTTGGCGCGCAGAGGCCTTTAACTTTGAGATCCATCTGGGAAAGGAGGAGGGTCCAGCGCGCAATCCGAGCGCTGCTTACGGTCCCATCCTTAATCCTCCCGTCCAGAAGCATCTTCGTGGGGGTGTGATGGGTGAGGAGCGTAATGGGAGAGGTCCCTGTGAAGATCACTGATCTGTTCACAGCCCAATGCGTGGCCAGGAGATGCCGTTCGCAATTGGAGAAACTCCTCTCCACATCCGTGAGCACCCTGGAGGAATAAACTACTGGTCTTAGCTTGCCGTGCCGCTCTTGGAGCAGTACTGCGCTCAGGCTGTCCCCACTAGCGGCTACCTCCAGAAAGAACTCCTCTCCCCCATCTATGGCCCCTAGGGCTGGCGCGGTCTGCAGATCTCTTTTCAACTTCTCGAATGCTGCCTGGCACCCCTCGTCCCAAAACCACTCGACTCCCTTGTGTAAGAGTCGAAGTAGCGGGGCCGCTGTGGCAGCATAGTCCTCGATGAAATCTCTGCAGTACCCGGTCAATCCCAAAAAGGACCTTACACCCGTTACTGTGTTGGGAATCGGCAGATCTTGTATAGATTCCCGTCTGGCCTTATCTATGGCTCTTTCCCCAGCGCGGATGGCCAGACCCAGGAATTTAACTTCCTGCTGGCCGATCTGCGCTTTCTTTGGGTTTACTTTGAAACCCTTCCTTTCTAACAGTTCCAACAATTCGGCTAACAGTGGGCCGTGCTGCTCCCTTGTATCTGTGAACAGGAGTAAGTCGTCCACATACTGCACTATCTGGTTGGGCTGGCTGAACTCTTTCAAACTCCCCGCCATACACTGATGGAAAATGCTGGGGCTGTTGTGAAAACCCTGTGGTAAGCAGTTCCAGGTGTACTGTTGCCCTTTGAAAGTAAAGGCAAACTTGTACTGGTCCTCCCGCCGCAGCGGAATGGACCAAAAACCGTTCGAGATGTCCAGCACCGTGAATGTGGTCGCCGATGCTGGAATACTCCCTATTAAGTCTGCAACTGCTGCTACCGTGGGCGCGCAGGCTGGGATATTACTATTGAGGACTCTATAGTCCACCGTGGCTCTCCACGAATTGTCCGGTTTCTTTACCGGCCATAATGGGGAGTTCACGTGGGTGGCTATCGTCCTCAATACGCCCTGCTGTACCAATGAAGATATTGCTGTCTCCATGTCGGGTTCTGCCTCCTTGGGGAAATTATACTGCTTTTGGGGTCGGATCATGGGGTCCCCGTCTACGCTGACTTCGAACCCAGTGACTCTCCCGCAGTCGTGCTTGTGGGTGGCGAACGCGGTCAGATTTTCTGACACACGCGCCTGCAAGTCCGTTGGGACGTTTGTTATCATGAGCTCGAGATCGTAACCTCCTGATGGCTTCATAGTGCACAGGGCCCCCTTTTCTTCCTTCCCCGGGATTACGACTACCTTACCTAAACCGCCCTCGGCTCCCCAGAGACAGTGATTTCTCAGGTCCACGAGGATCCCGTGTTCCACCAAGAAATCAGCCCCGAGGATGCCTTTCCCCCCCCCCTCTTTCCACTTCAATAGGATGCACGTCCATGTGGTGTGGAGCGCTCCCAACTGAATGGAGAGTGGGAGGGAGTGCGCGCCAGCCTGTGCTCTACCCGTGAAACCCGCTACTAAATATGGAGCCTGGGCGGACAGAGGTGAGGCAAAAGGTTTGTCCGTGTGGATCAAGGTACATGAAGCTCCCGTATCCAACAGGTAACTACCCCTTTGTTTCTCCACCTCCATCTCCACCACAGGTCTTCTCCAAGCGTCATAGCGGAGCGGACACAAGTAGATGGGCTGCGCGGGCGTCAGTCATTTAGGTGTTTCGGCTGGGGTCTCGGGGGCGATAGGGCTGTTAGCAACCGCTACCTTCCCCTGCCAGGTCATCAGAGACCGCATAGTCTCCAAGACTGACTCGATCGCAGCGGGGTCCACAACCGCACCACCCCCTTCATTCGGGGCAAAAGCTACGGTTGGGTTCTGGACTGGTGTTGGGGCAGCGGCCTGCACTTGTGGTTGTGCTGGTGTTGGGGAAACTCTCGGGCCATTGGCGACTCGGGCTTGGGCTCGATCTTGGGCTGCGGCGAACTCTCTCTCCCTCTTATCCTTCCAAGGATTCCTACAGTCCTTGCGCCAATGACCCTCCTTCCCACACCCGTAACAACTGCTATTTGCTTGGGGATGGCGATTTCCCTCCTGACGCCATTCCTTTTTAGCAGAGGCTGCGGGTCTCACCTCATGCACCTTTCCTTTCACAACAGGCGTTTTCTTGCCCTTGTTGTTTCTATAACTGATCGTGAGCTGATCTAGTACTACTTCCTCCGTGGAGCGGGCGTTAGTGGGGTCAAACCATGCTTTGGCCTGTTCCTTCACTACTGGCAGGCAACCTGCTACCAGGCACCGAAGCCAGTGAGCCCTTTGTTCGCCATCCAGCCCGGCCCGGGCCGGCCCGCCCGGGCAGCTGCGCCGATACACTGGCCACAACCTGTCGGCGAAAACCCGTGGGGGTTCTCCCTCTAGCTGCACTGTCTTTTCTAAACGGAGGAACGGAGTTCCGTCCCCCTCTCCCATGATCTCCAGAATCTCATCCCGTAGCAACTCATAGTCCCTGTGCCCTCTCTTGCTCTCGTCAGGGAGACACTGGAGGAGCGAACTGTCCAGGGAGAACAGCAGCATTTTAGACTGTTCAACCCCGTCGCAGTCATTGACTGCTGCGGTCTGCTCCACGTCCCTGAAATGCACGGAGGGATCTCCTGACTCGGAGAGTTTTGGGATGTGACTTATCATCTCTCTTAGCTGTCGTGCGCTATGAGGCATTATGATCTGACTCTCAAGGGGTCCGTCATCGCCATTTTCTTCATTTGGACCGATCCTCCGGTGTCTCGTTGGACACATTGGCGCCGACCCCGACTCTACTGTCTGGGGTTGCTCTACCTCAGGGCTCTTTTCCTCTACCGTCTCCGTCTCCTGTCCCGGAGTCCAAGACTCCTCATAGGCAGGAGGCGCAGAAGGTTCGGGGGTTGGTACCCCAACTGCCTCTTGTGGAATCGGTCTTTTGGATTCCTTGGCTAGCAACAGCTGACTCGCTGGTGGATTTATGAGACACACCAACCCGTTTGCCTTCGCTAGGGCCTTTCTCAGGTCCTCTAGCTCCTGGCGGCAAGTGCTGTGGTCGGTGTTCTCAGATCTATCCTCCATGGCCATTTTA
This sequence comes from Somniosus microcephalus, assembly GCF_052327205.1. Taxonomy (NCBI): domain Eukaryota; kingdom Metazoa; phylum Chordata; class Chondrichthyes; order Squaliformes; family Somniosidae; genus Somniosus; species Somniosus microcephalus. The sequence continues at coordinate 143,408,290 of NC_140994.1, read as the reverse complement.
TATGCTGCCCTGGCTCCCAGGAGCTTTTCCTCTTGGGCATCTACTTGTTTGGCTAGACGGGAACACCTCTCTCTCATTCTACCTTCACTGGCCTTGGCCTCCATGACCTGACATTTTAAATATTCTACCCGGGTTTCGTGGCAGCGAATTACAGAGCGGCGTTCCTGGTTCAGCGCGTCAAGCGATTCAATCAGTTTTTGACCTCCCGCAACCTTTTCCTCCACGCCTTTAAGCAAGCCGTTGATCTGGACTGTCTGTGCTGCAACTACCTGGTCCAAAAGCTGGACTTGCTTCTTGTAGCACATCAGCCAGACCGCCTTTTCTACAGATTTCTTATGCTCTCTACCCGCTGTCCACTTGATGGCTGCGTCTAGCGGGCGCCTATCCCTTAGTAGATCAGATATCCATTGTTTTGTGAGGTTGACTTTTCCGAAAACATAATCTGCTATTCTTTCATCCATCACATTTCGTCTATTCAGATCTTGATCTAACACACTACTTTCCTGCTGCCAAGGTCCTGCCGCGGTCGCCATTTCTGTAGGGGGTTTCTCTTGCTCTTTCTGGTCTCCTGCCAGGCTTCGTGCAATAATTACCCTTGAGTGGTTCGACCCACTCCCCCCTACGGTTCTAGACCTTGGACTTAGGTGCAGAGAACAGTAGTGCAGAGAAAGAACTCAATAGACCAGGTTGAATAGCACGAAATGGATGCTTTTATTTTTAAACAGTTTGAAGCATTACAAAATACATATCATAGGCACAGATTAAAGTTACTACAATCATGCACAAATTTATGAACTTGACTCTATGGAAATGGGGAACACACGGCACATCGAAAAAGGGGAAACACATTACGATTTCCCTTAACTCCCTCCCCTATACCTAAACTAAGTTTCGACCTGGGGAACTTGGGATCATGCTCACCACTCTCGAAATCGCGAGAAAGGGGGGTTCGCAGCCTTTTTGGCACCGCTTTCCGTCGTCACGTGGATTTGGAAACTTCTGGCGCAGTCGATATTCTCTCCTCCCTCGAGGCGGTGGGGTAGACCCAGCCTCGATGAGCGCTCGTTAAGGTTGAGATCCATCAAGTCAATTTGGGTTCATGGAGCAGACCCAGATGCAGGCTATGCACTTGGGAGAATCTTGTGGCATCGATCGCCGGTTCTCCAGAGGGTTTCTTCTCCGTCGGCCTGGGTCGTCGATGATCTCCCGACCCCAGTACCCGGGCCACCCTCGTCGTCTTCTCGTCGTGGCCGAGCCTTGTTTGGCTGAACACCGACCACGTTGTCCTTTTACCGAAACCGTCCGTCTTTAAAAAGACGAAAACGTTTTCATCGATCTGCCGAAGTGGAAGAGGCGCCGATCCGGGCACCGTCCGCCCTTCGTTCGTTCCTCGTAGAAGAAAGTTCTTGAAGAAAATGGAAGCCTGAAGTCGCCCAACAAGAAAGCCGTGGCAGTGAAGAAGAAGTTGTTCAAGTAACCCGGAGTCCGAAGTTTTTTAGCTGGACTTTCAATCCATAGTTATACTCTTTTGGGACAGTCTTATCTCCCGCCAAATCATAGTCCTGTCTTTGTATTAATTTTGGCGGGCAGAAATCTCTGCAGGGGCGCTTTGTCTTGTAACGGAGCCGGTGATAACTTAAACTGGCCTTCCTGGCCGATAATGTCTTTCAATGTCTTTTGCATTGTCACCGTGGCTCGGTTCGCATATTGATCGGTCCGGACATTTTCCTTGATGGCTGCTAAACGGTTTTTCCTTTGTACGATAAATGGGTATAAGTGTTTTTACATTGTCCGCCCATATCTTGATGGGCCCCATCCTGTACTTATAATCCATTGAATATGTATGCTGTTGCTCTGAGTTTCGGTTCCCAGAGATTGGCTTTCGTGGGCTCACTGTCTTCAATCCACAAGCCTGTCTGGCTTGCAGTAACAGAAATAAAATGGTTCATAAACTGATCACGGGGCCTGGCGGCCATTTTGTATGCCCTTTTATCAAAGGTTTTTCTGTGCAAGCTTACTTTGGTCAATAAACAGTCTTAATTTTATCCAGTTTTCTTGCGTGATTTTTGCTGAAAATTGCGAATCTTACAGGCATCAGCCACGGGCACAGAGGATAGCCCTTGCCCCCGAGAAGCCAGCCTCCTGGGTGAGCCGGGGCCTCGAAAAGGTCTGCAACAGAAGTCTGGCGCAGGATGAAGGCGTCGTGGCTACTGCCTGGGAACTGCGCATTCACTGCGAGGATCAGCTGTCGGTGGTCACAGACCAGCTGGACATTCAAGGAATGGAACCCCTTGCGGTTGCGGAACTCCTCCGGATTCAATACAGGCGCCCGCAAAGCCACGTGCATGCAGTCAATGGCACCCTGCACCTTGGGGAAGTCCGCTATTGCTGCGAAGCCCTCTGTGTGCTCCCGCTGCTTGTCCGGGGTCATTGGGAAGGAGATGTACTGCCGCCTCCTTTTAAACAGGGCATCAGTCACTTGACAGATGCAGCAATGCACCGCAAACTGCGAGATGTTGGCTAGGTCCCCAGTTGCGGCCTGAAAGGAGCCGCTTGCGTAGAAGTTTAGGGCAACAGTCATCTTCACAGCCACCGACAGAGATGTCCTGCAGCTTATCTGAGGCTGCAGATCTGCCTGAAGCAGGTGGCACAGCTCAGTCACCACCTCCTTTCTAAAGTGCAGCCTTCTGATACACTGCTCCTCCGACATGTTCATGTAGGAAAACTGCTGTCGGAAAACCCTGGCAGCGTAAGGTCTGGTGTGGCAACGTCTGTTGGCCCTCCTCCGTCTGGCCATGCCTGCCCCTCTCTCCCTGCGTCTCTGTGCCCTTTCCAGATGATGCAGCAGCAGGACGTTCCCCTCCAATGCAGCCCCCATAATAAGTGCGCACAGAAAGTTTCCCCGTTTGAAATGCTCACCAACAGCAAAGTGATGGTCAGAAGGCTGAAGTTCTTCTGCCAGCGCTGGCTCAGTGGTGAAATGGCTCTCAGTGTGCAGCTCAGCAACTCTCTGTAACTCTCGAAGAAGTTGTGCTCCAAAAATGGCTGCCGCTTTTATACCACAGCAGTCCCCTTTAAAGAACGCCTCCCCAGCCTGACAGCGACTGGGGAACATTCCAGGTAAGCTGTCCTTATTAGCGCCAGGCGGAACGGAGGGGGGCGCCACTGAATTTCCGGTCCGGGGCGCCCAAAAAGCGTTGCACACTGAAATGACGTCATGATCTGCCTGCGCCCGTGAGCGGGCGCTAAGATTTAGCGCCGGCGCTAAATGTCCGCTCAATATGGGAAGAGGCGCAGGGTTCACTGCGCCCGGGCGCTAGTTGGTTACCGCTCCACTTCTCGGCCTCTTTAGACGCTAATGGGTGGCGCAACCAACCGAATTTCTCCTCCATAGGTTTTAAGGAAACTTTTGAAGAGGAAAGACTTGCATTTATATAACGCCTTTCATGTCCCAAGGTGCTTTACAGCCAATTAAGTACTTTTGAAGTGTAGTCACTGTTGTAATGTAGGAAACGCGGCAGCCAATTTGCACACAGCAAGACCCCACAAACAGCAATGAGATAATGACCAGATTATCTGTTTCAATTATGTTGCTTAAGGGGTAAATATTGGTCAGGACAATGGGTAGAACTCCCTTGCTCTTCTGCAAATAGTGTCATGGGATCTTTTATGTCCACTTGAGAGAGCAGAAAGGGCCTCAGTTTAATATCCCATCCGAAAGATGGCACCTCTGACAGTGCAACACTCCCTCAGTACTGCACTAAAGTGTCAACCTAGATTACATGCTCAAGTCTCTGGAGAGACAAAGATAAAGGGTTATGATATGGTATAGTAATCTGGGATGTAATGTTTAAGTTATCCACCAGATGGAGCCAAAGATTAATGGATCATATTCACCAGTGTTTAAGGTATTGTCCTGGTACACCAGTTAGCATGGTAATGTGGCATTGCATTATGGGCATGACTCAGAGGGGTTCCTCCATCTTGGTACTCGTGTAGTTAGAAATACTGGCCTAGAAATTCAGTTGTTAGCGCCAGCGGTTAGCGCTTAAAGAGACCGAGAATTGGGGCGTTACCCAATGTTGGGGCGGGCGCAATGAAGATAGCGACAACTCCCATATTGACTATAGATTTAACGCCTGCGCTAAGTGTTTGCGCGCGCCCGCGTGCGCAAGCAGATCATGACGTCATTTCAGTGTGCAACGCCTTTTAGGTGCCCCTGACCGGATATTGGGTGGCGCCCGGAACCTTTACGCCTAGCGCTATTAGTGACAGTTCGAAGGAACGTTAGCAGGCCCTTCTCGTAGTCGGGGGGCGGTATTTAAAGGGGACAGCTCTAGTATAAAAGCTGCAGCCACTTGGCCTGTTCATTGCGATCGTTGGTGGAGAGAGTTGGTGAGCTACTGTGGAGCAGAGTTTTTGGAATTTAGCATTAGAGTACTTAGGACCTTCAAACCTGTCCGGAGCAGTTGGAGCACTAGACCTAACAGCCTTTTGACCAACTGGCATCGGAATGGGAGCTGCTTTGGAGGGCGATGGCCTCATGGCCGAACACTATGAAGGGGCAGAGAGACGGCGGGAGAGAGGGCTGGGATTGGCCAGAAGGAGGAGGGGCAATGGAGGTCGGCCAATCCGAGGGTATGCTGCAAGGGTCTTTAGGCAGCAGGTGTCATACCTTGACATGTCGGAGGAGCAGTGTGTGCGAAGGCTCCGATTCGGGAGGGACGTTGTTACTGAGCTGTGCCACCTGCTTGCTGAGGATCTGCAGCCGCGTCTATGGTGCAGGACCTCTCTGTCGGTGGCCGCTAAACTGACTGTTGGCCTCAATTTTTATGCCACCGGATCCTTTCAGTCAGCCACTGGGGACATTGCGAATATCTCTCAGTTTGCAGTCCACTGTTGCATCCGGCAAGTTACAGCTGCCCTTTATAGGCGAAGGCGTCAATTCATCACCTTCCCTCTGACCCTGGAGAAGCAGGCGGAGCGCGCGCAGGGCTTCGCTGCTATTGCGGACTTCCCCATGGTGCAGGGGGCGATTGACTGTACACACGTGGCTTTGAGGGCGCCATTCCAGAATCCTGAGGACTTCCGCAACCGCAAGGGGTTCCACTCCCTCAACGTGCAGCTGGTCTGTGACCACCGCCAAATCATCATGGCAGTCAATGCCCAATTCCCAGGGAGCAGCCACGATGCCTTTATCCTGCGGCAGACCTCAGTTTGTGACCTTTTTGAGGGGCCGGCTCGACCACGAGGCTGGCTTATTGGGGACAAGGGCTATCCTCTCTGCCCATGGCTGATGACACCACTCCGTCTGGCCGCCACCCCAGCAGAAGAGCTGTTCAACAGCAGCCATCAGGCGACCAGGAACATTGTAGAGCACACTATTGGTGTGCTCAAACAGTGTTTCCGATGTCTGGACCATTCGGGGGGAGCCCTGCAGTACTCGCCGGAGCAAGTGGGTCACATCGTCATCGTCTGCTGCATGCTCCACAACTTGGCGATTCGACGCATCCAGCCAATTCCAGCTGTCCCTCAACGACCAGCAGAGCAGGCGGACGAGGAGGAGGAGGAGGAAGAGCAGGTAGAGGAGGAGGAGCATGCGGACGAGGAGGAGGAGGAGGAGGAGGAGGAAGATGGAAGGGCTCCTGAAAGTGGAAGGGCCATCCGTCAGAGGCTCATCAGGACTCGTTTCGAGGCCCCTCTGGCGGAATGATGGGTGTCTTTACTCCTGCGCACTTTGGATGTTTGAAAGCCTCTGAAGGCCAGCATCACTGTAATTAGTCACATGTACCATAGCACATTAAAACTTTTCTTTATTGTCACAAAAGCCTTTCATTACAGCAAAACAATGTCATGTCAACAGAAACCATAACTAACAAAATAACAGCTAACTCTTCGGCAAAGCCGCAAAACTCAACAAACCATTTCCAACAATTACAACAGGTGAGGGTGTCCTTGAATTTGGCCAAAGAAACGTCTCAGCACCTCCCTCTACTGCTGGCCCCTTAATGGGGTGGCATAGTGGTTAGCACTGTTGCCTCACAGCGCCAGGGACCCGGGTTCAAATCTGGCCTCGGGCGACTGTCTGTGTGGAGTTTGCACATTCTCCCTGTGTCTGCGTGGGTTTCCTCCGGGTGCTCCGGTTTCCTCCCACAGTCCAAAGATGTGCGGGTTAGGTTGATTTGGCTATGATAAATTGACCCTTAGTGTTAGGGGATTAAATACGTGGGGTTACGGGGATAGGGTGGGATATGTGTCGGTGCAGGCTCGATGGGCCGAAATGGCCTCTATCTGCACTGTGGGGATTCTGTGATTCTGTGACTTCTCTTTCGCGGTCGGCCCCTTCCCTCCCTGCTGCTCCTACGTAATTGAACCCCAGTGGCGGGGTCAAGGCTGGGGGACGCCTGCTGACTGTGTGGAAGCGCAGAAGCCCCTGAGGGACGGCCTGGCCGACCTCTGGGCTTGGAGGGTGCGGGCGCAGGATGCTTGATCTGAGCATGGCTGGAAGCAGTGTGCCCTGCAGGTGGTGGCAGCTGCACTGCAGACGTACCAGCGCTGGCATGTGCAATGGTCACCTGCCGAGAGCGGACACCTGCACCATGGTCGGACGACACACTGGCTCTCTGAGGGGACCGGCTCGGCTCATCCGCCACAATCGCATGCTCCACTGATTCCTGGCCTTGTATGGGACTGGAAGGGCCCGGGGTGATCCTAGCTGATGCAGATAGGGTGGCTGCAGTGAGAGTTCGCGTTGCCTCAATCTGGGTGTGGATGAGGCTGGCAAGTGACTGCGTGGCAGCAGTGAGGACCTGTGTGGCAGGTGCCAGTGCTTCAGAGATGCCCTGGACAGTTCTCTCCATTGCTTCTGACAAGGCCGGTGCCGACCGTTCCACTGCCTCGGACAAGCCCTGGACAGACCTTTCCAGGGATTGTCCGAAGCCCTGAACAGTCCTTTCCATAGCGGCCTTGAAGCCCTGGACAGTCCTCTCCATTGTTGCCCCGAAGCCCTGGAGAGTCCTCTCCATTGCTGCCCCGAAGTCCAACACACTCTTTGCCAGTGTATCTATTGACTGAGGCATCCTCCCCACTGCAGCCATCAGCTCAGTGTGCCTGAGCCGGGCCTGGGTGCTCATTTCAGCCAGGCGATGCACCTCCTCTGCACTCTGTGCAGCAGTCATCACTACCTGCCTTGCCCTCCGGGGAGACAGTGGCCGAACTTGCCTACCCCCCTTGCGTTGCTGCATGCCGCTTGTTCCGGCAACTGGCTCATCCTCAGAGCCCCCCCCCTCTCCTCCAGGGAACTACTATCCCCAGTCTGCAGATGTGTATGCTCCCCTGAGATTGGAGCGGATGCTCCGCCTTCCTCTTGATCCTCGCCTCCGGAGGCACTGGCACTGGCAGCTTCAGGGCGTTGAGCCCGAGTTGGTGATGAATCATCTGAAAGCAGGGAGGTGGAAGAGTGGCTTTAGCAAAAGGACAGGTTGGCGGAAAGGCATGCCAGATTGCGGCAAGGCTCTGACATGGCTGCACACTGAGGAAGCATGCTGGCGGGGGGACCAAGTGGAAGGAGACAGCTGGAAAAGGTGAGAGCCTTACCCTTGCTGTCGGAAATGGGGTCGGCAGCTGCAGTGGTAACAGGACCACACAGACGTCCTCCAAGAATCTGGTGCACTCTCTCCTCGAGATCCGTGAGAGTGACGACTTGTGGAGGCCCGCCACCGGTTCGACGCTGGTCCTTTCGCATCGCCGCCAGCTTGGACTGCAGGGGAAAGAAGGGGAAGCTCTGATATTGGGTAGCGCCTGAACTTTTGCGCCTTAGGAGCCCCGTGCAACGTCTGAATTCGCGTCTCAATCCCCTTTGGGGGCGATGCAACCCAATATTGTGCCAGGCAGCGATAAGTTTCATCTGGCTATAAACTTTGCGCAGCGCCAGTTCTAACGCCTCAAGCGGGGCTATACCCAATTTCTAGGCCACTGTGTTTTGCTTGCAGCCTGTAAGAGATGTTTCTCTGCTACACCGTGTAATAAACAGTTTGGTTTTCTGCCTAAGAACTCGCTTATCTCAGTTTCGGACCTTATTACTTGGATATCACATATTGGCGACGAGGATCAACAGATCACATCTTGAAGAAGAAACAAAAAAGAGCACTGAATAACCGATCATGGCTGCTATGGTAGGAAAGGTCTCTGCTTTTGATGTTCAGGCTCAGACCTGGGATGAGTACTGCGAGGTGCTGATGCATTTCTTTGAAGCAAATGATATAGATGATGCCGGAAAAAGGAGAGCTATTTTGCTCACTTCCGTGGGAAGTCAGACGTATCATTTAATGAGAAACTTATGCAGTCCTGCAAAGCCGGGAGACAGTACATTTGCTGAATTAGTGGCCTTGCTGAAGGAATATTTCATTCCCAGACCGAGTGAGATTGTACAGTGTTTCAAATTTAATTCACGGAACAGGAAACCGGGAGAGACTGTATTGGATTATGTAGCAGTGTTGAGAAAATTGGCACACGATTGCAATTACGGGAATAACCTGAAAGACATGCTGAGAGATAGGCTTGTTTGCGGGATAATGGATAATCGAATGCAGAGGAGATTATTGTCCGAGACTGGGCTTACGTATGAAAAAGCATTGGAACTTGCTCATGCCATAGAGACAGTGAACCGAGATGTAAAAGAAATACAAGGTTCAGACTGGGCTACGACAAAGCAAGTTGGAGGTCAGGTTATTGTGCACAAGTTAAAGTTGCATCAGAAACCACAACGTGAACATGTAAAGGCATGTTATAGATGCAATGGCGATCACCTGGCAAGGGAATGCAGGTTTCTGGAGGAAATATGCCACAAGTGTGGGAAAAAGGGACATATCAAACGTGCATGCAGGGCAAAAGCAATCATGGAGGAATCCAAACCAAAAGGGGGAGGAAAGCAAAACCTAGGAAGAGAAGTGAAAAAACAGGGAGCACATCACATCAGCGGAGAAGCTGAGAAAGCAGATGACATGTTCATGCTGCATAGTATGCTAGAGAACATTCCAAAAGTGGATCCTATCACTTTGCAACTGACAGTAAATGACTCTAAGGTCAACTTTGAAGTGGATACAGGATGCGGCGTAACCATAATGAACAGGGAGGAGCACTCAAAATTGTGGAACCGTGCAAAAGTTCCAGAGTTAAAGTCTTGCTCTATGCAGCTTAAAACATATACCGGTGAACGAGTGGCGACATTGGGTACAGCTACTGTAACTGTGCAACACAGGGAGACCGTGGAACAGCTACCTGTAGTTGTAGTATCGGGTTCTGGACCAAACTTGTTAGGTCGGGGCTGGATACAAGAACTTAAATTAGATTGGGGAGCAATAAATCAAATGGAGGGAGGCAAACAGTTGTCTTTGCAAGAAGTGTTGATTGAACATGAGAACGTGTTCAAGGAAGAACTTGGCACATTTAATGGCCCCCCAGCTAAGATTTATGTAGACAAGGAGGCACTGCCAAGGTTTTTTAAACGACTTGTGCCGTATGCCATGAAACCAAAGGTAGAGGCTGAGCTTGACCGTCTTTTGAGAGAGCACATACTGGAACCCGTGAAATGTTCAGAATGGGTAGCTCCCATTGTACCTGTTTTAAAACCGAACAATTCGGTAAGACTCTGTGGAGATTATAAATTGACTGTAAATAGGGTGTCTAAACTAGAACAGTATCCTATTCCCAAAACAGAGGATCTCTTTGCAAACCTGGCTGGAGGGAAGAAATTCACGAAGCTGGATATGAGTCATGCATACTTGCAGATTACACTAGATGAGGAATCCAAGAAGTATGTAACCATAAATACACACAAGGGTTTGTTTACCTATAACCGCTTACCATTCGGTGTCTCATCTAGTCCAGCTATCTTCCAGAGGACTATCGAGGGTGTACTGCAAGGGATCCCACATGTTTCAATCTATCTGGATGACATTCTGGTGATGGGAAGAACCGACCAGGAGCATCTGAGCACTCTGAGAGAGGTACTACAAAGATTGGATAAGGCTGGGTTACGGCTCAAGAGGAGTAAGTGCACTTTCCTGGGGAACGGGGCCGTGTTCCTGGGACACAGAGTGGGCGCCACCAGGCTCCATCCAATCAAGGAGAAGGTACAAGCACTGCAGGAGGCCCCAGCTCCTACAAATGTGACTGAGTTAAAAGCTTACCTGGGACTGCTAAACTATTATAACAGATTTTTACCAAACTTGGCAACAGTGTTAGCACCTCTTCACAAACTTCTGCACAAGGAGACACAGTGGCAGTGGGAAGAGGAGCAGAGGGTTTCATTTGAACAGTCCAAGAAACTGATGCTGTCCTCGGATGTGCTGGTTCACTACAATGCAGAGAAAGACATCATTCTCTCTTGTGATGCTTCACCTTACGGGGTGGGGGCGGTTCTTTCACACAGCTTGGACGATGGAACAGAAAGACCAATAGGGTTTATGTCTCGAACTCTGACACCGGCGGAAAAAACTATTCCCAGTTAGATAAAGATGGGTTAGCAGTAATGTTTGGGTTACAGAGGTTTCACAAGTACATATGTAAGGGGTCGTTTTAACGAGCTTATGGTGTGCTAGATCGGTTTTGATTTCGCACTGCTCGTGAGTGGTTCCGAAGCGCTCCCCCATCACCGGTTCTAGACACTGGGCGTATTGCCAGACAACCTTGATGTGTGGCCCAACTTGTGACTCGGAAGACAAATGGATCAGGTGAGACAAGGTGAGTTTTAAATCAGAAATATCTTTATTTTCAAGGAGAATAAACACAGAGAATGCAAGAATCAATTTAGACAAAAATCATTAGCACGTCTCCCAATGGGAACTAAAATTTAACACACAAGGAATAACTTTGACTATCTTAAATCATACAACAATTCTTAATCAGCGGTATACTAAAACGGGGGTGGGAAAAGCGCACGGACACATCGAGGGATAAATCACACTCCTGAATTACAAAACCCTTAATGTTACAAACCCTCCCGTTGCTGAAATATACCACAACTAGGTCAGCTAGGTAGAGTTGGGCCTTTATGCTTACCAGAGTTTTAAAACCGTCCTTAATCTTGGTACTCCTGTGACGTCCGGGATCTCCGATCTTCCTCATGGGACCGGCTCCTGAATCCGCTCTCCTGCACAATCTTGAAAGTCCTCCGAACTCCTCGAACCGTCTCCTCTCCACTCGGCCTTCGAACTCCTGATGGTCTTGGATCTGGACTGAACTTCTGAATCTGCTCTCCTGCACAATCTTGAAAGTCCTCCGAACTCCTCGAACCGTCTCCTCTCCACTCGGCCTTCGAACTCCTGATGGTCTTGGACCTGGACTGAACTTCTGAATCTGCTCTCCTGCACAATCTTGTGGATCCTCCTCGCTCTGTCCTTGACCTCGTGTCTGTGTGAATCTGTGATGGATCTGTCTGAATCTCACTGAATGAATGAATGTCTTGCTGTCGATTTTCCCTCAACAGTTATACTGTTTCCTTGCCCTTATCTCGGCATCAAATCAGGGGTTTTCTTTTGTCAAGGTAATGGGCAGGCTGCTTTGACAAAAGCAAGTACTTTATTGTAATGTCTTGTAAATGAAACTGATGGGATCTGTCCTGTGTCCCTCTGAGTTTGGTACAGATAATGTTTTTTTTTCTGTGCTCAGCGATTTCAGAGATGGGTTTGCGTTTTGCTAGCAATTAGCGCACCTCCAGGTGCAAATACTTTTGTTTACGAGTTCGTTACTGCTGTAACCATATTATCATATCAATAGCAGTAAGTTCTGGAATCTTCTAATCGGTGATGACTCAGGCTGCTGTAAGATACTGCTGGTGTGTCCTTTTGAACTGAGCCATGAGAACTGCCAACTCCATCTTGTGTTCTCACAATGTGGCCATTTCAGGGGTTTTACCAATCTAGACTGTATTTTCTGGATTTTGCGAATCCTACACATATATGGCAGGAAATTCACCATATGCACCGATCATAAACCTCTTCTATCTCTTTTTAATGAAATGAAAGCAGTACCACAGATGGTGTCACCCCAGATCCAGAGGTAGGCAGTGACGTTGAGGGCATATGTGTATGTCATCGTTTACAAGGCGGGCAAGTACCATGGGAACGCAGATGCCTTGAGCTGTCTTCCACTGCCAGGTACCCCTATCCGTGCAGCTCCAGAGGACAGAATTTTGATGTTGGAGGACACGGACACGGCAATTGTGACCGCAGAACAAGTAAGGACCTGGACCGGTAAAGATCCAGTACTATCTAGAGTCCGAGAATATGTGATGAGGGGTTGGCCACAGCATCTGGAAGGGACTGATTTCACACCTTACAGTGTCAGGAAGACAGAGCTGAGTGTGCAGGATGGTTGCGTGTTGTGGGGAGCACGAGTGATTATTCCACAGCCAGCATGACAGTCTATCCTAGGGCAACTACATCAGTGTCATCCTGGAGTTTCACATATGAAAGCCTTGGCAAGGAATTACTTGTGGTGGTCAAAGCTAGATGAGGAGATAGAAAATCTAGTCAAGACATGCAGCACTTGTCAAGTACACAGGAAGGCACCAGCAGCGGCTCTTCTCCACCCCTGGGAGTGGCCGAATAAACCATGGAGAAGATTACATGTAGATTATGCGGGTCCATTCATGGGGAAGATGTTCCTCATAATCATTGATGCACATTCCAAATGGATGGATGTGTATCCTGTAAATTCTGCTTCATTTACTGTTGCTATAGACTGCCTTCGTAGGAGTTTTAGTAATCAAGGGCTACCGGAGATCGTAGTAAGTGACAATGCCATGTGTTTTGTGAGTACAGAAACAAAAGAATTCATGAGAAACAATGGCATAGTGCACGTGACCTCAGCTCCATATCATCCGTCTTCAAATGGACTTGCGGAGAGAGCCGTACAAACATTTAAGAAGATGATGAAAAAAAGTGCGGAAGGGAGTTTGGCAGCCAAGGTGTCACGAGTTCTGTTCAGCTACAGAATAACACCTCAATCTACCACAGGACTCTCTCCTGCTGAGCTGTTGTTAGGACATCGACTACACTCCACTCTTGACCTGGTTCACCCAGATCTAAAAAGGAAGGTGGAAAACCGACAAATCAAACAAAAGGAGAACCATGACAGAAGGACAAAGAGCCGCAGTTTTGGAAAAGGAGATGCGGTCCTTACCAGGAATTTCAGTTATGGTCCAAAATGGATTCCTGGCTTCATAGACTCAATGACCGGTCCAGTATCATATACGGTCATGGTGGGAACTGGTCAGGTAGTACGCAGACATGTAGATCAGATACTGACCAGACCAGGGGAAATTAAAATGGAGGTTCCAGAGGAGGTGTAGGAGGACAAGTTGGCCCCCAGTTATCCAAATGCATCGGTGGTACCACCACCACGAACAGAGCCAGTTCCACCTGGACCCCTTCATCAAGAGGAAACCATCGTAGCAGTCAGATACTCTGAGTACTGCTCAGGAGCAGCAGGTGGCTCTACCACAACCAAGCAGGGACTTGACTGCAAGACGTTCACCAAGGACTCACAAGCCGCCAGAGAGATTGATAACGACCTGCTAGATTCATTCAGTATGGACTATCGTTAAAGGAGTTTCCTTATGGGACTTTTTAAGAATGTTGTTAAGAAATTAAGGTAAACTTCAGAGGGGGGGATATAGTAATCTGGGATGTAATGTTTAAGTTAGCCACCAGATGGAGCCAAAGATTAAGGGATCATATTCACCAGTGTTTAAGGTAATGTCCTGGTACACCAGTTAGTATGGTAATGTGGCATTGCATTATGGGTATGACTCAGAGGGGTTCCTCCCTCTTGGTACTCGTGCAGTTAGAAATACTGTGTTTTGCTTGCAGCCTGTAAGAGATGTTTCTCTGCTACACCGTGTAATAAACAGTTGGGTTTTCTGCCTAAGAACTCGCTTATCTCAGTTTTGGACCTTACTACTCGGATATCACATATATGGTAAATCGTGATAGATTGTTTGCGCTGGTCAGTAAGATGGTAATCGGGGACAGAAATTTAAGACAATTACAAAAGGAATTAAAGAGATTAGAAAAAGTTATTTACATGAAAGGTGGTTAGAATATGGAGCTCTCTGCTACAAACCTTTGTTGAAACTAAGTCCACAAATTCTTTTTAACAGTTAGATTGCTACTTGGAAAAGAGGAATATTAGGAGAGTGAGCAGGAGAGTGGGATTAGAGTGCTATTTATATTGAGAAAAACACCAGTGCAGACATAATGGGCCCAATGGCCTCTTTCTGTGCTGTAGCGTCCTGTGATTCTAACTCAGGTCACCTTATGTAAATGTGTTGTCTTTGTAGTTCAGACCAGGTGCTCTGGGGGCTGCTGAGCTTTAATTTTATGATGATGATTATCTAAGTTGCACACAATCAGGTGCAGTGGGTCATGGATTTTTGTTCATTAACAATGTATTGAAAACTTTTGAGCAAGTCCATTTTATTTAGCAAATGCAATGTAGAAACACAGTGTGTTATAGGGCATTAATATAATCAGTAACATTGGGAAAAATCCTAACCCCAAAAATCAGTACTACTGCAAATGGAAACAGAAAATGCCGGAAATACATCATCGGTCTTTAACACACTGATAATGCCCTTGCCCATCTGTACCTAGTGATTGCTGCTTAAGCATACAATAACATTATATTTATTAGCCTCTACAATATTCTTTACTCCCTACAGACACAGTCAGTGCATTGCGAATGGACACGAGTGTGTAGCAGGGCAATATTCATGACTCCACGTCAGAAAACACTGGGTTGTTTCCAACACTGAAGCTGTTCCTCCCATATATCATCGATTAGTTCCCAGGTCTGGCTCCTGCCATCCACAGTGAATCCTCCAGCTTTTATAACTGCTTTATTTAGAAAATAAAACTCATAACTGGAGCTTTGTAGTTTTAAGCAACTTCACCAAGAACCTCTTTATTGTACAATCATTATGAAAAAGCAAACAATGCAAAACTGAAACAAATTGGCACTTCAGAATCAAGGGCTTCAGTGGGAATGAGGCAAGCAGCCTTTTTTTAATATTCGTTCATGGGATGTGGGTGTCAGCAGCAAGGCCAGCATTTATTGCCCATCCCTAATTGATCCTTGAGAAGGTGGTGGTGAGCTGCCTTCTTGAACCGCTGCAGTCCGCGTGGTGAAGGTACTCCCACAGTGCTGTTAGGGAGGGAGTGCCAGGATTTTGACACAGCGACGATGAAGGAATGGCGATATACTTCCAAGTCAGGATGGTATGTAACTTGGTGATGGTGTTCCCATGCGCCTGCTGCCCTTATCCTTCTAGGTGGTACAAGTTGCGGGTTTGGGAGGTGCTGTCTAAGAAGCCTTGGTGAGTTGCTGCAGTGCATCTTGTAGATGGTACACACTGCAGCCACAGTACACCGGTGGTGGAGGGAGTGATTGTTTAAGGTGGTGGATGGGGTCCCAATCAAGCGGGCTGCTTTGTCCTGGATGGTGTCGAACTCCTTGAGTGTTGTTGAAGCTGCACACATCCAGGCAAGTGGAGAATATTCCATAACACTCCTGACTTGTGCCTTGTAGATGGTGGAAAGTCAGGCGGTTAGACACTCGCCACAGAATACCTAGCCTCTGACATTGTAGCTCTTGTTGCTACAGTATTTATGTGGCTTATCCAATTAATTTTCTGGTCAATGATGACGCTCAGGATGTTGATGGTGGGGTATTCAGCGATGGCAATGTCAATGGCAGTGGTTAGACTCTCACTTGTTAGAGATAGTCATTGCCTGGCACTTGTGTGGTACGAATGTTACTTGCCAAACCTGAACACCATCCAGGTCTTGCTGCATGCGGGCATGGACTGCTTCATTATCTGAGGAGTTGTGAATGGAACTGAACACTGTGCAATCATCAGCGAACATCCCCTCTTCTGACGTTATGACGGAGTGAAGGTCATCGATGAAGCAGCTGAAGATGGGTTGGGCATAGGATATTGCCCTGGGGAACTCCTGCAGCAATGTCCTGGGGCTGAAATGATTGACCTCCAACAATCACAATCATCTTCCTTTGTGCTAGGTATGACTCAAGCCAGTGGCGAGTTTCCCCCCTGATTCCCATTGACATAAATGCAAGTCTTTCTTTTCTTTTTTTCCCCAATTTTACTAGAGGTCCTTGCTGCCACACTCGGTCAAATGCTGCCTTGATGTCAAGGGCAGTCACTCTCACCTCACCAATTCAGCTCTTTTGAACCAAGGCTGTAATGAGGTCTGGAGCCGAGTGGTCCTGGCGGAACCCAAACTGAGCATCGGTGAGCAGGTAATTGGTAAGAGCCACTTGATAGCACTGTCAACGACACCTTCCATCACTTTGCTGATGATTTGTAGGTATGCCTGGGGCTGCTCCTGGCATGCTCTGCTGCACTCCTCATTGAACTAGGGTTGGTCCCCTGGCTTGATATATTTACAATGATGATTAGAGCAATGGATGGTGGGAGGGGACGAGCAATCTGACTTTCTTTAACATAACAAAAGATTCAAAGAAAATACAGGACGTGGTTGAGGCCAACAGCTTAGCTGCTTTCAAAAAGGAAACTAGATGAGTGCACGAGAGAAAAAGGAAAAGAAGGAGATCCTGAAAAGCTGAGATGAGGTGTATAGAATGGGAGGAGACACGTGTGGAGCACAGGCTAGTTGGGCCGAAAGGCCTGTTTCTCTGCTGTATATTCTATGAAGTGCCCGGCGGTGCCGAGGGTCTTTTGAGGGCATGTTGTTGTTGGAAGAGAGAGAGAGCGACTGGGGGGGAAGAGAGAGAGCACGACTGGGGGGGGGGGGGAAAGAGAGAGAGCGCGACTGGGGGGGGGGGAAAGAGAGAGAAAGCGACCGGGGGGGAAGAGGGGAGGGGGGAAGAGGGGGAGGAGAGGGGAGAGAGGGGAGCGGGGAGAGAGGGGAAGGGGGGGAAGGGGGGGAGATGGGGGGCCTGAGACGGCCGATTGCGGCTGGCCGGGCCCGGTTGCCTTGGTAACCCTCCTCCCCTCTCCGCCTCCCGATCTCCAGGCCTGAGCGGCCGATTGCGGCTGGCGAGCCCGGTTGCCGGGGTAACCCTCTCCGCTCCCCCTCCCCTCCCGAGTCCCGGTTGCCTTGGTAACCCTCCTCCCCTCTCCGCCTCCCGATCTCCGGGCCTGGGCCTGAGCGGCCGATTGCGGCTGGCGAGCCCAGTTGCTGGGGTACCCCTCTCCGCTCCCCCTCCCCTCCCGAGCCCCGCCCCCCCCCGAATGAACCGCCAGGAGCTTGCAGTGAGCCCAGCCAGCCTTTACCAAGATGGCTGGCCGCTGGTTCGGAATCGGGCCCAGCGGGGGGGTGAGGGGTGGGAGGAGCTTGCCACAAAACAATTGCCTAGGGTCCAGCATGGCTGGCAACAGATGCCCAGGCTTCGAGGCCTACCTGGAAAAATGGGGAAAGGTAGGAAAATTAATGAGATTAGATAAAAGATTTAGAAAGTAATTAACTTTTTTTAAAAACAATATGTGATTTAAAAGCAACTTTTTTTATAAAGACGCAGAAAGCGGGAAAAGGAAAGGAAAAGTTTGGAATCATGATGGCGGCGAGTCACCTCGGTTCAGAACGATAAGGCCCGCCCACACAGGATTGGTGGACCGTCAGGTCACCGAAGCGTAGGATTGGTCAATCGTCCCATCACTCGACCATAGGAGGGCCCAGCCGCACGCGCCAGGAACCCGCCGTACGATTGGTTGACCTCGACGTCACTCGATGCTAGTGAGCGGATAATGAGCGGAATGTTGAACGTTTTTTGGATACTGCGGGCGCCATTTTTGTCCGGCCGAAACGTAGATACGCTTAGGACGGTTCTGGAATCGTCAGCTTTCTTTCGACGTAACGCACGTGTAGGTACGCTCTATAACTTTCGAGTTAATTCAAGACAGACAGAAAGACAGACAGACAGACGGAATGACAGACAGATGTAATTCTGTGATAAAATCCAAACATATCCAAGAACAGAGTGTTAGCCCATCAATGCCTGTGTATATCCTTCACGGTAATGTGAGTAACTGACCAGTAACAACAGGCGAGAAGAAATCAGCAAACATTTCTTTAGTTCCCACGGAACTGTGATAGGTAAACACAGTGTATATACAAAATATGATTGCAGGCAAAGTTTCTCCATCCTTTACTGTTCCCTCAAATGAGTTTCACTGAAATAAAAGAGAGAGATCTTTAGAAGTAAACCCAGGAAACAATAATTGCTGCAGAGATAAACAAAAAAAATCTGCAAATGCTGGAAATCTGAACAAGAAACAGAAAATGCTGACAACACACAGCAGGTCACTCACGGTTAAGAGGAAAGACAGATCGGTTGTCAAATGCCCAGGAAGCTGATACACATGAAGCATGAACCGGACTTCTTTTTTATAAATGCTGACTGACATACTGCTCATTTCCAGCATTTTCTGATTAATATTGTATCAGAGACCTCTTTCATAAAGGTTGAAAAATATATCAATACCAATTACATTTATTGCATATTTTATTATTAAAACTAACTTCAAAAGAGAAGAGTGAGAAACTTTTGCCAGCAACATAAGCAAATGGGGGCTGTTACGTTTTTACTCAAACTATTTTCTGAGGTTCAGCATCACTGGAAATTCTGTAAGAACTCCTCACATCCCCTACGATCTGGAGTGTACCTCTCCTTGCCCAATATCTAAGTACTGTAAATAGAGAGTAACAGAGAACCTTACACTGTAAACTGGCTACTGGAAGGTATCACAAGCCACCCCCTGATGTTCCTCTCTTACAAAAGCGGACTGAATATACACTGTTAACCAACTGCATCAGATTCTGAACTCACAACTGGTTTTATTTACAAACACAATGGTAGTGTAGCAGCGAGAGAATTCTCACCTTATCTCCAGTTAGAATCATAAGAATCATACAGCACAGAAGAAGGAGGCCATTCAGCCCATCATGTCTGTGCTGGCTCTTTGAAAGAGCTATCCAATTAGTCCCACTACCCTGCTCTTCCCCAACAGTCCTGCAAATTTCTCTTTTTCAAGTATATATCCAATTCCCTTTTGCAAATTACTACTGAATCTGCTTCCACCATCCTTTCAAGCAGTGCATTCCAGATCATCACAACTCGCTGCGTAAAAAAATTCTCCTTATGCTCCCCCTGAATTTTTGTGCTATCTTAAATATGTGACCTCTGGTTACCGATCCTCCTGCCAGTGGAACCAGTTTCTCCCCATCTACCCTATAAAAAACCCTCAATAAGGATTCAGTGGTGTCTCCAAGAGCTACATAGGGATCTGGGGGTCCTTGTACATGAAACACAAAAAGTTAGCATGCAGGTACAGTAAGTCATTAGGAAGGCAAATGGAATGTTGGCCTTTATTGCAAGGGGAAGGAGTATAAAAGTATGGAGGTCTTGCTACAACTGTACAGGGTGTTGGTGAGACCACACCTGGAGTACTGTGTACAGTTTTGGTCTCCTTATTTAAGGAGGGATATACTTGCATTGGAGGCAGTTCAGAGAAGGTTCACTGGGTTCATTCCGGAGATGAAGGGGTTGTCTTATGAAGAAAGGTTGATCAGGTTGGGCCTATACTGGAGTTTAGAAGAATGAGAGGTGATCGTATTGAAACGTATAAGATTCTGAGGGGGCTTGACAGGGTAGATGCAGAGAGGATGTTTCTCCTCGTGGGGGAATCTAGAACTAGGGGGCATAGTTTCAGAATAAGGGGGCATCCATTTAAAATGGAGATGAGGAGGAATTCCTTCTCTCAGAGGGTCGTGAATCTTTTGAATTCCCTACCCCAGAGCTGTGGAGGCTGGGTTGTTGAATATATTCAAGGTGGAGATAGATAGATTTTTGAATGATAAGGGAATCAAGGATTATGGGGAGCGGGCAGGGAAGTGGAGTTGAGGCCAAGACCAGATCAGCCATGATCTTATTGAATGGCGGAGTAGGCTCAAGGGGCCAAATGACCTACTCCTGCTCCTATTTCTTAGGTTCTTATGTTCCACTACTGTTGATGTCAACAGTAAAGGATTTGAGGATCTCTACTTTATATGGATATAAACCAATATCTAGACTTCTCAGGTGATACTTGCAATCTAAACATACCGCTCTTGTCCATGTGCCTTGTAATAGACGTTTTCGTAGGTGGATTCCACTCTGGTGTCCAGGCTCAGAACCTCCCGGAAATTTGCTGCATCAAAGAACAGAAACATGGGTTTTGTATCATAAAGTGTTTCAGTCTGTCTCATTCAATGGATACTGTTCCAATAAGTTCTACAGAATTAAATTTCAAAACAGTGGGCTGGATATTCTTCTTTAAACAGCACATGGGGCGGAGCGAAGAAGGTAAAATTAGGCAATGGGAATTGTACAGAACCCATCCCATTTTCCTTCCATTGATTTACATGGAAAGAAAATCAGGTAGGTTCTGTTGGGAATGTGTGTTCCTCCCCTCCCGATTTTCCTCTCTGTGCTCAGCTGAGGTGATGGTAAAGAAAAAAATCTACCCCAATGGGTATTAGTTAGTGGCAAGATTCAATATATATATATCTATAGATATAGATATATATATATATATAATTATAATGAGAGAGCAGGAGGGCAGTGAAGCCAAGCTTACCGGTCGCAGTGCGGGAAGACAAAGTGGTTTTATTGCAGATGAGAATGACGACAGCAATAATTAAAAGCAGGCCTCCCACAACGGCAACAATCCACAGCAGAGCCATCATCCCCGGGGCTTTGCCAGACTTCACTGCTTCAAATACAAGTAAAGGAAACAACAGATCGCTATTGAAACAGGGCAGAGGTACCAGGTGTATAAAATAATAAATAGTGCGATATGTATTCCTTATTGAGAAATAAGTTTCATTTTCGGTGGTGTGAAGCATCTGTAACCCGCCCGGAGTAAATACTGGAACTCTACATTGCCCAGAATAAGGAAGCTGCCTATGTAAATCGCATTCATGTTATAATGTTGCACTGTGTAAATGAATGCAATTCAATCCAAATTATGACACTGATCTCCTGCTGTTCCAGTTTATTTTCAGATTTAACTCTTCAGAGATGAGAAAGTGCCTTCCTTGAAACCACAGGCCTCTGCAGATACTAAAAATTGTTCCCTGGGATATTTTCAAGGGGCCTGGGTTACTGATAATTGGTATGTTACCCCCCGCAAACCACACGTACACCCTCCCCAGAAACACACACCCTACACTTACTTCCCACCTGACCACACACTCAACCCACCCACAAGCCCCCTACACATAAACCCAACCCAGGCCCCAACACACCTCACACACATAACCCAGCCACAAACACACCTCACACACATAACCCAGCCACAAACACACCTCACACACATAACCCAGCCACAAACACACCTCACACCCACCCACCCGCACACTTATACTGCACCCACAACCCAACCACACACACACCCCACCCACACACACACATACATACACCCTCCCCAAACACACACACACTAATGTAGACCTTACCCAGATCCTTACTGACAGCTATCCGTGTCGGCTGTCCCAGGGACACATGTTTCACTTCACACCAGTAAGTGCGGTTACTCTCCCACTCTGCTGTCGGCACAGTGAGCTGGCTCACAGTCCGGTAGGTGCCGTTACTGCCCAAAGCCACTCCAAAGTGTGTCACTCCCGTATCCAGCGGACCATTCTCATCTCTCCAAGTCACGGAGATATCAACAGGGTAAAAGTCTGACACCAAACAAGTCATTGCAACAGTTTGTCCTGCTGTGTCAGCGTCAAGTGGAGGAGAGATAAGATGGACCACAGGCTCCTGAATGTAACCATCTACAGCACAGACAGGAACATGTCATTAGATAGGAAATCAAACAAATATTTACAGCTTCATCACTTGCATTGGAGCAAATGTATTTGCAGCATGTTAACTGAAGGCAGAGAGCAGTGAGTATCCTGGTAAAACAGCATCAATAATTCTGTAATAAAGCAGAATGAAGGGAATCAAGGGATATGGGGATAGGACGGGAAAGTGGAGTTGAGCCATGATCTTATTGAATGACGGAGCAGGCTCGAGGGGCCATATGGCCTACTCCTGCTCCTATTTCTTATGTTCCTATGATCAATTAGACATGCAGCTCTCTAGAAACAGAACATGGTTATAGTTAACATTCGGGCTCATTCCGGTAAAACCTGGTTACTCTAACAGCAGGTAAAACACTCAATGGTTCATAAACTGTTACAGCACAAGGCAGCAGACACAGTACAAAGGTGACACAAATACCACAGCTTATGTTGTGCCCGATAAATAGACTTTGTAGCTATTTAACTAATTGATAAATGATAAGCTAGGAACACAAGGTAGAATGGAGGGAGGTAAGGCCTTTCAGCTCATTCTGTTCCTACCAGGTACAACTGACACTGTCACTGACTCTTCCTAATCTATATGAACTGGTGAGGAAGGTGAACAATCACAGCCATGGCTTCCAGGAAGAGAAATGGTCAACTTTTCTCCTGCTCCTGCCTACCAGAAGATAATTGAGTAATATACATAATTGAGTGGGCACAGGAAAGATGCTGATTTGACAATAACTTCTTGGGCTGGATTTTCTCAGCCCCGAGGAGGTGGGCATGGAGGCGGGATAGCCGGTAAAGTAGCAGAAAGTGGGGGCGGATGGCAAACCCGCCCCCATCCCGCCTCCGTGCCCTTTTGCCAGGAGGCAAATGATCTAGACGAGGGACCTAGATGTAATATCTCCAAGTTTGCAGACGACACGAAGCTGGGTGGGCGTGTGTGCTGCGAGGAGGATGCCGAGAAACTCCAGTATGATTTGGATAGGTTGAGTGATTGGGCAGATGCATGGCAGATTCAGTATAATGTGGATAAATACGAGGTTATCCACTTTGGTGGCAAAAACAGGAAGACAGATTATTATCTGAACGGCAATAGATTGGGAGACGGGGAAGTGCAACAAGACCTGGGTGTCCTTGTGCTCCAGTCGCTGAAGGTAAGCATGTAGGTGCAGCAGGCGGTTAAGAAGGCAAATGGTATGTTGGCTTCGTAGCGAGAGGGTTCAAGTACAGGAACAAGGATGTCTTGCTGCAGTTGTACAGGGCCTTGGTGAGGCCACACCTTGAGTATTGTGTGCAGTTTTGGTCGCCTTATCTGAGGAAGGATGTTCTTGCCACGGAGGGAGTGCAGCGAAGATTCACCAGACTGATACCTGGGATGGCAGGAATGACGTATGAGGAGAGATTGGGTCGATTGGGCTTATACTCGCTGGAGTTTAGAAGATTGAGAGGTGATCTCATCAAAACCTATAAAATTCTGACAGGACTGGACAGACTAGATGCAGGAAGGATGTTCCCGATGGCGGGGGAGTCCAGAACCAGGGGTCACAGTCTAAAGATAAGGGGTAAGCCATTTAGGACAAAGATGAGGAGGAATTTCTTCACCCAGAGAGTGGTGAACCTGTGGAATTCTCTACCACAGAAGGCAGTTGAGGCCAATTCATTAAATATATTCAAGAAGGAGTTAGATATATTTCTTAAGGCTAAAGCGATCAAGGGAGAAGGCAGGGACAGGGTACTGAGTTTGGATGATCAGCCATGATCTCATTGAATGGCGGAGCAGGCTCGAAGGGCCGAATGGCCTACTCCTGCTCCTATCTTCTATGTTTCTAGGCGGGAAGATGTGCTGCTTCAGGTCCCATCTCCTGGAGGTGAGAAAGGCATTAAAACCTTTTAACTGCCTGTTAACAGGTAGTTAACAAGCAGGAAAAAGGATTAGTGCCATTTTGCCTTCTCAGGTGAAGGCTTCCCGACCTCAGAGAACCCCGCCAGGTTGGAGGAGGTGTGAAGGAGGTCTGCGGGGGTTAGAGGCAGCTGAAAGTAAGATGTAGAGGTGAGTGATGGGTGCAAGTGTAGAGTGGTAATTATGGAAGGTGAGTGATAAGTGTTAAAATATGTTCACTTACCTTGTTTTCTGCCTACAGCCTTCATCCACCCTGGATCGGGAGACCCAACATCTTCCTTGCCAATTTCACAGACTGGCTGTTGGATCCTCCGACCCAACAGCCATCTGAAATCTACAAAGTTGAAAGGTTTGATGAGTCCTGAACACAAGGGCTCATCAAACTACAGAGAATGTCAGTGTTTGACAGCTTCACAGAGCTGTCAAACGCTTACATTTCTTCATTCAAAATGTCTTGACAGATAACATGTCAGGCGTTGACGTGCTCTGTCAGTGACTTCCTCCCTAATTGGGCTGCTGAGCCCACAGGGCGGGCTTAACAAGGTCAATCAGGAAAATCCCTCTGGTTGGCCAGAAGATGATGGAGGCGGGACATTGACCCGACAAGCAGCAGTCCTGCCTCCAACTCATCTCCATTGAGAAAATCTAGCCCCTTGTCTTTGTTTCAGTGAAATATGTACGGTGGCCTTCTTCCACGTAAACCATGTACTTCTCTCCTGTGGTTATCTGCCTCTGGTGATGCCCTCTATATTCCTTTTTTGGTAGCCATGCCACTGGTAGAATGGCCTTCAAATTGCTCAGAAGAGATGGTAGGAGAAGCAGCAATACTCCCCAATGGTGAGAAGTGCCTCAAACAATCATTGTCAGAGCGCCCTCTTTCACAGTGAGACATCAGAAGAAATGTAGCTAGTGTAAGGAAACAATTACATTTGTTATATAAACTTTAGCATTTAAGTGAGTTTCTGTTAACAATGTTCAGTTAGTAAAAGGGATTCCAGTTAGACAGTGTTTTAGTTGATAAGGAGAGGCCATAAAACTATCTACGTTAGCTCTAGCCTTGAAAAGGCTCCTTAAATTAGGGAGTTATTCTTAGACAGAAGTTATTGCAGCTAATTGGATGAGGTAGTACTTGAAATATGCAATTTCTCACATAATGAGAGTGAAAGAACAGTATTAAAAAGAGGGGTGGTAGAGTCATAGAGTTATACAGCACAGAAAGAGGCCCTTCGGCCCATCGCATCCGCGCCGGCCATCAAGCCCTATCTAATCTAATCCCATTTTCCAGCATTTGGTCCGTAGCCCTGTATGCTATGGCATTTCAAGTGCTCACCCAAATGCTCTTGAATGTTGTGAGGGTTCCTGCCTCTACCATCCTTTCAGGCAGTGAGTTCCAGATTCCAACTACCCTGTGGGTGAAAAAGTTTTTCCTCAAATCCCCTCTAAACCTCCTGCCCCTTACCTTGAATCTATGCCCCCTTGTTATTGACCCCTCTACCAAGGGGAAAAGTTCCTTTCTATCCACCCTATCTATGCCCCTCATAATTTTGTATACCTCAATCAGGTCCCCCCTCAGCCTTCTCTGCTCCAAGGTCAGGGACAGGACGGTGTGACTACGAGTGAGGCAGGTACGGGGATCCAGGAGGTAGTGTTGGAGGAGCCGCAGCCCTTGCTCTTGTCCAACAGGTTCGAGGTTCTTACTCCCTGTGGGGACAGGAGCAGGGACTGCAGGGAGGATGAGCAACCTGGCCACAGCACCGTGGAGCGGGGGGCCATTCAAGAGGGGGGAGTAAATAGAAATGTTGTAGTGGTAGGGGATAGTATTATTAGGGGGATAGATAGAGTTCTCTGCAGCCGAGAGCGAGAGTCCCGTAGGCTGTGTTGCCTACCCGGTGCCAGGGTTAAGGACATCTCCTCTGGGCTGGAAAGAAACTTGCAGTGGGAGGGGGTGGATCCAGTTGTCGTGGTCCATGTTGGTACAAACGACATAGATAGGACTAGGAAGCCGGTTCTGTTAAAGGAGTATGAGCAGCTAGGGGTCAAATTAAAAGACAGAACCTCAAGGGTAATAATCAAATTTGGCTAGGACAAATAAAATTAGAGAGTTAAATGCGTGGCTCAAAGTCTGGTGTGGGAGAAATGGGTTTTGCTTCCTGGGACACTGGCACCAGTACTGGGGCAGGAGGGAGCTGTTCCATTGTGATGGGCTTCACTTGGCCAGTGCTGGGACCAGAGTCCTGGCGGATCATATAACTAGGGCTGTAGAGAGGGCTTTAAACTAACTAGTGGGGGGGAGGTTCCGAGAGAGCAAATAATAAAAATGACAACAGAGAAGGTCATAGACTTAGGTAGCAGTGGGGAAATTAAAAACCAGAGCGTGTCAGGAAGGGGCAGAAGGTATGGAGTAAAAGGTAAAGTAATAAAAAGGGCAAAACATATTTGAAAGTTCTCTATCTGAATGCACGTAGCATTCGTAACAAAATAGACGAGTTAATGGCACAAATAACTACATATGGGTATGATCTTGTGGCCATTACAGAAACATGGCTGCAGGGTGAGAATGCCTGGGAATTAAACATACCAGGTTATTTAATGATCAGGAAGGACAGGCAGGAAGGAAGGGGAGGTGGGGTGGCTATGTTAATAAAGGAAGGAATCACTGTAATACAGAGAAATGATATTGGGTCAAAAGATCAGGATAATGAAACAGTTTGGGTGGAGGTATGGAATAATAAGGGGAAAAAAACACTAGTGGGCGTAGTCTATAGGCCTCCGAACAGTTGCAACTCTGTTGGACGGAGTATCAATCAGGAAATAGTTGAGGCTTGTAATAAGGGAACATCTATAATTATGGGGGATTTTAACTATCATATTAATTGGACAAATCAAATTGGGCAGGGCTGCCTTGAGGATGAGTTCATTGAGTGTATTAGGGATTGGTTTCTTGAGCAGTATGTAACTGAACCGACCAGGGGGCAAGCAACCTTAGATCTGGTCCTGTGTAACGAGACAGGATTAATTAAAAATGTCCAAGTAAAGGATCCCCTTGGAATGAGTGACCATAACATGGTTGAATTCCATAGTCAATTAGAGGGTGAGAAGGTTGAATAATGGAGACTATGAAGGTATGAGAGCGGAATTGAGTAGAGTGGATTGGGAAAATAGATTAATGGGTAAGATGATACATGATCAGTGGTGTACATTTAAAGGAGTTATTTTACAACTTCCAAAAAATATATATTCCACTGAGAAGAAAAGGGTGTAAAAGAAAAGACAGCCATCCATGGCTAAGTAAAGAAATTAAGGATAGTATTCGACTAAAAACAAGGGCATATAAGGTAGCCAAATCTAGTGGGAGGATAGAGGATTGGGAAAACTTTAAAAGACAGCAAAAGATAACAAAAAGATTAATTAAGAAAGGGAAGATAGATTATGAAAGTAAATTAGCAAAAAATATAAAAACAGATAGTAAGAGTTTTTATAGTTATATAAAAAGAAAAAGGGTGGCTAAAGTAAATGTTGGTCCCTTAGAGGATGAGACCGGGAAATTAATGGTGGGAAATATGGAGATGGCAAATACACTGAATGAATATTTTGTATCAGTCTTTACAGTAGAGGACACTAAGAATATCCCAACACTGGACAAACAGGGGGCTATAGGGGGGGGGAGGAGCTAAACATGATCAAAATCACTAAGGAAGTGGTACTCGGTAAAATAATGGGACTCAAGGCGGATAAATCACCTGGACCTGATGGCTTACATCCTAGGGTCTTGAGGGAAGTGGCGGTAGGGTTTGTGGATGCATTGGTAATAATTTTCCAAAACTCCCTGGACTCGGCAAAGGTCCCGGCAGACTGGAAAACTGCTAATGTAACACCCTTATTTAAAAAGGGCAGTAGACAGAAGGCTGGAAACTATAGACCGGTTAGCCTAACATCTGTGGTAGGTAAAATTTTAGAGTCCATTATTAAGGAGACAGTAACAGGACATTTAGATAATCATAATTTAATAGGACAAAGTCAGCATGGTTTTATGAAGGGGAAGTCATGTTTGACAAATTTGCTGGAGTTCTTTGAGGAAGTAACATATAGGGTGGATAAAGGGGAACCAGTGGACGTAGTGTATTTAGACTTCCAAAAGGCATTTGACAAGGTGCCACACAAAAGATTATTGCTTAAGATAAAAAATCACGGGATTGGGGGTAATATTCTGGCATGGATAGAGGATTGGCTATCTAACAGAAGGCAGAGAGTTGGGATAAATGGTTCATTCTCAGACTGGCAATCAGTAACTAGTGGTGTTCCGCATGGGTCGGTGCTGGGTCCCCAACTCTTTACAATCTATATTAATGATTTGGAGGAGGGGACCGAGTGTAACATATCAAAGTTTGCAGATGATACTAAGATGGGGGGGAAAGTAGTGAGTGAGGAGGACATAAAAAACCAGCAAGGGGACATAGACAGGCTAAGTAAGTGGGCAGAGATTTGGCAGATGGAATACAATACTGGAAAGTGTGAGGTTATGCACTTTGGCAGGAAAAATCGTAGAGCAAGTTATTATCTTAATGGCAAGAAACTTGAAAGTACTGAAGTACAAAGGGATCTGGGGGTCCTGGTGCACGAAACTCAAAAGGTTAGTATGCAGGTGCAGCAAGTGATTAAGAAGGCCAATGGAATGTTGGCTTTCATTGCTAGGGGGATAGAATATAAAAATAGGGGAGGTATTGCTTCAGTTGTACAAGGTATTGGTGAGACCGCACCTGGAATACTGCATACAGTTTTGGTGTCCATACTTAAGAAAATACATACTTGCTCTCGAGTCAGTACAAAGAAGGTTCACTCGGTTAATCCCGGGGATGAGGGGATGGACATATGAGGAGAGGTTGAGTAGATTGGGACTCTACTCATTGGAGTTCAGAAGAATGAGAGGCGATCTTATTGAAACATATAAGATTGTGAAGGGGTTGGATCGGGTGGATGCGGGGAGAATGTTCCCGATGATGGGTGAAACTAGAACTAGGGGGCATAGTCTTAGAATAAGGGGCTGCTCTTTCAAAACTGAGAGGAGGAGGAACTATTTCACTCAGAGGGTGGTAGGTCCATGGAATATGCTGCCCCAAAAAGCTGTAGAAGCTACATCATTACATAAATTTAAAACAGAAATAGACAGTTTCCTAGAAGTAAAGGGAATTAAGGGTTACGGGGATCGGGCAGGAATTTGGACATGAGTCTAGGTTCGGATCGGTCATGGCCCTGTGGGTAGCGGAGTGGGCCCAGGGGCCGTGTAGCCTGATCCTGCTCCTATTTCGTGTGTCTAATTCTGTTAGATTCAGGAGATGGTTCTGTGATAGTGGATTGGCGGTTAGGATCAGATCAGCCATGATCTTATTGAATGGCGGAGCAGGCTCGAGGGGCCGATTGGCCTACTCCTGCTCCTATTTCTTATGTTCTTATGTTCTTATGTAAGGAAAACAGCCCCAGCCTGTCCAATCTCTCATCATAGCTGAAGCGCTCCAGCCCAGGTAACATCCTGGTAAATCTCCTCTGCACCCTCTCCAAAGCAATCACATCCTTCCTATAGTGTGGTGACCAGAACTGCACACAATACTCCAGCTGTGGCCTTACCAGCGTTTTGTACAGTTCCATCATAACCTCCCTGCTCTTATATTCTATGCCTCGGCTAATGAAGGCAAGTATCCCATATGCCTTTTAAACCACCTTATCCACCTGTTCTGCTGCCTTCAGGGATCTATGTACATGCACACCAAGGTCCCTCTGATCCTCTGTCTTTCCTAGGGTCTTACCATTTATTGTGTATTCCCTTGCCTTGTTAGTCCGCCCAAAATGCATCACCTCACACTTTTCAGGGTTAAATTCCATTTGCCACTGTTCCGCCCATCTGACCACACATCTATATCGTCCTGTAGCCTGAGGCTTCCCGCCTCGCTATTTACCACCCCACCAATTTTCGTGTCATCTGCGAACTTACGGATCATACCTTTTACATTCACATCCAAATCATTAATGTAGACCACAAACAGCAAGGGCCCCAACACCGATCCCTGCGGTACCCCACTGGACACAGGCTTCCAGTCACAAAAACAACCTTCCACCATCACCCTCTGCCTTCTGCCACTAAGCCAGTTTTGGATCCAATGTGCCAAGGCACCCTGGATCCCATGGGCTCCAACCTTCCTGACCAGTCTCCTATGCGGGACTTTATCAAAAGGCTTACTGAAATCCATGTAAACCACATCCACTGCACTACCCTCATCCACACACCTAGTCACCCCCTCGAAAAATTCAATCAAATTGGTCAGACATGATCTTCCCTTGACAAAGCCATGCTGGCTATCCCTAATTAATCCCTGCCTCTTCAAGTGGAGACCAATTCTATTCCTCAGAATTTTTTCCAATAATTTCCCGACCACTGATGTTGGGCTCACTGGCCTGTAATTCCCTGGTTTATCCCTACTACCCTTCTTGAATAATGGTACTACGTTAGCTGTTCTCCAGTCCACTGGCACATCCCCTGTGGCCAGAGAGGTTCTGAAAATGTGTGTCAGAGCCCCTCCAATCTCCTCCTTTGCCTCACATAGTAGCCTGGGATACATCTCATCCAGGCCTGGGGATTTATCCACTTTTAAGCCTGCTAAAACCGCTAGTATCTCCTCCCTCTCGATGCTAATATGTTCACGTATATCACAGTCATTCTGCCCGATTTCTATGTCCACATCGTCCTTCTCCATAATGAACACAGATGCAAAAAATTCATTTAAAACCCCACCGACATCCTCTGGCTCTACACACAGTTTGCCACTTTGGTCCCTAATGGGCCCTACTCTTTCCCTAGTTATCCTCTTGCCCTTAATCTATATATATAAAGCGATGCTTCTGTCCTTCTGTCTGTCCTTCTGTCTGTCCTCCTGTCTGTCATTCTGTCTGTCATCACGTGCGCGTCTGTCGGGCTATGCGCTCGAAAGTTACAGGGCGTACCTACGCGTGCGTTACGTCGAAAGAAAGCTTACCTTTCCAAAACGGTTTTAAGCGTATTTACGTTTCGGCCGGGCTAAAATCGCGCCCGCGGTATCCGAAAAACCTTAACATTCAGCTCATTAGCATCTCATTATCCGCTCATTAGCGACAGAGTGACCTCGAGCTCGACCAATCGTACGCTGGGTTGCTGGCGTGTGCCGCCGGGCCAATCAGTGCGTGTGCGGGCCGGCCTTATCATTCTGAACCGAGGTGAGTCACCGCCATCTTGATTCCAAACTTTTCCTTTCTTTTTCCCGCTTTCTGCGTCTTTAAAAAAAACGTTGCTTTTAAAACACATATTGTTTTAAAAAAAAATGATTTAGAAAGTAATTAACTTATCTAATCTCATTAATTTTCCTACCTTTCCCCGTTTTTCCAGGTAGGCCTCAAAGCCTCGGCCTCTCCTCCGCACCCACGCCCGAGCTAGGCACCTCCCGGCCCCACTCGAAGGCTGGAGGGGCGGGCCTCAGCCCAGCGCCGCTACCTTACTAAAGGGCGCGCGCGCAGCAGGAGCAGCTGAGACGCGGCGTCTCTCTCTCTGGCTCGGCCGGGGGGCGGGGCTTGGTGAGCGTCAACGGTTACCCTGGCAACCGGGCCCACCGGCCGTCTCGCACAGCCGCAATCTTGAAGCCAGCTCGGGAGGCCGGTGCTCGGAAGATCGCGCCTCCAGAGTTCGGTGCTTGGTTGGTGGGGGGGGGGGGCGAGTCTCAGGGGGGCCAACCTCGGGAGTTCAGGGGGTGGGGATCAGGGGGCTCGGGAGTTTGGGGGGACGGGGATCAGGGGGCTCGGGGACTCTCCCCCTTCCCCTCCCCTCTCCTCTCCCCCCCTCCTCTCTCCTCCTCCCTCCTCCCCCCTCCCCCACCCCTCCCTCCCCTCCCCCGCCCTCCCCTCCCCCCCTCCCCCGCCCTCCCCTCCCCCCCCGCCCTCCCCTCCCCCTCCCCCTGCCCTCCCCTCCCCCCGCCCTCACCCCTCCCCCTTCCCCCTCCCCCTCCCCTTCCCTCTCTTCCCCCCAGTTGCTCTCTCTCTTCCCCCCACTCGCTCTCTCTCTTCCCCCCAGTCGCTCTCTCTCTCTCTTCCAACAACAACATGCCCTCGAAAAAGCCTCGGCACCGCCGGGCACTTCAGCTAGTATACTTATAAAACACCTTAGGATTTTCTTTTATTTTGCTCGCCAGTGTTATTTCATGGCCCCTCCTCGCTCTCCTAATTTCTTTTTTTAAGTATCCCCTGCACTTTTTATACTCCTCTAGGGCTTCCTCTGTCTTTAGTCCTTTGTATCTGCCAAAAGCCCCCCTTTTTTTCCTAATCCATTCTCGTATATCCCTTGACATCCAAGGTTCCTTGGGCTTGTTGGTCCCACCCTTGACCTTTACGGGAACATGTTGCCATTGTACTCTCTCAATTTCCTTTCTGAAAGACTCCCATTGCTCCGATATGGATTTTCCTTCAAGTAGCTGATCCCAGTCCACATTGGCCAGGTAGAATAGATACTTCAGAATTCGACAAGGCTTGGCCAGCTGATCCCCTCAAGCTCAAAACCTGTGATGCGGCGAATTCTCCGGTACCTTATGCCATAAGTGTGACCCTGAGTATATGTGTAATTTATTATTAATAATGGTTATGATTGTATGTGTGTAATTGTTGGTAATAATAGTTATCATTGTATGCTTAATTCCTATGAAAGCCAATAAATGCCATTGAACCCTATTACCTTGTGGAATAACTCATAAATTTGTAAGACTATCCATTCCCTAATGATGAGCATATTAAGAATTTCATAGATGGAGGTCCTCATTATTGATATGAAAACATTCATTGCTAAGGTTGAATTTAGGTTACAAGGCAAGGTTTGGCTCATTTCCTTTGAAGAAGAGGAACCTTCAGGTAACCTACTTCAAATTTTGGAGATTATAAGGAGACTTGACAAATTATGGTGAAGGGTAAAGTATCAGGGGACATAAGTTATAAATTAGGAAGTCAGGAGTAAGAAGGGAAGTCAGGTAGAACCCTTTCACCCAAAAGCATAACAGAGCTGTGACAAATGTAAGATATCAGGGAAAATCATTAAAGTTAAGAGAAGTCAGGAGGAAATTAAGGGTTTGGATGGAGACGGGTTTGAGTCAATTGGTGAGATTGGTGGGGTTTAGCTACCGAAAAGGAACAAGTTTATTAAGCCCAATCATCCTTTCTTATTCCTAAAAACTCTTATGGGTCTTATGCCCATATGTAACTGTATTATCTAAGTGAGAACCATCCTATGTTTTATATACTGCATTAATAAACATTCCAGCATCTGCAACAACAACCCTGAACCAATGGTGCTGATAAAGACACACAGGCTAAAAGCATCTGTTCTGGTAAAGTGGTGAGACTTAATCAGAAGCCAGTAATCAATAAAGAATCATTATGGGATCTGGAATAAGCCTGTTTAATAGACTTACCATCTTTATTGATCTTTCTGCTGATTGGAGAAGACAGGGATTCATGTGAAACAATACAAGTGTAACGAGAGCCACTGACCCATTGAGATGTTGGAATTGCTAATTGACTGATCATGGTGTACCAGTCATTCGAATCCACCAGTCTACTTGAGTGTGTAATCCCTGAAGATACCTGTACGCCTCCTGCATACCAAGACACAGATATATTCTTTGGGTAAAAACCTATTGACACACAAAAAAGTGTGCTGCCAGTCTGCTGGGAGATATTCTCAGGAGGTGCATAATGGAGATGTACTGAGGGTGGTCTTGGTGAGATGGCTGAAATTAGAAAGGGAAAAGGCAATTAGTTTTCATTTTCTTTTGCCACGTTAAAAAAAGACATGGGCTGTTACAGCTGCAATTAAAGGTAGCTGCACTGTATCTCTTAGTGTTTTCCTAAATCTATTGTAATGCACCTTTAAAATTAAGCGCAATGTCTTTGTTCTACATTCAGGCTCTTAAAAATACTTTTGTTTGTGCTACTAATAGAATATAAAAGGTTAATCCTGAGCACCATTACAAGTTTAACCAGCAGCACATGCCAAGGGGATACAAGTATAAACTGGTTTTAAAAAAAAGTCAGGGCATCAAGAAGTACTTCATGCAAAGTTTAATGTCTGGAATGATCTTTGAGTTTGGACTGTGGAGCAAAACACTCTGAATTCATCCGGCAGACAGTTGGATGCTGTGATGAGGGGTCAGTAGGTTTCTATGGTTAACACAGATTGATTGAATGACAGCCTTCATTAGTTCTTATCATTGAAATTTCAGATATTCTGAATAAATCAGTTCATGGTAAAGCAATGTAAAGTAAGAACATTTTATAGTCGAATTTGGGAAATCTAAACAATATCGTTGACAAGCATTCAATTAAATGACACAGGTCAGTAAGTTGCTCGAATGGGCAGCCATGAAATTTTAAATGATGATCTATCTGTCCCAGGTTCATATCATTGACTGTGTCCCATTCCATCTGTACCAGATTCATTCCACTGACTCTGTCCCACTCCATCTGTCCCAGGTTCATCCCACTGACTCTGTCCCGCTCCATCTGTCCCAGGTTTACCCCATTGATTGTCCCACTCCATCAATCCCAGGTTCATCCCATTGATTCTGTCCCACTCCATCTGTACCAGATTCATCCCACTGACTCTGTCCCACTCCATCTGTACCAGTTTCATCCCACTGACTCTGTCCCACTCCATCTGTACCAGGTTCATCCCACTGACTCTGTCCCGCTCCATCTGTACCAGTTTCATCCCATTGACTCTGCCCAGCTCCATCTGTATCAGGTTTATGCCATTGACTCTGTCCCATGTAAACCACGTCCAAGTAATTGGGAGAAACCACCGCAGTAACAGGGGGAAAAAACTGGACCAACAGAGTATCCAATAAACAATATTAGACTCTGTGGAATCGCTTTCTTGTAAACTAAATTCTTGTGCAACATCTAATTGCATCCATAGCCTTATCTAAACCGGCGCACTATCCCAGTTAATATTCTGCCATTGGGTAAAAGGGCCTTTAACTGGTAAATAATGTTGGAGTTAAATTTAATCCACTTGCCGAAGAGTGACCACATTGTAAGGTGCCGATGGTGAAGAGGAAATAGAACCGCCTGCGGTGACCTACGAGTCATTTCTCCTAAGCGATTAGATGCCCTCTTGACTATTTGTACGAAATAAAGGTATTTCTTACGAGTTCGCGGCCGAAGAAAATCCTCCCACCTGTTTAAATATTTGTCATCACTTACTTGGTTTTACCTTAAGTGTAGCTCCACATCCGCACCAGTCATCGCCATCATCCCCACTCTGACAGTAATATCTGCTTGAATCCTCCTGTTTCAAGTTGTCGATTTTTAAAGTGAATTTGCTCTCCTTGGTTTCGGAAAAACGGGTTTCGACTCCTGACATACGAGTAAAATTTGTCGATCCCGGGCTCCAGGACACCAGCCACTTGATTTGAGAGGTTCCCGGCGGCCAATATCCCCACTTCATGTTGTACTTGTCCTTAGTAGTTAGACATTCAAGTCTCGCCGATTCTCCCTCCTGGCGAAGCACAGTCGCCGAAGGTATGCGTAGAGTAGTATGAGGTAAAACTGAATCCGAAATGAAAGGAAGACAGAAAATATTCCGGTGAACTCCAATAGGGACAGCGCGAAGATAAGCAAATATAGGGAGATTAGCTTCTTACCCATTTGGATGGCAGTCAGAATAAAGGCGCAGAACACCCCCTTCATTTTCAGCTCTAGAATTGCCCGTTTAAGTGTTTGTTGATTGTCTGACACTGCCGTACTCAGAAGTTCAAGTGACGTTTTGCTGATCAGAGGAGGGTGGGTCACATCACGTGATTCCTTTTTTAGTTGATCTGCATTTTAATAGCCAAGAGCGAAACCAATTGCTGAGGAGAAATGACTTGCAGGTCACCGGAGGCCGATTTCTTTCCACTTCACCATTGGCACTTTACAATGTGGTCACTCCCAACATTATTCACCAGTTAAAGGTGAATAATACCCTACGTAAACTTGAGGTCATCCAAAACTCGGCTGCCCAAGTCCTAACTCGCACCAAGTCCCATTCGCCCATCACCTCTGTGCTCGTTGACCTACATTGGCTCCCGGTCCAGCAACGCCTCGATTTCAAAATTCTCATCCTTGTTTTCAAATCCCTCCATGGCCTCACTCCTCCCTATCTCTGTAATCTCCTTCAACCGCCCCCCCCCCCGCCCCCAGATATCTGTGCTCCTCTAATTCTACCCTCCTGAGCATCCCTGATTATAATTGTTCAACCATTGGCAGCCATTCCTTCTGTTGCCTAGGCCCTAAGCTCTGGAACTCCCTCCCTAAAACTCTCCACCTCTTGACCTCTCTTTCCTCCTTTAAGACGCTCCTTAAAACCTACCTCTTTGACCAAGCTTTTGGTCATCTGCCCTCATTTCTTATGTGGCTCGGTGTCAATTTTTTGACTTACAACACACTTGTGAAGTGCCTTGGTATGTTTTACTATGTTAAAGGCGCTATATAATTACAAGTTGTTGCTGTTGTTGTTGACATCATGAGTGAGCTGCTGTTCTGCAGTCCTGGCCTATAAAACTCCAATCCACACTGCGCAAAGTACTTTTAATCCTCATCATCATCACTGCCACAAGCTGATCCCTAGAGATGAGTTATGAGCAAAAAGTGGAAAAATGTGGACTTCCCAGCCTCGAAAGGAGGCATCTGAGATGTGAAGTAAAGACAGTAAATGGTAAATCTGGAAAATTACTTCAACTAATTTGTAAGAGGAGGACAAGCGAACACAGCTCCATGCTGACAAATGGCAAAATTAGGACTGAGGTTGGGAAGTTCTTCACACAAAGAGTGATCAATACAGAAATGGATTTCCAAGAGAGTTATGGAACTATCTAAGAAGCAATTGAATACTGCAGTAGGAGATGCATACAGTCTGGCTCACTGACACTGGGCATATCTGGATTTTGAAAAGCTGCCTTATAGACCAAGAGGCATCAGAACTGAGGCATTTGCCCACATTATTTGTGCTATGTGTACAATCAACCTCTGAAATCAGAAACAAAGGTAATTAAGTTACAGTTTGGAAAAAGCTCCTGGTGTGTAATAGCAAAATACTGCAGATGCTGGAAATCTGAAATAACAACAGAAAATGCTGGGAACACTCAGCAGGCCAGGCAGCATCCGTGGAGAGAGAAACAGAGTCAACGCTTCAAGTCGGGGTCCCAGACCTAAAGCGTTGACTCTGTTTCTCTCTCCACGGATGCTGCCTGGCCTGCTGAGTGTTTCCAGCATTTTCTGTTGTTACTCCTGGTATGTAGTTGGACAGAGAAAGGAAGAAAGAAATAACGAACTTGCATTCATAAATGACCTTCAATTCCCTTAAGATATCCCAAAATGCATTACTTTTCAAATATATTCACTTGTGGCGGAGCCACCAAAGGACTCAGAGCGGTTGTACATAATTCCTTTAACAGCAATGTAGTTACTGCCTGTGCCTGTACCTTTAATTACACTGTTTAACTGTACTATGTCTAGTTACCTTTACAGTGTGGTTTCAACGTGATGACGTCATGCCGTTAGTCACGTGATTCTCCAATGGCGGGAAGAACGTGATGACGTCATGACATCAGCTTTCAGACCAGAGGATCAGTCCTCGTGGAGCCTTCCATGAGAGCAGACCTGTATTCGATGTATTCCAGCAGTTTCCAGTTTAAACCTGTTTTGTTCCATTAAAGTTCGTTATTTTGATTGCCTGAGTTGAACTCAGTCTTTTCATTAGGAACCTCCATTCCTACATTGGTGACCCCGACTTTCGTGAACAGTTTTCGCGGAAGATCTCCAGCATGGACACGAACGCTGTGACTTTGAAACTGCCACAGTTCTGGGAGCAACAACCAGACGCCTGGTTCATCCAGGCTGAAGCCCAGTTCGCCATCAGGAACATCTTCGCGGATCAGACCCGTTATTATTACGTGGTCTCCGCCCTCGACAGCGCAACTGCCTCACGGATCATCAGCCTCCTCGGTAGTCCTCCTACTGACAGCAAGTATGATACGATAAAGGCGCGGTTGCTACAGGTTTTTGGGCTCTCGAAGTCAGAGCGCGCTCGCCAGCTCATCACGATGCCTGGCCTCGGGGACTCCAAACTGTCCGAGCTCATGAGCCAAATGCTCACGCTCTTCGGTGCCGAACCGGAATGCTTACTCTTTCGGGAGCTTTTCCTCTACCAAATGCCGGAGCAGGTACAGGCTTCCCTAGCCAGATCCGACATTACAGACTGCGCCAAGCTTGCTGCCGAAGCTGATAAGATATTCACTGTAACCCAGCAGTGCTGCGCGGCCACGAGGCGCCCATCCCCCACAGATGCGGTTCCAGCTTCTCCTGCAGCGGGCTGGTGCTCCTACCACACCCGTTTTGGCGCGAAAGCACGATGCTGCCATTCCCCCTGCAGCTTTTCGCCCAAGAAAAAAACAACAAAGCTCCGGCAGTGTTCCTGGCGAAGGAGGACCGGGTCTAACGGGCTCTCCACGGTTGCGATGGCTGTCGGATCTACAGGGAAACTTCTTTATATCACCAATTCCCTATTGGGTCGACGTTTCCTTTGTGGCACCGGGGCGCAGTGTAGCATTCTACCTGCATCAAAGCTCGATATGCAGGCTGGGAACCACAGTTTTTCCCTCGGAGCGGCTGATGCTGCAGCAATTCGAACTTTCCGAAAGCGGCGGGACCATGTCTGTTTCAGCGGTCAGCGCTTCTGTTGGGAATTCGTCACGGCCACAGTCTCACAGGCCATCCTAGGGGTGGATTTTCTGTGTGCCAACAGCCTCCTCGTCGATGTCCGGCACCGCCGGTTGATCAACGTGGCCACCTTCCACTCGATTCCGTTCTACCACGGTACCACCGTGGCACGCTCTATTGCCTGCGCTTTCCCTCCTTCGGATGACTTCACTCGGCTCCTCGAAGAGTTTCCGGAGCTGACAAGGCCCACTTTCTCCTCCTCGGCCACAAAGCATGGTGTTGAACATCATATCACCACTACTGGCTCCCCAGTTTATGCGCGGGCTAGAAGGCTCGAACCCGGCATGCTCGCAGCTGCGAAAGCGGAGTTCGACATGATGGAGCGGCTCGGGATCATTTGCCGATCCAATAGTCCCTGGTCTTCGCCTCTCCACATTGTTCCGAAACCGGGCGGTGGCTGGCGGCCATGCGGTGACTACCGACGCCTGAACGACGCCACCACTCCTGATTGGTACCTGATTCCGCATATTCAGGATTTCTCGGCCCATTTGGTGGGAAATTCTATCTTTTCTAAAGTCGACCTCGTCCGGGGGTATCACCAGGTTCCCGTGCACCCGCAAGACGCCCTGAAAACCGCAGTAATCACCCCTTTTGGCCTCTTTGAGTTCCTGCGGATGCCGTTTGGCTTGAAGAATGCGGCACAGGCATTCCAGCGCTTAATGGACTCCGTGCTCCGCGACCTAAGCTTCATCTTCGTCTCCCTTGACGACATTCTCATCGCCAGTGCTAGCAAGGAAGAGCACATCTCCCATTTGCATACCCTCTTTACGCGCCTCAGCCAGCACGGTTTAATCATCAAGCTGGCCAAGTGCCAGTTCGGCCTGCAGCGGATCGATTTCTTGGGACACCGCATAACATTGGACGGCGCCGTCCCCTTAATGACGAAGGTGGAAGCAGTTACCTCTTTCCCGTGCCCGCCAACCATCAAGGCCTTGCAAGAGTTCCTGGGGATGGTCAACTTCTTTCACCGTTTCGTCCCTAATGTGGCTCAGCTTATGCAACCCTTGTATGGGGCCCTCAAGGGCAAGTCCGGTAAGGATCCAATCAGCTGGACAGCTGAGATGGACCAGGCATTTGTCAACACCAAGAGCGCTTTGGCCAACGCAACCATGCTGGCGCACCCACTTCCAGGTGCCACCATCGCCCTTACCATGGACGCATCAGACTACGCCATCCGTGCAGTGCAAGAGCAGTGGGTCAACGGTACGTGGCAGCCGCTGGCGTTTTTCAGCCGTCAACTACGGAAAATTGAAAAAAAATACAGCACCTTCGATCGGGAGTTACTGGCCCTTTTCCTAGCCATTCGCCATTTCCGGTTTTTATTGGAAGGACGTCCCTTCACGGCTTTCGTCGACCACAAGCCTCTAACGTTCGCCATGGCCAAGACCGCCGAACCGTGGTCCGCTCGTCAACAACGTCACTTGACGTTTATTTTCGAATTTACCACGGACGTTCAACATGTGTCTGGTAAGGACAACCTGGTGACGGATTGCCTCTCCCGTGCGACGGTCCACGCGGTTCACCTGGGGATTGACTATGCCCTTATGGCTGCTGATCAGGCCTCGGACTCTGAGGTCCAATCATACAGAACCGTCCCCTCTAGTTTCCAAGCGACCGACGTCACTTTCCAGGCCACGGGTGCACGCTCCTTTGCGACGTCTCCATGGGCGTTCCCCGACCTATCGTGATGGTCGCATGGCGCCGGAAGGTGTTTGATGACATACACGGGTTGTGGCCCCCTGGGATGAAGGCTTCACAATGGCTTATGTCGGCGAAGTTCGTCTGGAAAGGTATGCACCTCGATGTCCGTGACTGGGCTAATAACTGCGTAGTCTGCCAGAAGGCCAAGGTCCAGCGTCATGTTAAAGCTCCAGTGACTACGTTCGCTGTTCCGGAGCGTCATTTCGACCACGTGCATGTGGACCTTGTGGGGCTGCTTCCGCCTTCTCAGGGTTATACTCATCTTCTCACCATGGTGGACCGCACCACTAGGTGGCCAGAGGCAATTCCTTTGGATTCCACCACTTCGGCAGACGTCGCTAGAGCTTTCATCTCCTGTTGGGTTGCCCATTTCGGGGTACCGGCGGACATCTCTTCCGACCATGGGCCACAATTTTCCTCGAAGCTTTGGAACGCTGTAGCTTAGGGGCTCGGTACCAAACTTCATCACACCACCGCCTACCATCCACAGGCGAACGGCCTTTGCGAGCGATTCCACAGGTCGCTTAAAGCCGCCCTTCGGGCCAGTCTTCAAGGTGCAGGATGGGTAGACAGACTTCCATGGGTCCTTTTGGGTCTTCGTATGGCGCCCAAAGAAGACCTGCAATCGTCCTCAGCTGAACTCATCTACGGCCAGCCTGTCCGAGTACCAGGGGATTTCCTCCCTTCTCCCACAGAGCCATGGCCCGCCTCCCAGCAACTCGTTAGCCACCAGGAAGTGGCCAGATGCTTCGCTCCGGTGCCTACATCAAATCACGGCTTACAGAACTCCCACGTGCCAGCAGAACTGAAGAATGTTGAGTATGTATTCATCCACCGCGACGCTCACCGGGATCCGCTCAAGCCCCCTTACACTGGCCCTTTCCGCGTCATTGAACCAGGAGACAAATCCTTTTCGGCCGACATCGGAGGAAAGCCAGATCACATTTCGGTGGACCGATTGAAGCCGGCTCACCTGGACCTGGACCGACCAGTCGTCGTCGCTCAACCGCCGAAACGTGGCCGACCACCTGCAGCCGCCGAGAGACCAGATCAACCAAAGCCGCCCGCCAACTCGACCATGCTCGCCGCGCCTGCTCAACCACAATCGCCTGCCAGCTCGACCGCCGGTCATCAACTTCCTTTGCCAGGTTATCGAAGTCGGTCAGACAGACATGTCAGACCTCCCCCTCGTCTCACTTTTTCTGTTAAAGACAATTCTAGGGGGGCGCATGTGGCGGAGCCACCAAAGGACACAGAGCAGTTGTACATAATTCCTTTAACAGCAATGTAGTTACTGCCTGTGTCTGTACCTTTAATTACACTGTTTAACTGTACTATGTCTAGTTACCTCTACAGTGCGGTTTCAACGTGATGACGTCATGCCGTTAGTCACGTGATTCTCCAATGGCAGGAAGAACGTGATGACGTCATGACATCAGCTTTCAGACCAGAGGATCAGTCCTTGTGGAGCCTTCAATGAGAGCAGACCTGTATTCGATGTATTCCAGCAGTTTCCAGTTTAAACCTGTTTTGTTCCATTAAAGTTCGTTATTTTGATTGCCTGAGTCGAACTCAGTCTTTTCATTAGGAACCTCCATTCCTACACACTAACATTTTGTAGGCAAATGCATTGGCCAATTTGTACACAGTAAAGTCTCACACACAGCAATGCAATAAACGATCAGTTAATCTGTTCTGGTGGTATTAGTTGAGGGATGAATGTTGGCAAACACTGTGAGGACTCCTTGCTCTTCTTCAAATAGTGCCATGGAATCTTTTGTGTCCACCTGAACAACAGACTTGGTTCAACATCTCATCCAAAACTCATTGATTCACTTTTCATTTGATTAACCTCCAACTTTGAAGAGCTCCATGTTAATGGAGGAGCAGAATAATTATGATATGATGAATGAAAAAGGAATATGATAAACAGAACACTCAGACAAGACAAGTTTCTAACTGTAAACCTGAATACGTACATGTCAAGCTAGAAAGCTTGCAAAAGCCAGCAAACAGCCACAAAAAGGCTAACAACTCATAAAATGATCAACAACTCAAATGCAGCCTTACATTACATTCATTTAGGGGAACTGAAAGTTAAATTCAGTTTTTAATACATAGGAATTCAGGATCTTGATTAGCGTTTTGGAATCACAATTTGCAACTATGCCCGTTACGTGTGAAAACCAAAACTCAAAAGCTTTGCCTATGACATGTGAGAACAAGTAATTACACTGAGAATGCAGTAGTAGATCAGTTTGCCATAACTGATGCACTATTTAAGAAGCAATTGAATACTGCAGTAGGAAGTGTGTACAGTCTGGCTCACTGGGACTCTGACACTGGGCATACCTGGATTTGGAAAAGCTGCCTTATAGACCAAGAGGCATCAGAACTCTTTTCCTTGCAAGAAAAAATTACAATACACTAAAGAGCATTTCTTTAGGAGACATGAAAACACAAGATATGTTTTCCAAAGAGCTGTACGATAT
This sequence comes from Somniosus microcephalus, assembly GCF_052327205.1. NCBI lineage: Eukaryota > Metazoa > Chordata > Chondrichthyes > Squaliformes > Somniosidae > Somniosus > Somniosus microcephalus. The sequence goes on along the minus strand of NC_140994.1, from coordinate 143,365,493 downwards.
TTACTTCCTCACAGAATATTTTTATTATCTTTCTTTTTTCTTTGGTGCATTCTCCACCATTTGAGTCTGCCTTTGTAATTCTGCTTTTGAAGCCAAAAATAACTTGTTCTGGAAGGATTAGAAATATTTAAAATATTAAAATAAAGTAGTTGTTACAAGTTACAATTGACTCGATGCTTGTAATTCTTACTTTCTTATATATAAGATTCTGAGGGGGATTGACAGGGTAGATGCTAAGAGGTTATTTCTCCTGACTGGAGAGTCTAGAACTAGGGGGCATAGTCTCAGGATAAGGGGTTGGCCATTTATGACTGAAATGAGGAGGAATTTCTTCACTCAGAGGGTTGTGAACATTTTGAATTCTCTGCCCCAAAGTGCTGTGGATGGTGAGTCCTTGAGTATATTCAAGGCTGAGATCGATAGATTTTTGCACTCCAGAGGTATTAAGGGATATGGGGATAGGGCAGGAAAGTGGAGTTGAGGTCGAAGATCAGCCATGATCTTATTGAATGGTGGAGCAGGTTCGAGAGGCCGGATGGCCTACTCCTGCTCCTAATTCTTATGTTCGTATGTATCGTACATAGTGAAAACACTGTTAATTACTTTCTAATGATGCAAAAACCAAGAGTCAATTGTACATATATGCATGTACACTAGTTGATTGACTTAATGATGTAAATAATAAGAAACTTTGGACATTGCACTTGTCTTTCAGTTTCACGAAGGAAAAGTGTTTAGACGTATATGCTTATATACCACAAACTTAATCTGCATTGGGACTTTCATTGAAGACAGATGAGAAAGACGAAAGTGTTCTTTGCCCTTTCTTAACATGGTCCTGAAGGACTGTGTCCAGATTGGCAGCCACCATGTCCCCTAGATACTAATATGAATCAACAATTGGGAAAGATAACCCTTGTAACTTTCAGTCATTAGCTTTGAGATCTCCTCATGGGCAATAATACTGCACTTGGGGGTACCCGCCACCACCACCGTATCTCACTGATTAACCCATTGTTCAAGGTGGTGAGTAGAGTGCATTAACTCTGCATCTGCTAACAATGCAATACCATCTGTGATAAGATGCCAACTTCAGCCTGGACACAAACCTTTGGAACTGCACAGAGAAGGCACAAAGCTTATGCCAATATTCATGATTGGCATAAGCTTTTTTAATGTCTGACTCATATTTCAAAACAAATAATTAGCAATAATTATCTATGTAAATGAAAAAGAACACCAAATGCTGCTCAGTTGCTTCCACCAATTCTATTTGAGGTCATTCAGACAGAAATAAAATCACAAATACAACAGTCAGAGGTTGTGGTTCACATTGGTACCAACGACATGGGTAGAAAGAGGGATAAGGACCTGCAACAAGAATTTAGGGGGCTAGGTAGCAGATTAAAATGCAGGACCTCAAAGGTTGTAGTCTCTGGATTACTCCCAGTGCCATGTGCAAGTGAGTATAGGAATAGGAGGATAGAGCAGATGAATGCGTGGCTAAAGAGTTGGTGCAAGAGGGAAGGCTTTAGTTTCCTGGATCACTGGGACTGCTTCTGGGGAAGGTGGGACCTGTACAAGTCGGATGAGTTGCACTTGAACCAGAAAGGGACCAACATCCTTGAGGGGAGGTTTACTAGTACTGTTGGCGGGGGTTTAAACTAACTTGGCAGGGGGATGGGATACGGAGTGGAGGTATAGTAGGGGGTGGTGCACAGCCAAATATAGAGGAAAAAACAGTCAGCCTGGAAGGCAGAGCAAATGTGTAATGGCACAAGGGAGTATGGCAAGGCTGAATGGCATTTATTTTAATGCAAGGAGTCTTGCGAGTAAGGCAGATGAATTGAATGTGTTGATGAACATATGAGAGTATGATATTATTGCTACCACAGAGACATGGTTGAGGGAGGGGTAGGACTGGCAGCTCAATATTCCGGGGTACAGAATCTTCAGGTGAGACAGAGGGGGGCGTAAAAGAGGAGGGCTGTCGCAATATTAATCAAGGAGTCAATTACTGCTGTAAGGAGGGATGGTATCTTAGCAGGTTCCTCTAATGAGGCCATATGAGTAGAACTTAAAAACAAAAAGGGGGCAAGCACTTTGCTGGGTGTGTACTATAGGCCCCCAAACAGCCAGGGGGAGATAGAAGAACAGATATGTAGGCAAATCTTAGAGAAGTGTAGAAATAATAGGGTAATAATAGTAGGGGATTTCAACTTCCCCAATATTAACTGGGATAGTCAGAGTGTGAAAGGCTTAGAGGGTGCGGAATTCTGAAAGTGCATCCAGGAGAGCTTTTTGAGCCAGCATGTAGAAAGTCCTACAAGAGAGGGGGCGGTACTGGACCTAATTCTAGTGAATGTAGCCGGGCAAATGGTAGAAGTGTCAGTAGGAGAGCATTTTGGTGACAGTGACCATAATTCGGTGAGATTTAAGGTAATCATGGAAAAGGACAAAGATGGACCGGAAATAAAGGTTCTAAATTGGGGGATGGCCAATTTTAATATGATAAGGCAGGATCTGGCCAAAGTAGACTGGGATCAGCTACTTGTAGGAAAATCCACATCAGAGCAGTGGTAGTCTTTCAGAAAGGAAATAGAGAGAGTACAACGCCGACATGTTCCCATAAAGGTCAAGGGTGGGACCAACAAACCCAGGGAACCTTGGATGTCAAGGGATATACAAGAATGGATTACGTAAAAAAGGGAGGCTTTTGGCAGATACAAAGGACTAAACACAGTGGAAGCCCTAGAGGAGTATAAAAAGTGCAGGGGGATACTTAAAAAAGAAATTAGGAGAGCGAAGAGGGGGCATGAAAAAACACTGGCGAGCAAAATAAAGGAAAATCCCAAGGTGTTTTATAAGTATATTAAGGGCAAGAGGATAACCAGGGAAAGGGTAGGGCTCATTAGGGACCAAAGTGGCAATCTGTGTGTAGAGCCGGAAGATATAGGTGAGGTTTTAAATGAATATTTTGCATCTGTGTTCACTATGGAGAAGGACAACGTAGGCATAGAAATCAGGCAGGGGGGTTGTGATATACTTGAACAAATTAGTATTGAGAGGGAGGAGGTACTAGCGGTTTTAGCGGGCTTAAAAGTGGATAAATCCCCAGGCCCTGACGGGATGTATCCCAGGCTGCTGCGTGAGGCAAGGGAGGTGATTGCAGGGGCTCTGACACAAATTTTCAGAACTTCTCTGGCCACAGTGGAGGTGCCAGAGGACTGGAGAACAGCTAACGTAGTACCATTGTTGAAGAAGGGTAATAGGGATAAACCAGGGAATTACAGGCCAGTGAGCCTAACATCAGTGGTAGGGAAATTATTGGAAAAAATTCTGAGGGACAGAATTAGTCTCCACTTGGAGAGGCAGGGATTAATCAGGGATAGACAGCATGGCTTTGTCAGGGGGAGATCATGTCTGACCAATTTGATTGATTTTTTTGAGGGGGTGACTAGGTGTGTGGATGAGGGTAGTGCAGTTGATGTAGTCTACATGGACTTCAGTAAGGATTTTGACAAAGTCCCACATGGGAGGCTGGTCAAGAAGGTAAGAGCCCATGGGATCCATGGCAATTTGGCACATTGGATCCAAAATTGGCTTAGTGGCAGGAGGCAGAGTGTGATGGTCGAAGGTTGTTTTTGAGACTGGAAGCCTGTGTCCAGTGGTGTACCACAGGGATCGGTGTTGGGTCCTTTGCTGTTTGTAGTGTACATTAATGATTTAGATATGAATGTAGGAGGTATGATCAGTAAGTTCGCAGATGACACGAAAATTGGTGGAGTGGTAAATAGTGAGGAGGGAAGCAGGCTACAGGACGGTATAGATGGGTTGGTTAGATGGACAGAACAGTGGCAAATGGAATTTAACCCTGAAAAGTGTGAGGTGATGCATTTTGGGAGGACTAACAAGGCAAGGGAATACACAATGAATGGTAGGACCCTAGGAAGGACAGAGGATCAGAGTGACCTTGGTGTGCATGTACATAGATCACTGAAGGCAGCAGGACAGGTAGATAAGGTGGTTAAAAAGGCATATAGGATACTTGCCTTCATTAGCCGAGGCATAGAATATAAGAGCTGGGAGGTTATAATGGAGCTGTACAAAATGCTAGTTAGGTCACAGCTGGAATACTGTGTGCAGTTCTGATCACCACACTATAGGAGGGATGTGATTGCATTGGAGAGGGTGCAGAGGAGATTTACCAGGATGTTACCTGGGCTGGAGCGCTTCAGCTATGAAGAGAGACTGGACAGGCTGGAGTTGTTTTCCTTAGAGCAGAGAAGGCTGAGGGGGGACCTGATTGAGGTGTACAAAATTATGAGGGGCATAGATAGAGTAGCTAGAAAGGAACTTTTCCCCTTTGTAGAGGGGTCAATAACCAGGGGGCATAGTTTCAAGGTAAGGGGCAAGATGTTTAGAGGGGATTTGAGGAAAAACTTTTTCACCCAGAGGGTGATTGGAATCTGGAACTCACTGCCTGAAAGGGTGGTACAGGCAGGAACCCTCACAACATTCAAGAAGCATTTAGATGAGCACTTGAAATGCCATAGCATACAAGGCTATGGACCAAGTGCTGGAAAATGGGATTAGAATAGACAAGGCTTGATGGCCGGCGTGGACACGATGGGCCGAATGGCCTCTTTCTGTGCTGTATAACTCTATGACTATGACTCGACAACAATAAACATTCACTTCAATAATTAGTAGACATTGACTGGAATTATTATTTTGAAATTCAGCAAATTAATGCAGAATGGGCAAACCTTGACTCAATCTGAAAGTGGAAGATTACGATTAATTGTTCCTCACAATACTGACGCACTACTGATACAATAAATTAGTCAGATTCTGGAAATGTTTTGCATTAGTTTTATTTTTTTCTGTGTTATATATTCCATGTTAGTCCAATCTCTTTAGAGAACCTATGAATTCATGTATTAGGTATCTGTCATAAATAAATTCACTAACTATTGGGTGATGCTGGTAAATTATCACTGGAAGTATTTACTTTAAACATATAAATTACCACATTTGCACTAACAAAGCATTATATCAGCATAACTTTGTTTCTTTTTGATAACATGTAACTTTGTACAATATGATTACTGTGAGATTGGGTGTAAGCTAACAATCACAATTGGAAAGCCAATTAAGCCTTATTTTAAGAATCTTTGCCAATACATGTTTAAATCACAACCTAGCTACTCGAGTTTTAAACAGTAGTATCCAGCTATTCCTAGACCAATTTGGGGAGGCCGTGGGCATAATGGACAAAGGAAATGTTTTAATGATGATGCCTTTGAGTCTATGATGAAGGGAGTGATGGAACACTAAAACATAGTTTATGGGATGGAGCGGAGACCTCCATCTCCTTTATAGCTGCTAGGCCTGGCAGGAAATAGGGAACAGAAAGCTGAAGGATAAAATTCATGGGTAGTACTATATTGTTCATATTGTGTAAAATTGCCTACTGAATAATATTTACATATTATCACCTGATCATACAATTACCTCTTCTTGGCATATTGCTCACTTACATTGTCAATAACTCTTTTTTTGACTCTGTTCTCCCACCCTTCAAAAGTGTCTCATCACCCCTGTAATGATATCAGCAAATAGCGATGGTATTTGCCTGTTTGAATATGATGCCTTACCAGCATGTTTGCATGTATTGATTGCTTGTGCCTGACCAGCAGAGGGCATGTGACAGAGACAAGCAAGGCAGTTTAGTTTAGTTTCAGTTTCGTTCTAGATGCATCACTAGCATGATGTCTCCTGTAAATGCTGTATAAAGAGTTGAACAGACTTTAGATTAAAAGACATTCTCTTTCATAAATGTCTCGTCATTGAACCCACAAAGAAATCAATACATGGTGTCAGAAGTGATTGAAAGAGATGAAGAGAAAAAATCTGAAGTTAAATCAGCTCTCCACAAATTAGCAAGCCAAAAGAGAACATCGTTGCTTACCATTGGAGAATAGCTAACAAAGTGAAAAAATGGAAGGTTTACACCCACTGGCGACGCTTCAGTTGACAGGTAATGTGGCTGAACATTGGAGGAGGTTCAAACAACGTTTGGGGTTGTATTTATCAGCAATCGGAGCTGACGAGAAAGGTGATAAAGTGAAAGCGTCACTGTTCTTACATGTCGTGGGTGATGAAGCGCTGGAGGTGTATAATAACTTCACATTCGCTGCTGATGGAGACAAAATGAAGTTAGATAAAATAATGGAACAGTTTGAGGCCTACTGCATACCTAAATGTAACGTGATGTTTGAGAGGCACAGATTTTTCACATGTGTACAGAAAACGGGAGAGACTATTGATCAGTATGTGACTGAACTGAGAAACCGAAGCAAAACATGTGAATTTGGGGGACTGACAGACTCGCTGATAAAAGACAGACTGGTGTGTGGTATTCCAGATAATGGTCTAAGGGAAAGACTGCTAAGAGAGCAAGATCTAGACCTGGGAAAAGCCATAGCACTGTGTAAGGCTACAGAGACTGTGAAGTCGCAGGCAAAAGAGCTGTTCAGTGACAGTAGCTGCAATGTGGATGCAGTGAGTAAGAACGGACACAAACCGTTTAACAAAAAGAGCGCCAATGTGAAAGAAGAGGCGTGGCCAGCGAACGAAAATGAAAGGGACAATCGAAAGTCATGTAGTCGATGCGGTACACAGCATTCACCAAGAAAGTGTCCAGCATATGGTAAAACATGCAATAGTTGCAACAAGAACAACCATTATGCCCGTTGCTGTAAGAACCAAATGCAACAAAGCAAGGTCCATGCAGTAGATGAAAGCGACATAGAGGAGTTCTATGTAGATGTTGTGTCTGAAAACAAAAAAGAAGAAAGAGACTGGATGTTGACACTAAAAGTGAATGACATACACATTCCATTTAAATTGGATACTGGAGCACAAGTTAATGTGATATCAGAGACTGATTTTAAGAAAATTAGACCCAGACCAAAGATACATGGAATAAAAGTGAAAGTGACAGGATACTCAGGTACTGATATACCAGTGAAAGGAAGATGCATTGTCAAAGTAACACACAAGGACAGAGAGCACACGCTAGCATTAATCGTGGTGCCAAAGGATGAGCAAGCCATACTAGGTTTAAAAGCCTGTGAGAGACTGAACCTGGTAAAGAGAGTCCTCGTTGTGGAAAGCGAAGGAGAGACAGTCTATGATGAACTCATGAAAGAGTACAATGACCTATTTAAGGGTCTAGGCTGCATTCCAGGAGAACACACGAGCAGAGTAGATAAAAGAATGACACCGGTCATACATCCATGCAGAAAAGTCCCATTTGCTCTTCAAAAGCAACTGAAGGCAGCGTTGGACAGGATGGAAAGCCTGAACATGATTCAGAAGATAGATGAGCCAACTGAGTGGGTGAGTTCCCTCGTCGTAGTGGACAAAAAGAATGGAAAGCTCAGAATTTGCCTAGATCCAAGAGATCTAAACAGAGCAATAAAGAGAGAGCACTTCAAGCTTCCTACACGTGAGGAAATCATGGCACAGTTTGCAAATGCAAAGTATTTCAGCAAGTTAGATGCATCATCAGGATTTTGGCAGATGAAATTGGACGAAGCAAGTTCAAGACTGTGCACGTTCAACAGTCCATTTGGCAGATACAGATTCCTAAGGTTACCATTTGGCATTGCCTCAGCTCCTGAAGTATATCACAAAACTATCCATATGATCTATGAGCACCTGGAGGGAGTTGATACATCAATGGATGACATTATAGTATGGGGAACCAGGAGAACTGAGCATGACGAGAGACTGAAAAAAGTGCTGGAAGCAACAAGGAAAACAAACCTGAAGCTGAATAGAGAGAAATGCCAGCTCGGGGTGACAGAACTGACATTCGTGGGAGATATCCTTAGCAGTGAGGGCATCAGACCAGATCCCAGAAAGGTGTCCGCCATTGAGAATATGCCAAAGCCACAATGCAAAAAGGACGTGCAGAGGTTTAATGGAATGATCAACTACATGGGTAAATTCATATCCAACCTCTCAGAAAAGATGGCGCCACTGAGAAGACTAACTGAAAAGAACATAGAATGGGAATGGAATCATGAGCATGAGAAGTCATGGAGCGATCTAAAGAAACTGCTCACAGAGGAACCAGTCTGAGGTTTTATGACCCAGCGAGACCCATCAAGATATCATCAGATGCATCACAGAGTGGGCTCGGTGCCGTTCTTCTGCAACAATATGACTACTGGCAACCTATTGCATATGCATCGCGCTCAATGACAGACGCGGAGACGCGATATGCTCAAATAGAAAAGGAGCTGCTCAGCATCACATACGCCTGTGAAAGATTTCACCAGTTTGTGGCAGGACAAGCAATCAGTGTAGAGACTGACCATAAGCCCTTGATTGCATTGTTCCAAAAGCCACTAAATAGCTGTCCGCTTAGAATACAAAGATTGATGATCAGGCTGCAACGCTATACACTGAATGTTGCGTACACACTGGGTAAACTGATGTATACAGCAGACGCGTTGTCCAGAGCTGTTGACCCAAGTGAGCCCACAAACACCAAAATGGATGAAAAAGTGAACACCTATGTGAACATGATCACAAGTGCACTGCCCATAGCAGATGCAAAAATGGAGCTCATAAAGACTGAGACAAACAAAGATGAAACAATGAGACGACTGAGAAAAAGCATCTTGGATGGATGGCCCAACATGAAGCAAGACTGCTCACCTGACATGGCAGAGTACTGGAACTGCAGGGCGGAACTATCAGTGGTCGAAGACATCATCTACAAAGGAAGTAAAATAGTTATCCCAAAGAGTCTGAGAAAAGAGATGTTAAAAAAGATCCATGGAGGACATCTGGGAATCGAAAAGTGTAAGAAAAGAGCACGAGAGGTGATGTACTGGCCACGAATCAACCAAGATGTGACAAATGAGGTGTCAAACTGCACAATATGCCTGAAATATCGAGCAAGCAATCCGGTAGAACCACTAAAGCCACACCCAGCACCAGACAGACCTTACCAGAAGCACGGTGGCATAGTGGTTAGCACTGTTGCCTCACAGCGCCAGGGACCCGGGTTCAAATCCGACCTCGGGTGACTGTCTGTGTGCAGTTCGCACATTCTCCCCGTGTTTGCATGGGTTTCCTCCGGGTGCTCCGGTTTCCTCCCACAGTCCAAAAATGTGCGGGTTAGGTTGATTGGCCATGATAAAAATTGGCCCTTAGTGTTAGGGGGGATTAAATACGTGGGGTTACGAGGTTACGGGGATAGGGCTTGGGTGGGATGGCTGTCGGTGTAGGAACCGGGTGCTAGGGTTGGATGATCAGCCATGATCTCGTTGAATGGCGGAGCAGGCTCGAAGGGCCGAATGGCCTACTCCTGCTCCTATCTTCTATGTTTCTATTATGTTTCTATGTAGGCGCTGACCTATTCGTATGTCAAGGGAAGGACTATCTTGTAGTCACAGACTATTACTCCCTGTATCCAGTGGTTTGTAGACTGCACACCACCACTGCAGATGCTGTGATAACATGTATGAAAGCCATATTCTCCAGACATGGCGTGGCAAGCGAGGTCTTCACAGACAACGGACCTCAGTTTTACAATGCAAGTTTCCGACACTTTGCCAAAGAGTGGGACTTTGTCCACACAACGTCAAGTCCTCACTTTCCACAGTCCAATGGTCTAGTGGAAAAATCGGTCCAGACAGTGAAAAGACTGATGTACAAGGCAAAAGACAGTGGAACTGACTTCTACCAGAGCATGCTTGTATACCGCACAACGCCGCTCGAGTGTGGTATGTCACCAGCCCAACTCCTGATGGGACGTCAGCTGAGGTCAAACCTACCCATCCCGGAGAACCTCCTGAAAACAAAAGAGGGGGAGAAAGTGAGGAAGTTCAAAGTGCATCAGAAAGAGAAGCAAAAGTACTACTATGACAGAGGAACACAAAACCTACCTGAACTCCACACTGGTGACCAAGTAAGGTTGAAAGACAAAACAAACACATGGACTCAGAAGGGAACTGTCCTGAGTGAAGTTCAACCAAGGTCATACACCATTCAGACAGATGAGGGTGCTGTTCTGAGAAGAAATCGTCGAGATCTTCTCATGGGACCAGCCACAGCAGGTCAAGAGACCGATACTGTTGAACAACCTGATCACACAGCTGAGAACCAATCATCTGAGGCAACAACTCAGATTCAAGGACAATCAATCAGAAAATCCTCAAGACACGTGAAGCCTCCTGAGAGACTCATTGAGCAAGTTTAAGGACTCTTGTTATAGAAGGAAGTAATGTTATCTTATTCTCTCTTCAAGTTCTAGTGTATTTTCATATTTAATGTGAACACACAAAACAAGGTTAAAAAACCTTGATCATGATAATGATAATGTAAGTTCATTAAGTGTTAGTTAAAATGCAGATTAATACAAAGAAAACATGTTGTTAGATAAAGTAAAATACTTTTGTTTTAAGAAAGGGAGATGTAATGATATCAGCAAATAGTGATGGTATTTGCCTGTTTGATTATTTATGCCTTACCAGCATATTTGCCTGATTGATTATTTATGCCTGACCAGCAGAGGGCATGTGAGAGACAAGCAGTTTAGTTTTAGTTTCGTTTTAGATGGATCTCTGAGATGGTGTCTCCTGTAATGCTGCTAACTGAGTTGAACAAACTTTAGATTAAAAGACATTGGCCTAGAAATTCAGTAAGGCCCCGCCAGCTTGCTTGCGCCCAAAAGTTAGCGCTGCACGCGGAGCCAGTTGCGACCGTCAGAAATTCAGTTTTTGCGCCCCAAGTCGGAACCGGGCGCTATTCCAGGGTGTGCCCGCCCCCGCTTGGGGCGCTGAAACTGAATTTCAGTGCTGTAGGTGCTGCTGCGCCACCCGCTGCGGAGCGGCAGGCTGCGGTACTGCAGGCCTCCTCCTTCTCTTAAGGGGGAGGTGCCTGCAACGGGGAGATCGCCGCTTGATAGTGCCGGCAAATGAGCCCGGCACCACGGAGAAGTGCCGGGCTCGTGGAAAGCAGCCGGCAGTGCCGCGGGGGGGGGGGCGGTGTTTGGAGGAGGCCGGGGAAGGAGGTGCGGGCAGGCAGCCGCCGAAAAAGCGGCCGGCCGCACCTCCGCCTTAACTAGCGCCACTAAGGCTGCAGGACGCCCACGGTTGCAGAACGTTGTTTGCGGCCGCTGCGGAAGAGGCGGCCGCAACTAAATATGGGGGTCGGGCCGGTATCGGGGCGGAACCGGGGCACTGCGCACACCGATGACGTCATCGGTGCCGGCGCAGCGCTACCGGCTACCGTCGCCATTACCGCTGCGCTGAATATCAGCGCAAACACCTCTATTGGCGCAGAAGCCCTCTTTGGGCGGTAACTGGGCGCAAAGCTGGCGGGGCCTTACTGAATTTCTAGCCCATTCTCTTTCATGAATGTGTCGTCATTGAACCCACATACAAATCAATACAGTCACTGCCTGCAACTTGGAAAAAGAGCCCTTTATTCCAACTCTTTGCTTCCTGTCTGCCAACCAGTTCTCCATCCAAGTCAGTACCGTGCCCCCAATCCCATGTGCCTTAACTTTACATGCTAATCTCTTATGCGGGACCTTATCGAAAGCCTTTTGAAAGTCCAAATGCACCAGGTCCACTGGTTCTCCCTTATCTATTCTACCAGTTACATCCTCAAAAAATTCCAGTAGATTAGTCAAGCACAATTTACCTTTTGTAAATCCATGTTGACTTTGTCCGATCCTGTCACTGTTTTCCAAGTGCTCTGCTATTACATCTATATATATATAAAGTGGCTCTTCTGTCTGTCCCGATGTCTGTCTGTCTGTCTGTCTGCCTGTCTGTCCGTGTTCTATACGTTTGAAAGTTACAGAGCGTACCGACGCGCGCGTCGCCTCAAAAGAAAGCTTGCGATTCCGGACCGGTCAAAGGTGTATTTACGTTTTGGCCGGACAAAAACCGCGCCCGCGGTATCCAAAAAAAGTTCAGCGTTCTGCTCATTAGCATCTCATTAGCGACCGTGTGACGTCGAGGTCGACAAATCGGACGGCGGGTTTCTGGCGCGTGCCGTCCTACAGTTGAGTGTCGAGTGACTCGATGATTGACCAATCCTACGCTTCGGTGACCTGACCGGTCGACCAATCGGTGCGTGTGTGGGTGGGCCTTATCCTTCTGAACCGAGGTGAGTGGCCGCCATCTTGATTTTTCGCGATTTTTTTCCCACACTTTCAGTGTGCTAGGGAACTAAGGTAAATATTTGAATTGTGTGTTAGGGAATTAATTAACAATTTATTTGAGTTTTATATTGTGTTTAGCAACCCCCCGCTCCTCCTCACCCTCGCGCAGGGGGGAGTCGGTGCTGCTCTCCAGGCCCGCTGCAGGCAGGCCTGAAGCTCAAAAAATTTCTCTCTCTCTCTTCCCTCTCTCTCTCTCCTTCTCCTCTTCCCTCTCTCTCCTTCTCCTCTTCCCTCTCTCTCCTTCGCCTCTTCCCTCTCTCTCTCTCTCTACTTCCCCCTCTCAGGTTTGACGGTGTCGGGGCCAGAGCGGGCGGGCCGCCCGAAGTGAGCCGCTCGCTAACGGCTGCCAGCCCGCGGGGTTTCCCTGCCTACTCCCCGCGGGCCGCCTCGCGCCGCTGGCACTGACCGCGCATGCGCCGCCCGCCCGCGAGAGCCCGCTCTGGCTTTTTTTTTTTAAACGGCTGTCCCCAATCTCAATCGGCGTCAGCCACGAGGGTCAGGGTGCGCGCGCAGCAGGAGCAGCTGAGACGCGGCCGTCTCTCTGTTCCGCGCTCGGCTCGGGCGGGGGGTGGGACTCTCAGCCGCAATCGGCGATCTGGAGGGCGGGGCTCCGGAGAGCGGGAGGGCGGGGCTCCGGAGAGTGGGACGCCGCTGCTAGGGAGGGCGGGGCTCGGGATATCGGGGGGGGCGGGAGGCGGGACATCGGGAGATTGGGGGCGGGAGATCGGGGAGCGGGACATTGGGAGATCGCGGGGCGGGACATCGGGAGATCGCGGGCCCGGACTACAGATTGGGGGGGGGCGGCCGTCAGGGGGGGGCGGGGCTCCGGAGGTCGGGGGGGCGGGGCTCCGGAGATCGGGGGGGCGGGGCTCGGGGGATCGGGGCTCAGGAGATGGGGGGCGGTGCTCGGAGATCGGGGGGGCGGGGCTCGGGAGATCGCGGGGGCGTGGTCATGAGATGGGGGGCGGGGCTCGGGAGATTGGGGGGGTGGGGCGGGCTCAGGACATCGGGGGGGGCGGTGCTCGGGAGATGGGGGGGCGGGGCTCGGGAGATCGGGGGGGCGGGGCTCGGGTGATTGGGGGGGGCGGTGCTCGGGACTCTCCCCCTTCCCTCCTCCCCCTCCCTTCCCCTTCCCCCTCCCCCCTCCCCTCCCCGCTGAAAAAATTTCTCTCTCTCCCAGTCTCTGTCTCTCTCCACCAGTCTCTCTCTCTCTCCCCCTCAGTCTCTCTCTCTCTCTCCCCTCAGTCTCTCTCTCTCTCTCCCCATTCTCTCTCTCTCTCTCTCTCCCCCCAGTCTCTCTCTCTCTCTCTCCCATCTCTCTCTCTCCCCCAGTCTCTCTCTCTCTCTCTCTCCCGTCTCTCTCTCTCTCCCCCAGTCTCTCTCTCCCCCAGTCTCTCTCTCTCTCCCCTTCAGTCTCTCTCTCTCTCTCCCATTCTCTCTCTCTCTCTCTCTCTCTCCCCGTCTCTCTCCTCTCTCTCCCCCAGTCTCTCTCTCTCTCTCTCCCCAGTCTCTCTCTCTCCCGTCTCTCTCTCTCTCCCCCAGTCTCTCTCTCTCTCTCCCCCAGTCTCTCTCTCTCTCTCCCCCAGTCTCTCTCTCTCTCTCCCCCAGTCTCTCTCTCTCTCTCCCCCAGTCTCTCTCTCTCTCTCCCCCAGTCTCTCTCTCTCTCCCCCAGTCTCTCTCTCTCTCCCCCTCAGTCTCTCTCTCTCTCCCCCTCAGTCTCTCTCTCTCTCCCCATTCTCTCTCTCTCTCTCTCTCTCCCCCCAGTCTCTCTCTCTCCCCCCAGTCTCTCTCTCTCCCCCCAGTCTCTCTCTCTCCCCCCCAGTCTCTCTCTCTCACACACTCCCACTCTCTCTCTCTCTCACACTCAGTCTCTCTCTCTCTCACTCCCAGACTTTCTCTCTCTCACTCCCAGTCTCTCTCACTCCCACTCTCTCTCTCTCTCTCTCTCTCTCACACACTCAGTCTCTCTCTCTCACACTCCCAGTCTCTCTCTCTCTCTCTCACACTCACTCTCTCTCTCTCACACTCCCAGCCTCTCTCTCTCTCTCACTCCCAATCTCTCTCTCACTCCCAATCTCTCTCTCTCACACTCCCAATCTATCTCTCTCTCACGCTCCAAATCTCTCTCTCTCTCACTCCCAGTCTCTCTCTCTCTCACACTCCCAGTCTCTCTCTCTCTCTCACACTCACAGTCTCTCTCTCTCTTTCACTCCCAGTCTCTCTCTCACACACTCACAGTCTCTCTCTCTCTCTCTCACACTCACAGTCTCTCTCTCTCTCTCACACTCACAGTCTCTCTCTCTCTCTCACACTCAGTCTCTCTCTCACTCCCAGTCTCTCACTCTCACACTCCCAGTCTCTCTCTTTCTCACTCCCAATCTTTCTCTCTCACACGCTCCCAGTCTCTCTCTCTCTCACACTCGCAGTCTCTCTCTCTCTCACACACTCCCAGTCTCTCTCTCTCTCACACTCCCAATCTCTCTCTCACACACTCCCAATCTCTCTCTCTCACACTCCCAGTCTCTCTCTCTCTCTCTCTCACTCCCAGTCTCTCTCTCTCACACTCAAATCTCTCACACTCCCAGTCTCTCTCTCTCTCTCACTCCCAATCTCCCTCTCTCACAAACTCCGCCTCTCTCTCTCTCACTTCCAGTCTCTCTCTCTCTCTCTCTCTCACACACACTCCCAGTCTCTCTCTCTTCCCCCCCAATCTCTCTCTCTTTCTCTTCTCCCCCCAATCTCTTTCTCTTCTCCCCCCACTCTCTCTCTCTCTCTTCTCCCCCCACTCTCTCTCTCTCTCTTCTCCCCCCACTCTGTCTCTCTCTCTTCTCCCCCCAGTCTCTCTCTCTCTCCCTATCTCTTTCTCTCTCCTTCCCCCTCTCTCTCTCCTTCCCCCTCTCTCTCTCTCCTTCCCCCTCTCTCTCCTTCCCCCTCTCTCTCCTTCCCCCTCTCTCTCTCTCCTTCCCCCCCTCTCTCTCTCTCCTTCCCTCTCTCTCTCTCCTTCCCTCTCTCTCTCTCTCTTCTTCCCTCTCTCTCTCTCTCTCTCCTTCCCTCTCTCTCTCTCCTTCCATCTCTATCTCTCTCCTTCCCTCTCTCTCTCTCCTTCCCTCTCTCTCTCTCTCTCCTCTCTCTCTCCTTCCCTCTCTCTCTCTCTCCTTCCCTCTCTCTCTTCCCCCCAGTCGCTCCCTCTCTCTCTTCCAACAACAACATGCCCTCGAAAAAGCCTCGGCAACGCCGGGCTCACCCCAGCTAGTCTTTTATAATGGACTCTAGCATTTTCCCCACTACCAATGTCAGGTTTACCGGTCTATAATTCCCCGTTTTCCCTCTACAACCTTTTTTGAATAGTGGGGTAACATTAGCTACCCTCCAATCCATGGGAATTGTTCCAGAGTCTATCAAATTTTGGAAGATGACCACCAATGCATCTACTATTTCTAGGGCCACGTCCTAAAGTACCCTAGGATGTAGATTGTCAGGCCCTGGGGATTTATCGGCCTTCAATCCCGTCAATTTCCCTAACACCATTTCCCTACAAATACTGATTTCTTTCAGTTCCTCACTCTCATTCGACCCTATTTTTCCCGACATCTCTGGGAAGTTATTTGTGTCTGTTAGATCTGTGATTCTGAGAGTATGATGTTTTCAAATAACCACACGGATGCTGTAACTTAACAATCAACAGGTGTTTACTGGAGTAGGGTAGTCTCAAGACTGGGGGTACAGAGGCATGCTCAAAGCTTATATACAGGTGTGGTCACTGCCGGTACTACTGTATACAGGAGCTGTAAAAGCAGTTCTCTCTTAAAGGTACATACACTACAATTCCTCCCCTTTTAGATTAGCAGTACCCATAATATTCAAATAACAATTAACACTTTAACATCCATATTAAACAAAAATAGTCCATTTATAGATTCAGTCTTTGGGGCGGCTTCCTGATCCTTTCTGGATAGCGCCTTTCCTGAGGTTCTTTTTCTTGGTGCGGATGCGATTCTGGCCCCTTTTCGTCGGTTAGTTCATCAGTTTCCACTGCTACTGGTTCTGAGGTAGATGCTACCGGTATGTCGGGTTCATCCCCAGGTACTCGAGACATGGGGTTGACTCATTCCTATGACGCTAAGATCTGATCGACGTGGCGTCTCACAATGTTCTCCCCGACATTCACTGTGTACATTAATGGCCCTTGCCTTGTGCATATCATTCCGGGTTGCCATTTCTCTGTTCGGTAGTCACGGGCCAAGGCTGGTTGTCCTACATTGAAGCTCCTTGTCGGCTTCTCATTGATGTGCTGGAATTGTTTATCCTCAACATTTCTTCGCACATTTGGTCTGAGCAAATCCAGACGAGATCTCAACCTTCGGTTAAAGAACATCATGGCCGGTGCTTGGTTGGTGACTGCAAATGTTGCATTTCTGTAGGCTAATAGGAAATTGTCCACCTTATGCTGTAGTGGAATTTCATCGTCGCACATGGCCTTTATCGCCTTTTTAAAGGTTTGTACGAACCTCTCAGCCAATCCATTTGTGGCTGGATGATACGGGGCGGATGTGTAATGCCTTACCCCATTCCTTCTCATAAATTTCCGAAACTCTTCGGACGCAAACTGTGGTCCATTATCAGAGCAAATCTGCTCTGGCAAGCCGTTCCTGGCAAATATGGTCCGTCGGACTGCAATCGTTTTCTCTATAGTGGTTGAGGACATTTTTATCACCTCAGGCCATTTCGAGTGAGCATCCACTACTATTAAGAACATTGAGTCCATGAATGGACCAGCAAAATCAATATGCACCCGTTGCCATGGAGAGGAGGGCCACTCCCATGGGTGTAGAGGGGGATGTGGTGGTGCAGTTTGGACCTTCTGGCATCCTGAGCAGCTCTTGGTTAGGTCCTCGATTTGTTGATCGATCCCCGGCCACCACACATAAGCCCTAGCAAGGCTTTTCATTTACACCCCTCCCAGATGACCTTCATGGAGCTCATTTAGCACTCTTTCCATTAACTTGGGTGGAATCACCACTCGGGATCCACACATCATTGTCCCCTGGCATACTGACAGCTGTTCTCTTCTGGATGAGAATGCCGGCAACAGTGAGTAGCCATGTGTTGGCCATCCCCTCACCGTCAAATCATATATCCGAGACAGTGTCGGATCATTGCGGGTCTCCTTCTCTATATCCGTGTTAGTTACTGGCAATCGTTCAATTATCGACAAATAAAATATCTCGGTAGGGTCCACTGCTGGTGCTTCCTCCACAGTAGGCAGTGGCAAGCGTGATAGCCCATCAGTGTTTCCATGCTGTTTCGTGCCTTTATATTCTATTTCATATTGGTTCGCCCCTAGAAAAAGGGACCATCTTTGTAACCGTTGTGCTGTCATCACCGGAACGCCCTTCTTTGGATTAAAGATGGAGACAAGTGGTTGGTGGTCAGTCAGCAAGGTGAACTTCTGCCCATGCAGATAGTGGTTGAATTTTTTTACTCCCCATACTAGGCTGAGGGCCTCCCTGTGAATCTGGGCGTAGTTGCACTCGGCTGAGGTTAGTGACCGAGACGCAATGGCTACTGGCCTCTTCAACCCATCTGGGAATTTGTGCGACAGCACCGCTCCAATACCGTAGGGTGATGCATCACATGCGAAACGAATTGGTAGTGCTGGGTTGAAATGGGCCAACACCTCTTTTGATGTGATCAATTCTTTGCACTTCTGGAAAGCTCGTTTACGTTCGTCATTCCACTTCCATGGTACCCTTGTTTGCAGTAGGGTGTTCCGTGGGTGTAATACCGTAGACAAATTTGGCAAGAACTTATGGTAGTAGTTTACCAGCCCGAGGAACGACCTCAGTTGTGACACATTTTCCGATGCTGGAGCCTTGACGACTGCCTCAATCTTTTCAGGGGACTTATGTAACCCCTCTTCATTGATAACGTGGCCACAATACAAGATCTGCTTCTGGAAAAACTCGCACTTGTGGCGATTAGCTCGTAGCCCATATTCCTTTAATCTAGTGAGCACCTTCTCCAGGTTGGCGAGATGATCACTGTCATTTTCGCCCGTGACCAGGATGTCGTCCAAATAACACTGGGTCCCTGGAATCCCTTGCAGGACTTGATCCATCGCCCTTTGCCAAATAGCCGGAGCCGATGCTACCCTGAACACCAGCCGGTTGTATTGGTAGAGACCTTTATGAGTGTTGATCGTGAGGCATTGTTTCGAGGCTTCTTCTACCTCCATTTGCAAGTACGCCTGGGCTAGATCAATTTTGGTGAAGCGTTTACCTCCAGATAGCGAGGCGAAAATATCCTCAATCCGTGGAAGCGGATATTGTACCGTGTGAAGGACTGGGTTCACTGTCACCTTAAAATCCCCACAGATACAGACCTTCTTTGGTTCCCCAGGCGTATTACTCAATGACCTCTTCATTACAGGAACGATGGGTATAGCCCACTCGCTCCAGTCTACTTTGGACAGTACTCCTGAACATTCCAACCCTTCCAGCTCTGCTTCGACGGCTGGTCTGATCGCATAAGGCACTGGTCTGGCCTTAAAAAACTTTGGGCTTGCATGTTCCTCTATTTTAATCATTGCTGTTATGCCTTTTAGTGTTCCGAGTCCCTCCTGGAACACTTCTTTTGCGTCAGTTAGCATTTTTGACAGTCGTCCAGGTGTGACGTCATCATTCCTTTTTGGCCTCAACCTTCAGTGCCTGTATGGAATGCCAATCTAATTGTATCTTCCGGATCCATTCACGTCCTAGTAGTGGTGGTCCTCCATCTGGCAATACATATAGGTCCATTTTAGGTATTTCCTGGCCTTTGTATATCACTTTCACCCTTATTTTTCCTTTGGGGTAGAGGTTTTGCCCCGTGTACGTCTTCAAGACAATCTCTGTAGCTTTCAAGGGTATGTGTGAAAATAGTTGCTTGTAGTCCCTTTGGTTTATGACTGTTAGGGCTGACCCTGTGTCCAATTCCATTTTCACTTGGACTCCGTCTATCTTGAGTGTGACCCAGATAGTCTGGTGATCCTCCATTTTGGTTACCTTATATAGTTTCAGACAACCCAGCTCCTTGATTCCGAAGTCTGTATCACTTTTCTGTTCGTCTGAACTACTGTCCATCACCTTATGTACCTTTTTGTACTTCTCCTGTGGAGATTTCTTGCTGTTGGTTTTCTTCCCTGACCTGCAGACTCTTGCTATGTGTCCTGCTTTTCCACAGTGTCTGCACACTTGGTCCTTGAACCAACAATCCTTCTGGTTGTGTGTTGTTCTGCCACAGCGATAACACTTCCCTGTTCCATATGACATTTCATTGGTGCCATATTCTTGTGGTCTCCGTTGTATCTCTGCAGCGCCCCGTGCGGCTGCTTCGTGTGATACTGCCATGCTGAAAGCCTTGTCCAGCGTAAGATCCTTTTCTGATAGAAGCCGTTTCTGGGTTCCTTCACTTTGAAGCCCACACACAAACATGTTCCTTAACGTATCTGCTAGTCCCGCTCCAAACTGGCAGTGTTTCGATAGCTTGCGCAGTTCCGTTAAGTACTCAGCATTACTTTCGTCTTTATGCTGGTTCCGTTTGTGGAACTTAAATCTTTCTGCTATCAGCAGCGGTGTGGGGTTTAAGTGGTCCTGTAATATTTCTACTATGCTTCCGAAATTCTTATCCACTGGCTTCTCTGGGGTTATTAGGTTTCGCAGTAAGCCATACGTTTTTGCTATCATTGAATTCAACAATACCAGCGCTTACCTGTCATCTGGCACTTCATTCGCCTTGCAGTACACTTCTATGCATTCGACATATGTCGTCCAATCTTCGGCTTCATTGTCGAACGCAGAGATACTGCCACTCTTCGGCATCCCTGGGTGTGATTTAACTGTCAAAAATGGCGTCTCCCGCGCTCTCCCTTCTTCTCCGCTGGCACAACATGGCGTCTCCTGCGCTTTCCTTTCTTCCCGCGCTCGCCCTTCTTCTCCACTGCGGCTTCTAAAAATGGCGTCTCCCGCGCTCTCCCTTCTTCTCCCCGCGGACGCTGTTCAACCCTTGAGCCCTGGCTGTGCTCTGCGCCTTCTCCTGTGCGCCTTTCCCGTTTCCGCCACTCTGTCCTGAACCCGGCTGCTGCTTTACCCTCTCTCTCTCTGTTTTTGTTTTTCCTCGACGCTGCTCGGTTTTCAACTCCCAGCTGCGCCCTGTGCGCTTCACCCTCTCTCTTACCCGCCGACGCTGCTCGGCTTTTTCTCTGCCGTCGGTCAGCTCCAGCCGCCGCTGTCCGGGAAGGGTCTGTACTGTACCTGTTGTCAGTCTGTTGCTGGATCGTCGTGGCTGGGGAACCAAGCCCGGCTCTCAACAGCCTCCCCTGCGATGTTCACTCTCTGCCGGACGACTGGCCGGTTGCTCGTGGTCGACGCCCGTGCTTCTGGCCTCGACTTTCTTCCACCGCCCTCCTGGAGCGAATCCTTGAAGGGAAATGCAGAGTTGCAGGTAGATTCGAATCGACACTCGTCGCCACTTTTAAATCCGTGATTCTGAGAGTATGATGTTTCCAAATAACTACACGGATGCTGTAACTTAACAATCAACATGTGTTTACTGGAGTAGGGTAGTCTGAAGACTGGGGGTACAGAGGCATGCTCAAAGCTTATATACAGGTGTGGTCACTGCCGGTACTACAGTATACAGGAGCTGTAAAAGTAGTTCTCTCTTAAAGGTACATACACTACAGTGTCCTCCTTTGTGAAGACAGAACCAAAGTATGTATTTAATTGGTCGGCCATTTCTTTGCTCCCCATTATAAATTCCCCTGATTCTGACTGCAAGGGACCTACGCTTGACTTCACCAATCTTTTTCTCTTCACATATCAATAAAAGCTTTTACAGTCAGTTTTTATGTTCCCTGAAAGCTTACTCTCATACTCTATTTCCCCCCTCTTAATTAATCCCTTTGTCCTCCTTTGCTGAATCCTAAACTGCTCCCAGTCCTCAGGTTTACTGCTTTTTCTGGCCAATTTATATGTCTTCTCCTTGGATCTTATGCTATCCCTAATTTCCCTTATTAGCCACGGTTGAGTCACCTTTTTTGTTTTATTTTTATGCCAAGCAGGGATGAACAAATTCTGTAGTTCATCCATGTGATCTTTGAATGTTTGCCATTGCCTATCCACTGTCAACCCTTTGAGTAACATTCCCCAATCAATCCTACCCAACTCGTGCCTCATACCATCATAGTTTCCTTTATTTAAATTCAGGATCCTAGTCTCTGAGTCAACTACTTCACTCTCCATCTTAATGAAGAATTCTATCATATTATGATTGCTCCGACCCAAGGGGCCTCGCACAACAAGATTGCTAATTAATCTTTTCTCATTACATAATACCCAGTCTAAGATGGCCTGATCTCTAGTTGGTTCCTTTACATATTGGTCCAGGAAACCATCTCGTATACACTCCAGGAATTCCTCCTCCACAGTATTGTTACTAATTTGGTTAGCCCAACCTATATGTAGATTAAAGTCACCCATGATAACTGCTGTGCCCTTATTGCATGCATCTCTAATTTCCCATTTAATGCCATCCCCAAACTCCGCATTACAGTTTGGAGGTCTGTATACCACTCCCACTAATGTTTTCTGCCCCTTGGTATTTCTCAGTTCTACCCATACAGATTCCACACCATCAGAGCTAATAACCTTCCTTTCAATTGTGTTAATCCCCTTTTTAACCAGCAATGTTACCCCACCTCATTTTCTTTTTTGCCTATCTTTCCTGAATATTGAATACCCCTGGATGTTGAGTTCCCAGCCTTGGTCACCCTGGAGCCATGTTTCCATAATCCCAATCATATCATATCCGTTTACCTCTATTTGCGCAGCTAATTCATCCACCTTATTACGAATGCTCCTTGCATTAAGACACAAGGCCTTCAGGCTTGTTTTTTTAACACTCGTACACCTTTTAGAATTATTATTTACTGTGGCCATGTTTGATTTAAACCCTTGATTTCTCTGGCTGCCACTTTTGTTTTTCCTCTTCCTTTCTTTTGCTTCTATCCTTGTTTCCCTTTCCTCTGTCTCCCTGCTCAAGTTCCCAACCCCCTGCCATTTTAGTTTAAACTCTACCCCAGAGCACTAGCAAACACATCCACTTTGTACTGGTCCCACCTCCCCCAGAACCTGTACCAATGTCCCAGGAATTTGAATCCCTCCCCGTTGCACCATTCCTCTAGCCACGTATTCATCTGAAATATCCTTCTATTTCTACTCTGACTAGCACGTGGCACTGGTAGCAATCCTGAGATTACTACCTTTGAGGTCCTATTTTTGAATTTACCTCCTAACTCCCTATATTCAGGTGTTAGGACCTCATCCCATTTTTTACCTATATCATTGGTACCTATATGCACCACGACAACTGGCTGTTCACCCTCCCCTTCCAAAATGTTCTGCAGCCGTTCTGAGACATCCTTGACCCTTGCACCAGGGAGGGAACATACCATCCTTGAGTCTCATTTGCGGTCGTAGAAACGCTTATCTATTCCCCTTACATTAGAATCCCCTATTACTATAGCTCTCCCACTCTTTTTCCTCCCGTCTTGTGCAGCAGAACCACCCCTGGTGCCAGGAAGTTGGCTGCTGCTGCCTTCCTCTGATAAGCCATCACCCCCACCAATATCCAAAGCGGTATATCTGTTTGAGAGGGGGATAGCCACAGGGGACCCCTGCACCCCCTACCTGCACCTACAACTCTGCCTGGTGGTCACCCATTCTCTTCCTGCCTATGCAGACTTTACCTGCGGTGTGACCAACACTATAAACGTGTTATCCACAACCTGCGCAGCATTGCGAATGCTCCAGTATGTATCCACTTGCAGCTCCAGTGCCGCAATGCGGTCTGTCAGTAGCTGCAGCTGGATACACTTCCCGCACACATGGTCATCAGGGACACAGGAAGTATCGCTGATTTCCCACATAGCACAGGAGGAGCATACCACAGGGCCGAGCTCTCCTGCCATGACTTAACCTTTAATTAATTCAAATTAAATTAAATCAAATCAATCCCACCAATTACACTACAATTTAATGATATACTAAGGGACCTGGTTTACCAGCAGTCCCCGCAACACCACAGACACCGTATAAACTATAAAATACAAAATTTAAGTTTGGAAAAAAGGAGAAAGAGAGAAATACTCACCAACCAATCACTTACCCACTTTGTAGTGATGTCACACTTTGATTACTTTTTACTTCTCTCCCTCTCTCGGAGATTGGTAAGCCTACCTGCTGCTGCCGCCTCTTAAACTCACTGCCGCTCCAACCAGGTCCGCCGCCACTGTGGGGCCTACCTGCTGCTGCCGTCTCTTAAACTCACCGCCGCTCCAACCAGGTCCGCCGCCGCTGTGGGGCCTACCTGCTGCTGCCGTCTCTTAAACTCACCGATGCTCCAACCAGGTCCGCCGCCGCTGTGGGGCCTACCTCCTGCCGCCGCCTCTGAAACTCGCCGCCGCTCCAACCAGGTCTGCCGCCTCTTAAGCTTGCCGCCGCTCTGGGGCCTACCTGCTGCCGCCGCCTCTTAAACTCACCGCTGCTCCAACCAGGTCCGTTGCCGCTGTGGGGCCTACCTGCTGCCGCCGCCTCTTAAACTCACCGCCGCTCCAACCAGGTCCGCCGTCGCTCAAAGAAAGGATTGGAGCGCTAAATCAAGCACGAATGACCTAGCTCAGTGGCGTTACACTCGGACACTAAGCAGTTTCAGGTGCGTACTAATCGCTGGTCACAGGTACTTTCCAGTTCTTAAAGGGGAGGTTCAATCATGCTGCAGAACCTCATTCTCAGCATTGCTGGTTCTGCAGCTGTCTCAGCAAGCTGGAGAAGGCCAAGGAGAAGGAACCGGAACACTGAAGGAGGTATCATTATGGCAGATCAACGGCCCAGGGAGAGAGCCCGCAGATTCTGTGACCAAGCATTGGACGCCTTGGTCCTCGTAGTGGAGAGACAGAGGGCGGTGCTGTACCCAGCTAAAGTCCCAGGCGGTAACTGATAGCGGCGACGCTAAGGGGGCGACTGGATTTGGCGTATGCCGCTGAATTTGCCTCGTCCTGGCGTTACTTCATTAGCGCCCCATTAGTGCCCCCACCAGGTGCTAACAGGAGGCACTAACCAACCGAATTTCTCCCCATTATTTTCCAAGGAGTAGCTCGTCTCCTTATTCCTCCTACCACAATGCATCACCTCACACTTATCTATATTGAAATTCATTTGTCATTTACATGCCCATTCTGCAAGTTTGTTCACATTGGAATTAATTAAAAGCTTTTAGTTTGTCATGTACAAACGCTCTATTTAAAAAAAAATTATAGCCTCAATTTCCCCAATCTCGGCGGGTGCGATGTGGCCGGGTTCGGTGGCGAGGTGCGACCCCGCTGCTGGCTCCAGCCCACTGTACAAAGTGATCTTACACTGATTGGGCTTGTAAAACTTGCCCAGCGCGTCTGCCGGCAAATTGAAGGAAGCGGGTCTGATGATGTCACTTGATGACACGTCATCAGCCGGTTTCCTTAAAGGGACCATGCGCAAATTTATTTTGACAGTTGTACTGTCAGTGTTCTACAGCATTGAGGTGCTCCAAACACTGACAAGCACTGCACAAAGGTGCACGGCTGCACCCAGGCTCTCCCATGACTCCCTTCATATGCTTGTGGCGAGAATCACAGCACGCAGGGAGGTTCTTTTCCCTTCCAATGGGCGGAAGAGACCTCCACAGGAGATCAACACAGCCTGGTTGCACATTGCAGAGGAGAACACAAACAGGGATGTCATCAGGATGACCAGGCTGCAGTCGCGCAAACCTTTCAATGATCTCAGTAGATCGTGAAACATTACTGCAAAGCTATACTCAACCTCATCCATCTGTGCCACTCATCACATTCCCATCACTCTGCCTTCCCTACCCTACTCCTGCACATCCTTACTCACACCAACTTACCTTGCACCTCCACCCATCCCTCTCTATCTACATTATCGCTTCCCCATCTCACTTGCCACCCCTCACACTCACCCTCATCTTAGTACAATCATACCAACTAACAACACACAAGGGTAGGCACTTGGGTGGTTTTGCCAATGTTCATGTAAAGTTTCTGTTAATGTGCTGTCAAATATTGAAATCTTTATTTTCAGCACTTTTCATTCTTGGACAGATTTGTATGCACCTTTGGAAGTGGCTTAGTGAGTTTCAGTGAATGGTGAGACATAATGGTCCCCCCACAATGGTGGTGACTGTGAAAGGAATGGCTTGGGCATTGTAGGGATGCTTTATGGTGTTGGTGTGGGGTGGTGCCAACCTGGCACATCATGTGGCAGCCAGGGTATACAGCATCAGGTGAAGTAAATCTTGCTATGGAGAGGCCATCCCTGGCCTCCTGCGCAGCAATGTGTTCAGGTGCTGATGCGCTGTGTCCTGTGCAGCATCAGTTGATTGCGGAGAATGTTGGTGTTTTTGTTGGTGCTGCTGGTGTGCCTGGTGCTGCTGGTGTTGGGGCTGATAGTGGTGGGGTTCTAACAACCAAGGTGAGATAGTTTCAAGGGCACAGATGCTGCTGGAATAGATGGCAGCTGAAGTTGAGATGACAGAAGCGATCTGTCACTGGTGAGAGAGGTTGTTCCAATGAGGTGACAATGGATAGAGAGTTTGCTCCAAACACTTGCAGGCTGCATAAAGCTCAATCTGTCTTCCAAATGCAGTAAGCAACAGCTTCTGACCTTGGAAAGTGAACAGCTGTGAAATGGGAGCTTTTATAGCACATTTGCAGCTGTCAAGTTAAGAAATGATCCCATGCTGACACAATTCCTGACCTGCTTATCTGACGTGATCCCTGAGCAGCGGGGAACCCGTGGGCGAACTCATAAAATTTAAAGGTGAGCTTAAAATAGTTTCTAAGTGCCTGTTAACAAGCTCTTAATCATCTAAATTGCCTCCCCCACCACTGTCAACCTGCCGCCACGCAGCTTTCCCATATGTCAGGACGTCATCGCTGAGCAGACCTGACATGCAGCGACGGGGGAGCAATTCAGGTCATTATGACCTTGTTAACAGTGGATTAAAAACTATTTTCAGCTCACCTTCAGAGTTTACCAGTTTACCACGGGGTCTACGCTGCTCAGGGATCATGTCAGGTACGCAGGGCAGGAGCTGAATAACCATGGAACCATCTCATTACGTGACAGCTACAAATGTGCTATAAAAGCTCCCATTTCTCAGCTGCTCACTTTCCAAGGTCAGAAGCTGTTGCTTACTGCATTTGGAAGACAGATTGAGCTTTATGCAGGTTGAGTGTGGCTTTGCAGTAACTTTATCGTGATCCACTGAGATCATTGAAAGGTTTGCGCCACTGCAGCCTGGTCCTCCTGATGACATCCCTGCTTGTGCCCTCTGCTGCAATGTGCAACCAAGCTGTGTTGGTTTCCTGTGGAGGTCTCTTCCACCCATTGGAAGGGAAGAGAACCTCCCTGTGTGCTGTGACTCCCTCCATAAGCATATAGAGGGAGTCATGGGAGAGCCTGGGTGCAACCGTGCACCTCTGGGCAGTGCTTGTCAGTGTTTGCAGCACCTCAATGCTGTAGAACACTGACAGCACAAATGTCAAAATTAATTTGTGCATGGTCCCTTTAAGGAAACCAGCTCATGACGCATCATCAAATGATGTCATCAGACCTGCTTCCTTCATATGGCTGGCAAACGCACTGGGTGGGCTTAATAAGCCTAATCAGGGGAAAATCATTTTGGATCAGCAGGCTGGAGCGGGCAGCGAGGCCGGGACCCACCACCGACATCACCCGCCACAGACCGGCCAAGGTTGGTCAAATCCAGTCCACAGTGTCTCAAACCGTGCCATTCGAGGTTTTGATTGGGAATGATGTAGTTCCTGAATAGGTTATGGCCAGACTGCAGAGCAAAGAGGAAGTCAGGCAGGACAAGTAAAGAAAGGCTTTGTGAATCCAATACAGCCAGCTGCTGTGACAGCTGACAGACAGGGATCCAACATGATTTCATTCAGGGGCTTGATGTGTCGGCACCAAGTACAGCAGAGGTATGGGGACTGGCAGTAAGTTTCACAGCAAATGCCTTTCGGGAGGAGGCTGTCCAGGGAATGGGACTGAAGGAGATACAGCTAGATGACCTCACCAGAGGATTTTGGTGGAAGGCAGAGAGAGAGAGCTCACACCTCACGGCACAGTCCAAATCTAAGGATGTATTTTACTAAAACAGGACGGGGCCCCCTCAGTTCACTTTATGGAGGTCGAGTAGGTAGGGGGGATGAACGGGTGTAGCAAGGGCAAGATCCACAGGCTGATGCTGCTCTCCCTTGACGGGAAACTGTATCAGAGCCTGTCCGCAGCCACAATAACGGGGCGAGGCACCACAGAGGGGTTGAAAGAGGAGATCCTGAGAGCCATGGGGCATACCCAAGTGGAACGGACTCTACAGTTGGCCGGCGAGGCACCGGCTGCATTTGCAGACAGGCTATGGCCGGTGTATGCAAAGGCAACTGGAGGTGTGCCAGACCGCGCGCAACTGATAGGGGTCCCCAGAAATCACTGGCTCAGGACCCTGGTAGCAAACAGCCTGCCACGGATTTATGCCACGGCAGAAGCATGGTTTGACTCCGAGGACCTCGCGAACACGGAGGCAGGCGTGCTCCGGAAATTGGGCTCAGCTTTTAGGGCCGGTTCCAGGGGGGAGGTCCAACACAAGGGAAGGGTACATGAGATGAAGACCAGTAAGGGGGATAGGAAGGAATGGCGTCAGGAAGGGGGTAACACCGACAAATCTAAGACTTGTTTCAAGTGTGGGAAGATGGGACACTGGAGGCGGGATTGCCCGGCCCAAAAGGAGGGGTCCGGCCAAGGGTGTCCTCCCGTGTGAAAACCCCAGGTCACCGAGGCGAAGGAGGAGACCAATGCACCGTTTGATGTTCTGGTGGCCGCCCTTCGCACGGTGCTGGGGAAGGACAAAGGAAGGCTAGACGCTGCCGTGAGCAACATAACGCCGACCGCACCCGCATGTCCCCCTTTCTCCTGACTAGAACACGCCCAGCCTGAGTACCTGTGTCCGCTCACTTATGATGAGTGGAACAGGCCCTGTGTTGAGATGGGGTGGAGACGGTGCAGGGGAGATATTTGGTGGACACTGGAGCTTCCAGCACGGTGGTCCATTCGGAAGACCTGACCAATTCACCCTGGTCTAACAAGGTCCCATTTAGCCTCGTGGGATTCACAGGGAACGAGCAAGTGGGGGCGATGTCCAACCCCCTGAGAATAGAGCTAGGGTCCCTCCGCACCATGTGGAAGTGCGTGCTAATGAAATGGGAGCAACCAGGGTGGGGAGTCCTCGGGGCTGATTTCATGTTAGCCAACCGGGTCATTGTGGACCTGAGGAATCACTGCCTGTGGGGGGCAGTGGTCTCGGACAAGACAGAGGAGGTGATAGTGATCCCTAGAGGTAAGGGAGGAATGGGTAGTGTATGCACCATGAAACCAAAAGGGAGTTAATGTAGTGTATGTAACCTGTACGACCTTAAAAGGATACCTTAAGGTGATGGACTACTTTTTGATGGCTCCTGTACATTGTAGTACCGGTGGTGACCACACCAGTATATAAAACCTGCAGAGCAAAGTGTATCCCAGTTCAGCCCTGACCTCAATCACTGCAGGCTTCAGTGCATTTCTGGCTGTGCAGCTGTCTTAATCAGCAGGAGGAGAAGGAGCAGCCAAACCAAGAGAGTGGAGAGTGGAAAGTGGTGGTCTCCTGACCAGGAAGTGGAGGAGAACGATAGACCACCACCTCCACCTCCTCCAACATCATCACAGCAACTGGGGTGCCTAGAGAGATAGGACAGAGGAGGAGAAGGAGAAAGGAGGCCAGCATCAACACCAACCAGGGGAGAGGCCTTTTCTATCACTGCCTCCCCAAATTGGCCTCCACTTCAGGAGAGGGAGAGAGGGGAGAGAAACCAACATCAGCAGAAAACAACCAACTGTTTGGAAGGAGGGAAGAAACATCTTTCTGAACATCTACAGGTGGGTGTTATTTGGGGCATTCTCCCAAAGACTTTGTATTTTAGGTGGGGGGAGAAAAGAAGAAACAAGGCCGGATCATCAAGGGGTGTAGTGCGTGTGTGTGTGTCTCTTGTTAAAAGCTAGGCCACGCACACCACTAATTAGCACCCCTTTCTATTGCCTGGCCTGGGAGAGCTGGAGCTGCCTAGGTGAAGTCTTTAATTTAATCCTATTAATTGCATCATTAAGAACTGCTGCAGGACTGAGCCTGGGCATCTCCAGCTTTCCCAGGTGAAGACATCTTCTCCCCCTGCCAGAAGACCACCACCACCAAAGACTTCTAAATCCCATCGGAGAGTGCACCCCTGCCAACACCCACCCACCATCCTGAGTGGCAACACTGCCCTTGCGGCCTCCCTCCTTCCCACCCCCCTCTCTCTCTCTCTTTGTCTCTCTCTGCCTGTTTCTCTAAGGCACCTCAGTTTCATCTCTTTTTTATTAATTGCCTATTGAGCAGAGGGGAGAAGGCCCCTCTCCCAATTTCAATCAGTAAGGGGAGAGGTGTGTCTTCATTTTAATCAGCTCCCTCTGCTCAATAGAGGACAAAAAAAATTACCCGAGGCCATTAAAACCTTCAGGCCTGTGACTTGGGGTGAGTGTAGCCCTTATAAAAGCACACCAGAATGGCGACTGCATCTTCGCCGGTGGCGGGGCAAGTCAGGACTTATGCGGGAGTGGCAGCCACAGCCACAGCTGCTCCCGCTACTTCTGCTGCCCCGTCAGCATTTAGATTAATAACAAAAAAGCTTGGGGTGAAGAGCTACACTCACCCCACTATGGCCATTGAGGCCTGCGTCAAAGCCATGGCTGGGGTTGTCGGCCCCTCAGCCATCGTCGCGGCCTCAAAAATGTATGGGAAGGCTATATTCTTCCTGGGGTCGGAGCGGGCGGTGTCCCTGACCGTCACCAAGGGGCTCACCGTGGGCGGGACCTTCCTGCCGGTGGATCCTCTCGAGGCCACCGCGCAGAGGATCGTCGTGTCCAACATCCCGCCCTATGTTCCTGGTGAGCTCCTCCTTCCCCATTTGCGTCAACTTGGGGAGGTGAGGTCGCGGATCACACCCATCCCGCTCGGCTTCCGGGAGGCCAGCCTTCGCCACATCTTCTCCTTCCGGCGCCAGCTGTTTATCCAGCTGGCGCGGGAGGAGGACACTGGCGGGGCGTTCGTCGTCCTCCACGAGGGGACCGCCTATCGCGTCTTTTGGACGTCGGATGGTGTGCGGTGCCACGCCTGCAAGGAGGTGGGGCACATCAGGAAGAACTGCCCCGCCTCCAAGGCCGCCAGATCATCTCGTGTGGCCGAGGCTGGCGCCGCCGCCGCTCCTCCCCCCGGGTCTGCCCGCGCGTGAAGAACGTCTGATGCGCGGTTGACGTCGGGGGCCGATGCCACCAAGGCCTCCGGCGGGGGAGAGGGAGCGTGTCCGGCCGGAAGGAAGGCGCGGGGAAGAAAGAAACACCTTAGGGCGGGTCCCCCCGTGGATGGCCAGCCCTTGCCCCTTGAGCCCCTTACACCCGCGCTCCTTGCGGAGTTGATCGGGGCAGACGCGAGCGGGAGGGGCCTCATGCCCGAGCCTGTGGCCGCAACTGCCGCAGCGGTAACGCCAATACCTGCGGCTGGGCTCGGGCCCGAGGAACCCGACAAACCTGCTCCGCCGGTGGGAGCTGAGGAGGAAGCCTTTGCAGGCATGGCGGTCTCCCTCGCTCCCTCGGTGCTAAAAAGAAGGCGCGACCCCTTGGAAGAGGAGGAGGACCGGGAGGAGGAAGGTCCCTCCGAGCAGGGGGAGTTGTCGCCCGCCGTGGGTACTGCGCCCCCCCCCGCTGTCGTCATCATCAGCGATCGGCAGGGGTCGCCTGTCCCTCGGGAGGCTGAGGCAGATGTGTCTGTCCGGCGCGTGCTTCCCGGGGATGGGGACGAGACCCTGCCCGTTGGGGGGGGGAGGTCGCGGAACAACCCGCGGCGGAAAGTGAAATTGACGTTCTATCGGTGCCGTTACCCCTCGCCGGGTCGGGCGGCCTGGGGTCTGGGTCGGGCGAGCTCGGGGATAATGAGCTCGCCCGATGCGACCCGGACATCTCCCAGTGGCTGCTCGACCTGGTTGAGGATTTTATTCAGAACACCCCATCCGCTGGGTCGGAGGTTGGTGGCGGGGAGAAGGATGGCCCCCTGGCTACGTCTCTGGTGCCGGACATACTGGAGGAGCTGGGAATTGTTCTCTCCCCGGTTTCTCCGGTCGTTCCGGCGTCTGAGGCGGAGGGGAGCTCTGAACCGCCGCCGTCTTCTGGCCCAGCGCCCCTAGAGGAGCCCAGGGAGGAATCCTCTGCCGCCGATCCTGGGGTGGGATCCGGGCGGAGGCGGGGCTGGCTGGTGCGGCCGAGCCGTTCACTGCGCACTGCGCGGTGGACGGGTCGGCCGCTGGTGACGACCCCCTGGAGGAGGATGGGGACTCGGTGATGGGCACGGAGGACGATTCGGACTCCAGCGCTGACAAGGCGATGGACGACCTCGTGCCCCTTGCCGAGTCTCCCCTCATTCCCGTAAGGGAACTCCGGGATTTTATGGCCACGTGCCTGGGTCGGCGCAATAAGGTCCGGCTGGCCCTCGACAGGTGGTCGGAGCTGGCACCGCTCATCGTATCCGTCCGCGCCGCCATTAAGATCATGGGCGCGGACGAGGGTGTGAACCCGCTTGAGCTGCGTTGGCTCGGAACGTTTCTCACTGGGCTGCTGAGGAAGTGGCGGCTGACCAGTGGCTGCGCTTCCTCCACCCGTTAGGTGTAGGTAGAGGTTGCACTATGCTCCTGACATGAAGATAACGATAGCCAGCCTCAACATCAATGGCAGCAGGGAGGCGCGCCGCAGATTCAATAACTTCTAGGTCCTTCGGGACGGGAAGTATGCGGTGTGCTTCCTGCAAGAAACCCACACCGTTCCGGGAGACGAAGCCACGTGGCTCCTGGAGTGGCAAGGAGGTGTCAGCATGAGTCACCTCTCCAATAATTCCAGCGGGGTGGCTATCTTGCTGGCCCCGCATTTTCAGCCGGAGATCTTGGGGGTCAAGGAGCACGTGCCGGGCCGCTTGATCCAGGTTACTGTTCACCTGGGGGGCGTGCCGCTCCATCTAGTGAACGTGTATGCCCCTCAGGCCGGTGCGCAGCAAGTGCGCATCTTTGAAGAAGTGTCCGCTCTTCTGGGCTCCATCGACGTGGGCGAGTGCATCATCCTCGGGGGGGATTTTAACTGCACCCTCGAGGTGAGGGACCGTCCGGGTCCCCCGCGATGCCCGGCGGCGATGGAGAAGTTGAGGGACCTGGTCAGGTCCTTCGACTTGGTGGACGTCTGGCGAAATCTTCATCCTGACTCCAGCGCCTTCACTATCGTGAGGTCTGGAGGAGGAGGGTCCAGAATCGACCGCCTCTACATTTCCCGGGCGTACGTCTCCTGCATTCCGGCGGCTTCCATGCGGCCGGTGCCGTGCACGGACCACCACCTGGTGTGGGCGGAGCTCGTTTCGCTGTGTGCACGGGGGGGGGGGTCCGCGTACTGGCACTTTAACAATCTGCTGCTGGAGGACGCGTGGTTCCGGGATTCTTTTTGTCGTTTCTGGGCCGACTGGAGAAGGAAGCAGGGGGGCTTCCCCTCCTTGAGGCTATGGTGGGACGTGGGCAAGGCTCACGTCTGCCTCTTCTGTCAGGAGTACGCGAAGGGGTCGACCAAGAGGCAGGAGGCCCGGGTCGGGCGGTTGGAGAAGGAGGTGCTTGACCTGGAGTCCCGTCTCGGTCAAGTCGTCGAGGACCCGGCCCTGCGGAAGGTGTACGAAGAGAAGAAGGGCGCGCTGAAGGAGCTGCAGCTCGTCGGGTCCTGAGCTGCGTACGTGAGGTCACGGATCCAGCTCCTGCGGGACCTGGACCGCGGCTCCCCCTTCTTCTACTCGCTGGAAAAAAGACGGGGGGTTCCGTAAGCAGCTCTTGGGGCTGCTGGCCGACGACGGATCTCTGGTCTCGGATCCGGAGGGAATCAGCGCAGAGACCCGCGGCTACTACGGGGCTCTGTTCTCTCCGGATCCGTCCAGCGAGGATGCGCGCAGAGTTTTGTGGGAGGACCTGCCGAAGGTCAGTCCGGAGGGCGCCGAAAAATTGGACGCTCCGCTAAGCCTGGCGGAGCTGACTGGCGCCCTCCGCCAGCTCTCTAGGGGAAAGTCCCCGGGGCTGGACGGGCTGACCGTGGAGTT
This sequence comes from Somniosus microcephalus, assembly GCF_052327205.1. Classification (NCBI taxonomy): domain Eukaryota; kingdom Metazoa; phylum Chordata; class Chondrichthyes; order Squaliformes; family Somniosidae; genus Somniosus; species Somniosus microcephalus. The sequence continues at coordinate 143,331,892 of NC_140994.1, read as the reverse complement.
CCACAGGACGTTCTGGGACGTCTTGGGGGGCGACTATGCACGGGTCCTGGGGGAAAGTTTGGCGACCGGGGAGATGCCCCTCTCTTGGCGCAGGGCGGTCATTGTCCTGCTGCCTAAGAAGAGCGATCTCCGCCTCCTTAAGAACTGGCGCCCGGTCTCCCTCCTCGGCACGGACTATAAAATCTTTGCCAGGGCCATGTCTGCTCGCCTTGGCACCGTGCTGGCCCACATGATCCACCCCAACTAGTCCTACACGGTCCCGGGCCGGACCATCCACGATAACATCCATCTGGTCCGGGACCTGGTCCACCACTCCCAGAGGGCTGGTCTGTCGGTCGCCTTCCAATCCCTGGATCAGGAGAAGGCGTTCGACAGGGTGGATCACGAGTATCTCTTCGGGACCCTGCGCGCTTTCGGGTTCGGGACGCATTTCGTCGCCCGGATCCGACTTCTGTACGCCGCTGCAGAGTGTCTGATTAAAGTTAACGGGTCCTTGACGGCGCCCCTTCGCTTCGGGAGTGGGGTGCGTCAGGGATGCCCCATGTCCGGTCAGTTATACGCCATTTGCGTGGAGCCATTCCTGCGCCTCTTGCGGAAGAGTTTGACAGGACTGGCTCTGCAAGGGCCGGGCGTGGAGGTGGTCCTCTCGGCTTACGCCGATGACGTGCTCCTCACAGTCATGGATGCCGCTGACTTGCGGAGGATGCGGGAATGCCAGCAGATTTACTCGGACGCATCCTCCGCCAAGATCAACTGGGAGAAATGTTCCGGACTCCTGGTGGGTCAGTGACGGGTGGACTCCCTGCCGGAGGAGTTCAGGCTCTTCGCCTGGAGCACCACGCACCTCCTCTATTTGGGAGTCTACCTTAGCCCTGCCGAGGACGCCTGGCCGGCGAACTGGCAAGAGCTGGAGGCCAAAGTCACCGCTCGCCTAGGACGCTGGACAGGACTGCTCCGAGTATTGTCCTACAGGGGTCGAGCGCTGGTCATAAACCAGCTGGTGGCCGCCATGTTGTGGTACCGGTTGGTCACTTTGATCCCTCCCCCTGCGTTTGTCGCCAAGATGCGGAAGAAGCTCATCGACTTCTTCTGGGACAAAAGGAAGCACTGGGTCTCTGCCGCGGTTTTGTGTCTCCCGCTTAGGGAGGGCGGACAGGCGCTGGTGTGCCTTCGCACCCAGGCTGCGACTTTCCGTCTTCAGACGCTGCAGAGATACCTGTACGTTGAGATTCCTCCGAGATGGTGTGCGCTGGCGATGTTTTTCTTCCGCCAGCTGCACGGCCTCAATTACGACACGCAGCTCCTGTTTGTGAAAGTGGGCGGTAGGCGTGCCGACCTGCAGGAGCTGCCTGTCTTCTACCAGGAACTACTATGGGTTTGGAACTACGTCGCTTTCAGGCGGAGCTCTCCCCCATCAGGAGCGGCGGATCTCCTTCGGGAGCCGCTGCTCAGGAATCCGCACCTCCATGAACGCGGGTTCGGGCGGCTGGCGGAGGGCAGGGCTGTGCCTGGCAATGTGACCAGAGTCGGGGACCTGCTCGATGTCGGAGGAGCGGGCTGGATGGTGCCGGATGGGCTGGCGTGGCGCCTGTCCTGGGACAATGTCCGGCTCGCGGCCGAAGCCATCGAATCGGTGAAAGCGGCACTGGGCCCCAACTCCACTAGGTGTATCGAGGCGGCTCAAGCACGTGGAGCGATCCCGTCCGAGCTTACCCCTGTCCGGACGGAATTCCTCATTGGCGCCCGGCCCCGAAACTCCCCTCGAGAGGCGGCGCCTCACAACTTGAGCCGTCTCGAGGAATTACCCTCCATGCCTTTTCATTCCGTGCGGAGGGGTTTCCTGTACGGGCTGCTCCTGCACACTCTCCACTTTGCCATCTTCGTCTGCCGTCCGGACACGCCTTGGCGTGGCGTCTTGCCGACTGGCAGTGGCGGAGGTCCCCAATGGAGGGCTCTCTACGCGGGAGTCCTCCCTTGTTCCATCGGGGACTTGGCCTGGAGGGTGTTGCACGGAGCGGTCCCGTGCAATAAGGTTTTAAGTAGGATCACGGACTCCCAGGCCGCCTGCATTTTTTGCGGCCTGGAGGAGTCCGTGTTTCACATTTATATGGAGTATGAGAGGTTGCAGCCCCTCTTTCACTACTTGAAGGGGCTGCTCCTCGATTTTTGGTTGCACTTCAGTCCCACGCTCTTGATCTACGGTCACCTGGTGCGGAGGGGAGCGGACAGGCTGGAGGACCTCCTTGTGGGCCTGCTCCCGGGCCTGGCTAAAAGAGCAATCATTTGGTCCAGGCAGCGGGCGGTCGAGGGGGTCGTCCAGCCGGATTGCCTGCCTCTCTTCCGCGGCCATGTTCGCGCCCGGGTGGCCCTGGAGATGGAGCACGCGGTGTCCGCCGGTATGCTTGAGTATTTCCGCGACCGGTGGGCGCCGCGGGGATTGGAGTGCATCATCAATTCGGAAAACCAAATTTTATTTTGATTTGTTAAGATATAGTTGAACTTTTGTTTATTTACAGTCGAATTGGGTTTTTTTGGGGTTAAAATAAAAGAGGAGCCTCAATCAATAAAGACCTCAGTGCATTTCTGGCTGTGCAGCTGCCTCAATCAGCAGGAGGAGAAGGAGCAGCCAAACCAAGAGAGTGGAGAGTGGAAAGTGGTGGTCTCCTGACCAGGAAGTGGAGGAGAATGATAGACCACCACCTCCACCTCCTCCAACATCATCACAGCAACTGGGATGCCTGGAGAGATAGGACAGAGGAGGAGAAGGAGAAAGGAGGCCAGCATCAACACCAACCAGGGGAGAGGCCTTTTCTATCACTGCCTCCCCAAATTGGCCTCCACTTCAGGAGACGGAGAGAGGGGAGAGAAACCAACATCAGCAGAAAACAACCAACTGTTTGGAAGGAGGGAAGAAACATCTTTCTGAACATCTACAGGTGGGTGTTATTTGGGGCACTCTCCCAAAGACTTTGTATTTTAGGTGGGGGGAGAAAAGAAGAAACAAGGCCGGATCATCAAGGGGTGTAGTGTGTGTCTCTTGTTAAAAGCTAGGCCACGCACACCACTAATTAGCACCCCTATCTATTGCCTGGCCTGGGAGAGCTGGAGCTGCCTAGGTGAAGTCTTTAATTTAATCCTATTAATTGCATCGTTAAGACCTGCTGCAGGACTGAGCCTGGGCATCTCCAGCTTTCCCAGGTGAAGACATCTTCTCCCCCTGCCAGAAGACCACCACCACCAAAGACTTCTAAATCCCATCGGAGAATGCACCCCTGCCAACACCCACCCACCATCCTGAGTGGCAACACTGCCCTTCCGGCCTCCCTCCATCCCACCCCCTCTCTCTCTCTCTTTGTCTCTCTCTGCCTGTTTCTCTAAGGCACCTCAGTTTATCTCTTTTTTATTAATTGCCTATTGAGCAGAGGGGAGAAGGCCCCTCTCCCAATTTAAATCAATAAGGGGAGAGGTGTGTCTTCATTTTAATCAGCTCCCTCTGCTCAATAGAGGGCAAAAAAATTACCCGAGGCCATTAAAGCCTTCAGGCCTGTGACTTGGGGTGAGTGTAGCCCTTATAAAAGCACCCCAGAATGGCGACTGCATCTTCGCCGGTGGCGGGGCAAGCCAGGACTTATGCGGGAGTGGCAGCCACAGCCACAGCTGCTCCCGCTGCTTCTGCTGCCCCGTCACCATTCAGATTAATAACAAAAAAGCTTGGGGTGAAGAGCTACACTCATCCCACTATGACCATTGAGGCCTGCGTTAAGGCCATGGCTGGGGTTGTCGGCCCCTCAGCCATCGTCGCGGCCTCAAAAATGTATGGGAAGGCTGTGTTCTTCCTGGGGTTGGAGCGGGCGGTGTCCCTGGCCGTCGCCAAGGGGCTCACCGTGGGCGGGACCTTCCTGCCGGTGGATCCTCTCGAGGCCACCGCGCAGACGATAGTCGTTTCCAACGTCCCGCCCTATGTTCCTGGTGAGCTCGTCCTTCTCCATTTGCATCAACTTGGGGAGGTGAGGTCGGGGATCACGCCCATCCCGCTCGGCTTCCGGGAGGCCAGCCTTCGCCACGTCTTCTCCTTCCGGCGCCAGCTGTTTATCCAGCTGGCGCGGGAGGAGGACACCGACGGGGCGTTCGTCGTCCTCCACGAGGGGACCGCCTAGCGCTTCTTTTGGACGTCGGACGGTGTGCGGTGCCACGCCTGCAAGGAGGTGGGGCACATCAGGAAAAACTGCCCCGCAATCCAAGGCCGCCAGATCATCTCGTGTGGCCGAGGCTGGCGCCGCCGCCGCTCCTCCCCCCGGAACTGCCCGCGCGTCAAGAATGTCTGATGCGCGATTGACGTCGGGGGCCGATGCCATCAAGGCCTCCGGCGGGGGGGAGGGAGCGTGTCCGGCCGGAAGGAAGGCGCGGGGAAAAAATAAACACCTTAGGGCAGGTCCCCCCGTGGATAGCCAGCCCTTGCCCCTTGAGCCCCTTACACCCGCGCTCCTCGCGGAGTTGATCGGGGCAGACGCGAGCGGGAGGGGCCTCGTGCCTGAGCCTGTGGCCGCAACCGCCGCAGCGGTAACGCCAATACCTGCGGCCGGGCTCGGGCCCGAGGAACCCGACAAACCTGCTCCGATGGAGGGAGCTGAGGAGGAGGCCTTTGCAGACATGGAGGTCTCCCTCGCTCCCTCCGTGCTAAAAAGAAGGCGCGACCCCCTGGAAGAGGAGGAGGACCGGGAGGAGGAAGGTCCCTCCGAGCAGGGGGAGTCGTCGCCCGCCGTGGGTACTGCGCCCCCCCCCCGCTGTCATCATCACCAGCGATCGGCAGGGGTTGCCTGTCCCTCGGGAGGCTGAGGCAGATGTGTCTGTCTGGCGCGTGCCTCCCGGGGGTGGGGACGAGACCCTGCCCGTGGGGGGGGTCGTGGAACAACCCGCGGCGGAAACTGAAATTGACGTTCTATCGGTGCCGTTACCCCTCGCTGGGTCGGGCGGCCTGGGGTCTGGGTTGGGCGAGCTCGAGGATAATGAGCTCGCCCAATGCGACCCGGACATCTCCCAGGGGCTGCTCGACCTGGTAGAGGGTTTAATTCAGAACACCCCATCCGCTGGGTCGGAGGTTGGTGGCGGGGAGGAGGATGGCCCCCTGGGTGCATCTCTGGTGCTGGACGTACTGGAGGAGCTGGGAATTGTTCTCTCACCGGTTTCTCCGGTCGTTCCGGCGTCTGGGGCGGAGGGGAGCTCTGAACCGCCGCCGTCTTCTGGCCCAGCACCCCTAGAGGAGCCCAGGGAGGAATCCTCTGCCGCCGATCCTGGGGGTGGGATCCGGGCGGAGGCGGGGCTGGCTGGTGCGGCCGAGCCGTTCGCTGCGCACTGCACGGGGGATGGGTCGGCCGCTGGTGATGACCCTCTGGAGGAGGATGGGGACTCGGTGATGGGCACGGAGGACGATTCGGACTCCAGCGCCGACGAGGCGATGGACGACCTCGTGCCCCTTGCCGAGTCTCCCCTCATTCCTGTAAGGGAACTCCGGGATTTTATGGCCACGTGCCTGGGTCGGCGCAATAAGGTCCGGCTGGCCCTCGACAGGTGGTCGGAGCTGGCGCTGCTCATCGTATCCGTCCGCGCCGCCGTTAAGATCATGGGCGCAGACGGGGGTGTGAACCCGCTTGAGCTGCGTCGGCTCAGAACGTTTCTCACTGGGCTGCTGAGGAAGTGGCGGCTGACCAGCGGCTGTGCTTCCTCCCCCCGTTAGGTGTAGGTAGAGGTTGCACTATGCTTCTGACATGAAGATAACCATAGCCAGCCTCAACATCAACGGCAGCAGGGAGGCGCGCCGCAGATTCAATATCTTCTCGGTCCTTCGGGACGGGAAGTATGCGGTGGGCTTCCTGCAAGAAACCCACACCGTTCCGGGAGACGAAGTCACGTGGCTCCTGGAGTGGCAAGGAGGGGTTAGCATGAGTCACCTCTCCAACAATTCCAGCGGGGTGGCTATCTTGCTGGCCCTGCATTTTCAGCCGGAGATCTTGGGGGTCAAGGAGCACATGCCGGGCCGCTTGCTCCAGGTCACTGTTCGCCTGGGGGGCGTGCCGCTCCATCTAGTGAACGTGTACGCCCCTCAGGCCGGTACGCAGCAAGTGCGCTTCTTTCAAGAAGTGTCCGCTCTTCTGGGCTCCATCGACGTGGGCGAGTGCGTCATCCTCGGGGGGGGATTTTAACTGCACCCTCGAGGCGAGGGACCGTCCGGGTCCCCCGCGATGCCTGGCGGCGATGTAGAAGTTGAGGGACCTGGTCGGGTCCTTCGACTTGGTGGACGTCTGGCGAAATCTTCATCCCGACTCCAGCGCTTTCACTAGCGTGAGGTCTGGAGGAGGAGGGTCCAGAACCGACCGCCTCTACATTTCCCGGGCGTACGTCTCCTGCATTCCGGCAGCTTCCATGCGGCCGGTGCTGTGCACGGACCACCACCTGGTGTGGGCGGAGCTCGTTCCGCTGCGTGCGCGGGGGGGGTCCGCGTACTGTCAGTAAGAGAAGGGGAGGGAAACGACGAAAAGGGCAGAGAACATGACCGCAGCCGATGTCAGGGGCCGGACTGCAATCGGGGCAGAGACGCGCAGCAGCCAGAAAAGCGTTTATGACCACAAGGACCGCGGGAGCAGCGGGGAACAAGAGCAGCAGCGTAGGGGAAAATAAAGGACCGCTGGGAGGCGTGAATGGCAACAGCGTGGGAATTGCCATTTTGAGTCAGTGGGGGAAGAAGACAAGCGCGGGAAATGCTGCCAAGCGCGGGAAGCCGCCATTTTGAAAAAAATAAAATAAAATAAAATAATAATCATATCCGAAGGAAAGGAAACTCAACAAGGATGCCAAAAACGGGTAACATCACTGCTTTTGATAACGATGTGGATGATTGGGCCACTTATGTGGAACGCATCGAACTTTACTGTACAACGAATGAGGTACCGGAGGATAAGAAAGCACTAACCCTATTAAACTCGATGGGTGCGAAGATGTACGGGTTATTAAGGAACCTTGTAACACCAGATAAACCGGTAGGGAAGAGTTTCGCGGATATTGTTACTATCCTGCAAGAGCATTTAAACCCCACACCGCTGCTGATAGCGGAACGATTTAAATTCTACAAAAGAATTCAACTTAAAGAAGAAAGCAACGCTGAATCCCTAACCGAACTGCGCAAGTTATCAAAGTACTGTCAGTTCGGTACAGGACTAGCAGATGCACTGAGAGATAAGTTTGTGTGTGGGCTCCTAAGGGAAGGAACCCAGAAGCGACTGCTAGAGGAAAAGGACCTTACGCTGGACAAAGCTTTCAGCATTGCAGCATCGCACGAGGCAGCAGCACGAGGCATTGCAGAGATATAGCAAAGGCCATTGGAATTCAGCACCAATGAAATGGCATTGGGCACAGTAAAGTGCTATCGTTGTGGAAGGACAACGCATGACCAGAACCAGTGCTGGTTCAAAGATAAAGAATGCAGGCAATGTGGCAAACTTGGTCACATAGCGAGAGTATGCCGGTCAGGAAAGAAGACCAGCAGCAAAAAGTCACCGCAGGAGAAGTACAAAAAGGTACACAAGGTGACAGAGAACAGTTCGGATGAACAGAAGACGGATTCAGACTCCAGCAGTAAGCAACTGGGTTGTCTGAAAATACATAATGTGGGTAACACAGCAGACCACCAAACTATCTGGGTCACGCTTCGGATAGCAGGAGTCCAAGTGAAGATGGAATTGGACACTGGGCCGGCATTAACGGTCATGAATAAGCAAGATTACAAAAGGTTATTCTCGCACATTCCCCTGAGGGATACGGAGATTGTATTGAAAACATACACGGGGCAAATAGTATACCCCAAAGGAAAGATAAAAGTAAACGTGGTCTACAATGGTAAAGAATTTCAGAAAATGGACTTGTATGTGTTACCTGATGGAGGTCTGCCACTACTGGGACAGGAATGGATCCGGAGAATAAATGTGGACTGGCATTCCATACAAGCACTGACTGTAGATGCCTGTAAGGAGGACGACGTCAAACCTAAATGACTGTCCAAAATCTTAGACGATGCTAAGGAGGTGTTCCAACAAGGACTTGGAACACTGAAAGGAATTACGGCAACCATCAAGGTTGAAGAACATGCAAACCCAAAATTTTTCAAAGCCAGACCGGTGCCTTATGCGATACGACCTGCTGTGGAAGCAGAGCTGGAAGGGCTAGAACGTTCAGGGGTACTGTCCAAGGTGGACTGGAGCGAATGGGCTACACCCATTGTTCCTGTCATGAAGCGTTCGTTGAGCAACAAGCCGGGGGAACCTGGGAATGTTCGCATCCGTGGCGATTTCAAGATCACTGTTAATCCGGTTTTTCACACGGTGCAATATCCACTTCCGCGGATTGAAGATATATTCGCTTCGCTGTCTGGTGGGAAATACTTCACTAAGATAGACCTGGCGCAGGCGTACCTACAGATGGAAGTTGATGAAGCGTCACGTCAGTATCTCACGATCAACACGCATAAGGGTTTATATCGGTATAATAGACTGGTTTTTGGAGTGGCATCGGCTCCAGCGATTTGGCAAAGGGCCATGGAGCAGGTATTGCAGGGAATTCCAGGCACACAATGCTACCTGGATGACATCCTGATTATAGGAAGGAGATAACGATAACGATCACCTCGCGAATTTGGAGCAGGTGCTCATCAGATTGAAAGAATATGGGCTTAGAGTTAATCGCCAGAAATGCGAGTTCTTTCAAAAGCGAATCTCATACTGCGGCCACGTCATTGACCGGGAGGGGCTCCATAAGTTACCTGACAAGATCGAAGCTGTTGTAAAAGCTCCTGCACCGGAGAATGTATCCCAGTTGAGGTCGTTCCTCGGGTTGGTTAACTATTACCATAAGTTTCTTCCAAATTTATCCACGGTGTTACACCCGCTAAACACTCTTTTGCAAATGGGACTACCATGGAAGTGGAGCGATGATTGTAAGCGGGCGTTTCAAAAGAGCAAAGCACTGATCACCTCTAAGGAAGTGTTGGCTCACTTTAACCCAACGCTGCCTATTCGCTTAGCTTGTGATGCTTCTCCATATGGTATTGGGGCAGTGCTCTCACATAAGTTTCCAGATGGCTCGGAAAGGCCAGTCGCTTTCGCATCCAGATCATTGACCTCCGCTGAGCGCAACTATGCTCAGATAGATAGGGAGGCTCTCAGCCTCGTGTGGGGAGTTAAGAAATGTAACCATTACCTGCAAGGCCAAAAGTTTACGCTGCTGACAGATCACCAGCCGTTGGTTTCCATTTTCAACCCTAAGAAGGGTGTTCCGGTAATGACGGTGCAGAGGCTTCAGAGATGGTCCCTTTTCCTAGGGGCACATCAATATGATATTGAATTCAAAGGTACAAAACAACATGGTAATGCTGATGGGCTGTCGCACCTGCCACTACCTACAGCGGAAGAGGCACCGGCAGTTGACCCTGTAGAGATATTTCACTCGACCATCATCGAATGCTTACCAGTCACCAATGCGGGTATTGAGAGAGAGACCCGAAATGACCCGACACTGTCTCGGGTCTACGACTTGACAGTGAAGGGATGGCCAGCACATGGCGAACCACTGTTACCAGCATTCTCAGCCAGACGAGAACAGCTGTCCGTATGTCAAGGAACATTGATGTATGGTACAAGGGTGCTTATTCCTCCAAAATTAAGAGAGTTCTGAAAGAATTGCACGAAGGCCATCTGGGGGGAGTCAAGATGAAAAGCCTTGCTAGGGCTTATGTGTGGTGGCCAGGTATCGACAAACAAATAGAGGATCTGACTAAAAGCTGCTCAGGGAGCCAAAAAGTTCAAAATGCACCTCCAATTGCACCGTTGCATCCGTGGGAATGGCCTTCAGCCCCATGGCAACGTGTGCATATCGACTTTGCAGGTCCATTCATGGATTCCATGTTTTTGATAGCAGTAGACGCACATTCTAAATGGCCAGAAGTGATTAAGATGTCGACCACTACCTCTGAGAAGACGATCACAGTTCTAAGAACCATATTTGCAAGGAATGGGTTGCCGGAGCAAATATGTTCAGACAACGGACCACAGTTCGTGTCAGAAGAATTCCAGAAATTCATGAAAAAGAATGGGGTGAAACACTATACATCTGCCCCATATCATCCGGCTACAAATGGGTTGGCCGAGAGATTATGAAGGTATGAGAGCGGAATTAATTAGAGTGGACTGGGAAAATAGATTAAAGGGTAAGACGGTACATGACCAGTGGTGTACATTTAAGGAGTTATTTTACAACTTCCAAGAAAAATATATTCCACTGAGGAAAAAAGGGTGTAAAAGAAAAGATAGCCATCCGTGGCTAAGTAAAGTAATTAAGGATAGTATCCGACTAAAAACAAGGGCATATAAGGTAGCCAAATCTAGTGGGAGGATGGAAGATTGGGAAGTCTTTAAAAGACAGCAAAAAATAACAAAAAGATTGATTAAGAAAGGGAAGATAGATTATGAAAGTAAATTAGCAAAAAATATAAAAACAGACAGTAAAAGTTTCTATAGTTATATAAAAAGAAAAAGGGTGGCTAAAGTAAATGTTGGTCCCTTAGAGGATGAGACCGGGAAATTAATGGTGGGAAACATGGAGATGGCAAAAACACTGAACAATTATTTTGTATCAGTCTTTACAGTAGAGGACACTAAGAATATCCCAACACTGGACAAACAGGGGGCTCTAGGGGGGGAGGAACTAAATACAATTAAAATCACTAAGGAAGTGGTACTTGGTAAAATAATGGGACTCAAGGCGGATAAATCCCCTGGACCTGATGGCTTGCATCCCAGGGTCTTGAGGGAAGTAGCGGTAGGGATTGTGGATGCATTGGTAATAATTTTCCAAAACTCACTGGACTCAGCAAAGGCCCCGGCAGATTGGAAAACTGCTAATGTAACACCATTATTTAAAAAGGGTAGTAGGCAGAAGGCTGGAAACTATAGACCTGTTAGCCTAACATCTGTGGTTGGTAAAATGTTAGAGTCCATTATTAAGGAGACAGTAACGGGACATTTGGATAAATATAATTTAATAGGGCAAACTCAGCATGGTTTCATGAAGGGGAAGTCATGTTTAACAAATTTGCTTGAGTTTTTTGAGGAAGTAACATACAGGGTGGATAAAGGGGAACCAGTGGACGTAGTGTATTTAGACTTCCAAAAGGCATTTGACAAGGTGCCACACAAAAGATTATTGCTCAAGATAAAAAATCACGGGATTGGGGGTAATATTCTGGCATGGGTGGAGGATTGGCTCTCTAACAGAAAGCAGAGAGTTGGGATAAATGGTTCGTTCTCAGATTGGCAACCAGTAACTAGTGGTGTTCCGCAGGGGTCAGTGCTGGGTCCCCAACTCTTTACAATCTACATTGACGATTTGGAGGAGGGGACCGAGTGTAACATATCAAAGTTTGCAGATGATACAAAGATGGGACGGAAAGTAGTGAGTGAGGAGGACATAAAAAACCTGCAAAGGGACATAGACAGGCTAAGTAAGTGGGCAGAGATTTGGCAGATGGAATACAATACTGGAAAGTGTGAGGTTATGCACTTTGGCAGGAAAAATCATAGAGCAAGTTATTATCTTAATGGCAAGAAACTGGAAAGTACTGTAGTACAAAGGGATCTGGGGGTCCTGGTGCACGAAACTCAAAAAGTTAGTATGCAGGTGCAGCAAGTGATCAAGAAGGCCAATGGAATGTTGGCTTTTATTGCTAGGGGGTTGGAATATAAAAACAGGGAGGTATTGCTGCAGATGTACAAGGTATTGGTGAGGCCGCACCTGGAATACTGCATACAGTTTTGGTGTCCATACTTAAGAAAAGACATACTTGCTCTCGAGTCAGTACAAAGAAGGTTCACTCGGTTAATCCCGGGGATGAGGGGGTGGTCATATGAGGAGAGGCTGAGTAGATTGGGACTCTACTCTTTGGAGTTCAGAAGAATGAGAGGCGATCTTATTGAAACATATAAGATTGTGAAGGGGCTTGATCGGGTGGATGCGGTGAGGATGTTCCCAATGATGGGTGAAACTAGAACTAGGGGGCATAATCTTAAAATAAGGGGCTGCTCATTCAAAACTGAGATGAGGAGAAACTTCTTCACTCAGAGGGTGGTAGGTTTGTGGAATTTGCTGCCCCAGAAAGCTGTGGAAGCTACATCATTAAATAAATTTAAAACAGAAATAGATAGTTTCCTAGAAGTAAAGGGAATAAAGGGTTACGGGGAGCGGGCAGGAAATTGGACATGAGTCTGGGTTCGGAATGGTCATGGCCCTGTGGGTAGTGGAGCGGGCCCAGGGGCCGTGTAGCCTTGTTCTGCTCCTACTGTGTTCTAATTCTGTTAGATTTCAGGAGATGGTTTTATTCCTGTTCCTGGCTGGGGTGGAGATCGCCTTTACAGAAGGTAAGTACTGTAGAAAATATAGGGACAGAGTGATCTCCTGGAAGAATTTCGATCGCCTAGATGGGTCGGAGAGGAATTTCCCAGATTTTTTTCTCCCAAATTGGCCATTGGGTCTTTATCTGGTTTTTCGCCTCTCCCGGGAGATCACATGGGTTCGGGTGGATGCAGAGTGATAGAAGATTTGAGGTTAGGATCAGATCAGCCATGATCTTATTGAATGGTGGAGCAGGCTCGAGGGGCCGATTGGCCTACTCCTGCTCCTATTTCTTATGTTCTTATGTTCTTATTTGTTCAAACGTTCAAAAAGGCGATAAAGGCCATGAGTGAAAACCATATTCCACTACAACACAAGGTGGACAATTTCCTGATGGCGTATCGAAACGCCACGCATTCAGTGACAAATCAAAGCCCTGCCATAATGTTCTATAACAGAAGGTTGCGGTCCCGGTTGGATTTGTTAAAACCCAATGTGCGAAGGGAAGTCGAAAACAAGCAATTCCAGCATATAAATAACAAGGCCACTCGTAGTTTCAAAATAGGACAACCAGTGTTGGCCAGGGACTATAGGGATGATAAATGGCAACCTGGAACAATTCGTGCACGACAAGGACCCTTGATGTACACGGTAGACATTGGAGAGAACGTAATACGACGTCATGCTGACCAACTTGTGGAATCGAGAACAAGGGTCGACCCCATGTCTACAGCAGAGACACCAGTTGAAGAACTTATTGAGCCTGTAGCATCTACCTCAGACTCGAACGTACCTGATGATGTTCAATCCATAGGAGATCAAGGGATGAGTCACCCCAGCAACGAGAACCAGAGACCCCTGAAAGGCGTTATCCGGGCCGGATCAGGAGGCCTCCTCAGAGACTGAATCTTTGAACAGTTGTGTGTAAATTGTATATATGTTATCCATGTAATGTTTAATTTGGGGTGTACACTGTTAAGCTAAAAGGGGAGGAATTGTAGTGTATGTAACCTGTACCACCTTAAGAGGATACCTTAAGGTGATGGACTACTTTTTGATGGCTCCTGTACATTGTAGTACCGGTGGTGACCACACCGGTATATAAACCCTGCAGAGCAAAGTGTATCCCAGTTCAGCCCTGACCCTCAATCACTAAAGACCTGTTTAATTATTTCTGTAGTCTGTGTCCTGTTATTCAGCATAACTACATTTGAAAACACAGACTCAACAGTTACGACCTGGAACAGTTGGTTAGTAGTGCCCCAGCCCAGTACAGGGCGAATGTGTGGGACAACCTTGCCGCATGTCGCCACCCATAAACACGATTGTGGCAGGGTGACTGGGGTAGAGGTCCGGGTGCAAGGGGGCCCCCTGTCACGACCACAAAGGCAGTATAGTTTCCCCCGGGAGGCAGAAGCCGACTTGGAGACGGCACTGGGATCCCTGGTAAAACAGGGGGTGTTGAGACTAATAGCCACCCACGTGAACTCACCACTCTGGCCGGTGAAGAAACCCGACCAGTTGTGGAGAGCCACCGTGGACTATCGGGTCCTCAATAAGAACATCCCAGCTTGCGCGCCCACAGTCGCAGCTGTCGCCAATCTGATAGGGAGCATTGCAGCAACTGCAACCACATTCACAGTGCTGGATATCTCCAACAGGTTTTGGTCGATTTCCCTCAGACGGGAAGACCAATACAAGTTTGCATTCACTTTTAAAGGGCAGCAGTATACATGGACATGCCTTCCCCAGGGGTTCCACAACAGCCCCTCCATATTCCACCAATGCATGGCAGACACATTAAAAGGCTTCAGCCGACCCCACCAGTTAATCCAGTACGTGGACGACCTGCTTTTGTTTTCTGCAGAGCGGGAGAACCATGGGCCACTGCTGGACGAGCTGCTAAAGCTGTTGCAGGAGGCGGGGTTCAAGGCCAACCCCAAGAAATCCCAGATCGGCCAGGAGGAAGTCAAATTCCTCAGGCTGACCATAAGGGCCGGTGAAAGAGCCATAGACAAGGCTAGGAGGAAGGCAGCACAGGAGCTACCAGCCCACAGAATGTGACCGGGGTAAGGTCTTTTCTGGGACTCACAGGGTACTGCCGAGACTTCATAGAGGGCTACGCAGCCACGGCAGCCCCTCTGCTTCGGCTCCTCCACAAGGGAGTCGAGTGGGAGTGGGATCAGAACTGCCAGGAAGCGTTCACTCGACTCAAAGGTGATTTGCAGATGGCACCCGCATTGGGAGCCATCAACGGTGGGGAAGAATTTTTCTTAGAGGTAGCAGCCAGCGGGGATAGCTTGAGCTCGGTCTTGCTCCCGGAGCGACATGGCAAGCTACGGCCCGTGGTCTACTCATCTAGGGTTCTCACCGAGGTAGAATGGGGATATTCCAACTGCGAGAGGCATCTCCTGGCCACGCATTGGGCCGTAAAGCGCTCACAGCTCTTTACGGGATCATCCCTGATAGTTCTACTCACCCACCCACTCAGATGTTGTTGGATGGGAGAATAAAGGATGGGACGGTGAGCAGTGCTCGCATTGCCCGTTGGACATTATTGCTCTCGCAGATGAACTTGAGAGTGCAGGGGTTGACCGAGCCAAAGCCAGCAGCCAACATGATTTACCCAGGGATGGCCCACACATGTACAGTAGAAGGGGTGTGGGATGTAGATGAAGGATTCCGGGCCGGGATACACCCGATGGGCCGGGACATCTATATAGACGGGTCCGGTTCGGTTGTGAAGAGGGAGCGTCTCGCCGGGTGCGGAATCTATGACCCTACGGCTAAAATAGCGAAGGCCATTAAACTCCCCAACACCCTGAGCACTCAGCACGCCGAACTGGCGGCGGTGGCGTATGTGGTCACCCACCCCAACGAGTTCCCCACCCCCTACAGCATTTGCTTGGGCTCTATGTTCACGTGCAACTCATGCACGGAATACTTGGCAATCTGGGCCAGGCGCGGATTCAAGTCCGCAAATGGGAAGCCCCTAGCAACAGTACCGCTGCTAGGTAAAATTTTGGAGACCACAGGCACCCGGGGAGATCACTATATTCACAAAGTTAAAGCCCACTCAAAGACAGAGCCTAAGTGGGAGGGCAACCAAAAGGCAGACGAGAAGGCCAAACAGGGGGCCAGGGAAGGAGTATTCTGGGATCCGTACAAAGCAGGTCCGGTAGCCGCAATCCGGGACAAGGGAGGCACACAGTGAGTAGCTTTGGCCCCGGACTTAAAGCAGGTCCAAACCCAGGATCCCATCCTTAAGGCCGTCCTGGTAAAGAGAGAGAATGGGGAGGCCATAGAAGGTCCGTTCGGGCAGCGGACATTAGTATCAAAGAGGGGATGCTTTTCAAAGGGGATCGGTAGGTAGTCCCAGCGTAGCACCGAGAGGAGTTACTCCAGTTGGCCCATGGGGGCCCAGGAGCGGGACACCCAGGGCCGGAAACTACCTGGCAAAGGGTAGAGGAGGCAGGGTGGTGACCCCAGCTCAGGGAGGATGTCTGAGTTTTCTGTGTGCACTGTTTGGTGTGCGCAGCCAATAACCCCGATCTGCAGTGCAGGAAAGCCCCCATAGGACCCACCAGGAGGGTAGAGGGGCCGTGGCGGTCCCTGCAGGTTGATTTCATCGGACCACTGCCCACCACTAAAGCAGGCAACAAGTACTGCTTAGACCCGGTGGACGTATTCTACAAGTGGGTGGAAGCCTTCCCCTGCTGAGCAGCCACGGCACTAGCAACAGCTAGAATCCTGGTGAGGGAAGTGTTCTCCCGGTGGGGGCTGCCACAGGTCGTGGAGACCGACCAAGGGAGCCATTTCACGGGGCAGGTGATGCAGGCCACCTTAAAACTCTTGGGAATACAAGGGAAGTGGCATGTGGCTCACAACCCCCAGTCATCGGGGATTGTGGAGCGCATGAACCGGACACTGAAAGAAAGACTGAGGAAGGAGATAAGCCTGTTCCCGCAGAGATGGGACGAGGTCTTGCCTCTAGTCTTAATAGGTGTCCGGGCCAGCCCCTCCAGAAGCACTGGGTACTCCTCACACGAGCTGATGACCGGGAGGATTATGCGCACCCCAACCCATGTGTTGGCGCCGGTCCTCACCAAAGCGCAGGTCAGGGAGGTAAACCGAGACAGGTTTGTCCAGAATCTGTACGAGACTTTAAAACAGATTCACTGGCAAGCAGCCAGTAACCTGGGGAGCCAGCACCAGAAAAATCGGCTGCTGTTAGAACCCCAGAGAACCCACGAGTGGGAGGTGGGAGACCAGGTAATGGTCCGTAATTTCGCCCGAGTAGGGACTTTCAAGCCGCTGCTATATAGGGCCGTATAACATCGTGGATAAAGCGAGCCCCATGGTATATGCAGTAAAACTCCCGAAAAGCACGAAATGGTTTCATGTAAACCAGTGCATGTTGTTTAACCCCGAGAAGGGGAAAACAAAGGTCAAGAGACACTAGGGCACTGTCATAAGCCTGGTCGACGCGGGTCTTCCTCCCATGGTGTGGGACGATGATGACCCGGAGGACGGGGCGGTAAGGAGGAGCAGTCGGGTCCCACGGCCTAGGGTGCCGTGGACGCCTCCCTACTCGCCGACCACGAGCTGCAAGAGGCCTCGATGGGAGAGGTCTTAAATGGGGCGCCTGTTAATGCGGCAGGGAACACTGTAAATATCTTGTAAATAACCAAAACCAGATCCGTGGAGGAAAACCCTCTCACAGAGTGAAATTGTTTTGCTTTTGTTTTGCTAGGGAACCAAAGGAGTTTGGAGGAACAAAGGGATATGGATATCGTACTTCTATTCCTAATGATGATCAGAACTGGCAGCATGGAAAGAGGAGACACCAAGGTGTCCTTCCTCTACGGCTGCACAGGAGGGAACGGGCCTACCTTGACACAGGGGGGTAGGACAGGGGACATGGACGGAATGGCCACTTACTTCCACGAGGGAAGGTGGCCAGTGTGGCTGGGATCGAACTCGACTCGGTACTTTGGCAGCGAGGGTTTCACGTATGGAGAAGCTTCCATACCGTGTCCCAAACTGCAGGTCACAGCCACATGGGTTAGGGTGACCGAGGGGAAACGTGTCTGTCTAAGATGTGAGGGACACATTCCCTTGGGACGGTGGTGGTGGTTAAGGAAGTTGGGCCAGGCCAAGGGTAACAGATCCACGGACTGGGAGAAACTGGGGGACGATACGTACCGACAGATTACGGGGGCGAGAGGGCAGTAGAAATGTGCTGGAATAAATGGTGGAAAGAGGAACAGGGAATTTATGTGTGTGTGTGGGGGTCGGAACGGGTCTGCCCGGCAGGTGTGTCAATCGCCTTCTTGCGGCGGAGGCAGGATTCCGGGGCCGGGATCGGATGGGATCAGAGTGGGGACTCCTACGTGATCCCAGAGCCTCCCAACACAGTAAATTCCACAGAATTGGTAGCACATGAGAGGAAGCCCCTGCCCACAGCCCCACCGGTACAGGAAACACAGATTAGTTGCCCCGCCACCACACCGGGACTGAGGAATGGGTCAGTGTTAGTCCCGACCGGCAAGGTCTTGTACCAAGACGTTCACTACGAAGTTGCATCGGTCATTCTAAATTTAACCCGGGTACAGCAGCCCCAGTGGTGTCCGGTAGAAACAGAAAAATTATATGAGGCCTTGTTGAAGGAAATGTTCCGACAATTTTATGAATTACGTTACGGGGACGTGAATCGGGAAAGTCTGTACGATTTAACAGTAAACCATCGCGTTGGTTCAGGGAGATATAGACGGGGGGTATTTAATGATCCAGCTACAGCCTTCAGCACGGGCACGTCCATTATCAACAGTATGGACGATGCACAGTTGCAGATGCAGGTCAACAACTTAAGGGACCAGCTGCGAAAGATACTGGGGGAGGGTAATGAGCTAGAGGGGTCGGAGTTATGGGAGGGCCAGGCTATGACGATACATTTAAAGGAAGTCATAGCCGAGCTGGAGGCACATGCTCAGACGATCAATAGTTTGATCAGGGAGGATCAGAATGCCTTGGCGTAGGCAGCGAAAAACGATGCGTGTGTGTTGTATGGTGCGTGGATGCTGAACGAAGGGTGCAGTGATTTGGAGGACCTACAGCAAGGTCGCGTCCCTTCGTGGGTCAGCAACCGGCACCCTCACTGCACTCAGCCCGTATGAAAATTTAATGAGCCCGTGACAACTCCAACTGGCATCAGAGGCATACCCGGTCCCAGTTGACTGTTGCCAGTCCAACCACACTGTTATGGGGATTGTACTCCGGATGCCGGTAATGGCTGGGTCACCGCGGCCAGCGCCGGTATACCGAGTAGAGAATATTGGCGTCCTAAGGGACGGGGTGCACGTGTGACATCATGGGGCCCCACCGTTTGTTGTAAAATATGAGAATGCCATGACCGGCACTGACCTCTATGGATGCCAGAGCAGGGGCGCGCACATGGTGTTGTGTCCTCAGCATTTGAATGCGTTTAATTGGCCGGTGTGCGGGTTTGAATCAGAGGGTGCAGAGCACATTAATTGCACCATGGAGGTGATGGCCCAAAGCTACGTTCCACCCCAGGTAGCATATGCGGGCAGAGGGATGTACTGCATCACGACAAGCGTGGACAAGTACCGGGTACACAACGACACTTGGTGCCCGGTCATCGATAAGACTTTCTGCTTCAAACCCTGCACAGTTCAGGTGGCTCAAGAGTGCATCATTCCCATTCCAGCGCCCACCACGGTACATCTAATGGTGAACGACACGGTACAGGATCTGCAGCAATATGTAACACGGTTTGGGTATGAAATTCCTCCTCTGCCCGAACACCTCACTAAATTAATAAAGGAAGTTGAACTCTCCCAAAAGCATTTCTATACCCTTGAGCAACGGAACAGGGAAATGGGGAATGAGATAAAAGAACTGGTTTCTCTGCCATGGTGGGACATCGGTCTGAATATTGAGATTCCCCCATGGATTCGTGCGATTTCTCACGTAATTGTAGTAGTTCAATGTGTGTTAGTATTTTACCTTCTCCGGTTATCATGCAGAAAGCGAAGTAAAACATTCCAAAATCAGTGGCAAGCTTTGATTAAAGAATAGCCCGGAGTTGACTGTCTGTTTGTATATATACCTGTAACTACGATGTGATTTGTTGTATAAAGTGTGAGATACAGGACCCTGGGGTAAAATTTGATGTACGGTTTGGTTGGGATGTACAGTGCGCCTCCCGCAGCGGAAGACAACAGAACTTTTGATGATATTTCTGTTTGGGAAAAGTTGAAATATCAAAGTGGGGACTGTAGCAGTCGACGCAGACTTCATGGATTTTTAACCCCTATTATAAACTGGACAGGCTGTTTGCGGGGGGGGGGGTGGTGGGGGGAGCAGTGTAAAACCCACTCCAACTGGAGATGACTCATTCGTATGGAAAGGAACTGTCCTGGGAACAATGGCCCGAGAGGCCCACTCCCAAGTCTTGATTAACAAGGCTGACGACTCATTGTTCTAGTCAAGATGAACTCGTTAAGTTAATCGGCAGGAAGATCGAAAAGAGATCAAAAACCATTTCAAACCATTCAAGAGATCGAAAACTCATTCCCCCAGGCCATGTGTCCATTAAAACCACAGACAACGGTTTGTGTATTGGAGGGGTATAAAAAGAGCAGTTTGGATAGCTCGCTCTCTCTCTCTCCTGCCCACCACACAACGTAACATCAAGAAGAGCTGAGCCTTGCTCTTCTAACCGAGACGAACGTCGAATAAGGCTGGGACTCGCGTGCTGCAAGGCCGGTACGGAACCAGGTAGCTGAGACGTACGGGAGGAAGCTGCAAGCAAGATAAAAGGGGCAATCTAGGTGAGCATTGCCAAGCCTACACACCCACAAGATCACTTAGCTGTGTGAGGGGGTGCCTGTATGTTCCTACCAAACCAGAGGGGGTTTAGCGTTGGAAGAGTCCTGTGATAGTTTAGTTCACGGGAGGGTGTTTTTTTGGGCCGTAGTAAGTCAGCATGGCAGGGGCTTGTTAGACAAGTCAGGGTTGTACCGTTTTAAACTGTACTGTTGTGTTCACACCGCTTGGACTGTATGCGAGTGGAGTGGTTTTTGTTAACCTTAATAAACACTGTACGGGTGAGCCTGAAAACGCTGTCCGTGTTCAAATCTGTCCTCAGTAATCCCTATCGTCCAGAACTTGTAGTAAGGGGGTTTGCATGCTCGCTATGGGCAGGGCAAAACCACTTACAATAATTGGCGATTGCGGCCGGGGTCATAGGAAATTGGCCACCGTAAAAACCGGTTACACCTCGTTGTTGGAGGTGCTCTCTGTCAGATAGGCATTAAACCAAGGTTCCAGTTATCATGGCCTCGCCCCTCTCTACCTCTGTAATCTCCTCCAGACCTACAACTCTCCAAAATCTCTGCGCTCCTCCAATTCTGGCCTTTTGTGCACCCCTAATTTTCTTCGTCCCACCATTGGTGACCGTGTCTTCAGCTGTCTAGGCCTTCAGCTCTGGAGTTCCCTCCCTAAACATCTCTGCCTCTCTACCTCTCCCTCCACCTTTAAGATGCTCCTTGAAACCTACCTCTTTGACCAAACTTTTGGTCACCTCCCCTATCTCCTTCTTTGGCTCGGTGTCAATATTTGTCTGATAAAATCCCTGTGAAGCGCCTTGGGATGTTTTAATACATTACAGGCGCTATATACATGCAAGTTGTTGTTGTGTTGTTGTTGCTCAGGTGGATGTAAGAGATCCCCCATGTAGTATTTGAAGAAGAGGAGGGAGTTCTCTTGGTATCCTGGCCAACACGCTTCCCTTAAGCAACCCCACCAAAAGAAAACAGATTAACTGAGCATTTATTTGCTGTACAGTTTGACTGCTGCGTTTGCCCACATTAGAACAATGATATCTATGTAAATGTAAGTGTTTTTCTCTAATAAGCACGAGCACCATTATCATCATTCCACCAACTGCATCAAAGCAAGTAGCGACACACGGGGTTAAGTTCCCCATGTAAAATACATCCTTAGATTTGGACTGTGCCGTGAGGTGTGAGCTCTCTCTCTCTGCCTTCCACCAAAATCCTCTGGTGAGGTCATCTAGCTGTATCTCCTTCAGTCCCATTCCCTGGACAGCCTCCTCCCGAAAGGCATTTGCTGTGGAACTTACTGCCAGTCCACATACCTCCACTGTACTTGGTGCTGACACATCAAGCCCCTGAATGAAATCATGTTGGATCCCTGTCTGTTCAGATGCAGGAAGCCCATGATCTTGCATCATTCTGTCAGCTGTCACAGCAGCTGGCTGTATTGGATTCACAAAGCCTTTCCTTACTTGTCCTGCTTGACTTCCTCTTTGCTCTGCAGTCTGGCCATAACCTATTCAGGAACTACATCATTCCCAATCAAAACCTCGAATGGCACGGTTTGGGACACTGTAGGCTGGATTTGATCAACCTTGGCCGGTCTGTGGCGGGCGATGTCGGTGGTGGGTCCCGGCCTCGCTGCCCGCTCCAGCCTGCTGATCCAAAATGATTTTCCCCTGATTAGGCTTATTAAGCCCACCCAGTGCATTTGCCAGCCATATGAAGGAAGCAGGTCTGATGACATCATTTGATGATGCGTCATGAGCTGGTTTCCTTAAAGGGACCATGCACAAATTAATTTTGACATTTGTGCTGTCAGTGTTCTACAGCATTGAGGTGCTGCAAACACTGACAAGCACTGCACAGAGGTTCACGGTTGCACCCAGGCTCTCCCATGACTCCCTCCATATGCTTGGTTGCACATTGCAGCAGAGGGCACAAGCAGGGATGCCATCAGGAGGACCAGGCTGCAGTGGCGCAAACCTTTCAATGATCTCAGTGGATCACGATAAAGTTACTGCAAAGCCACACTCAACCTTACCCTGCTGTGCCGCTCATCACATCCCCATCATTCTGCCTTCCCTACCTTACTCCTGCACACCCTTACACAGACCAACTTATCTTGCATCTCCAGCCAGCCCTCTCTACCTACTTTATCACTTCCACATCTGACTAGCCACTCCTCATACTCACCCTCATCCTAGTCCAATCATACCAACTAACAACACAGGCACTTGGGTGTTTTAGCCAATGTTCATGTGAAGTTTCTGTTAATGTGCTATCAAACATTGAAATCTTTATTTTCAACACTTTGCATTCTTGGACAGATTTGTGTGAATCTTGGGACTGATCGTGGTGGGATTCTGAGGACCAAGATGAGACAGTATAAACTGTACCCATTCTGATATAATAGATGGCAGATGAACGTGAGAGAATCTATCAATGGTGAGAGAGGCTGTTCCAATGAGGTGACACTGGATAGAGAGTTGGCTCCAAACACTTGCAACCTGCATAAAGCTCAATCTGTCTTCCAAATGCAGTAAGCAACAGCTTCTGACCTTGGAAAGTGAACAGCTGAGAAATGGGAGCTTTTATAGCACATTTGTGGCTGTCACGTAATGAGATGGTTCCATGGCTATTCAGCTCCTGCCCTGCTTACCTGACATGATCCCTGAGCAGCGTAAACTGGTAAACACTGAAGGTGAGCTGAAAATAGTTTTTATTCCACTGTTAACAAGGTCATAATGATCTGAATTGCTCCCCCGTCACTGCATGTCAGGTCTGCTCAGTGATGACGTCCTGACATTTGGGAAAGGCGCGTGGCGGCAGGTTGACAGTGGTGGGGGAGGCAATTTAGATGATTAAGAGCTTGTTAACAGGCACTTAGAAACTATTTTAAGCTCACCTTTAAATTTTATGAGTTCGCCCACGGGTTCCCCGCTGCTCAGGGATCACGTCAGATAAGCAGGTCAGGAGTTGTGTCAGCATGGGATCATTTCTTAACTTGACAGCTGTAAATGTGCTATAAAAGCTCCCATTTCACAGCTGTTCACTTTCCAAGGTCAGAAGCTGTTGCTTACTGCATTTGGAAGACAGATTGAGCTTTATGCAGCCTGCAAGTGTTTGGAGCAAACTCTCTATCCAGTGTCACCTCATTGGAACAACCTCTCTCACCATTGACAGAACGCTTCTGTCATCTCAACTTCAGCTGCCATCTATTCCAGCAGCATCTGTGCCCTTGAAACTATCACCACTTCCAAAGGTGCATACAAATCTGTCCAAGAACGCAAAGTGCTGAAAATAAAGATTTCAATATTTGACAGCACATTAACAGAAACTTTACATGAACATTGGCAAAACCACCCAAGTGCCTACCCTTGTGTGTTGTTAGTTGGTATGATTGTACTAGGATGAGGGTGAGTGTGAGGGGTGGCAAGTGAGATGGGGAAGTGGTAATGTAGATAGAGAGGGATGGGTGGAGGTGCAAGGTAAGTTGGTGTGAGTAAGGATGTGCAGGAGTAGGGTAGGGAAGGCAGAGTGATGGGAATGTGATGAGTGGCACAGAAGGATGAGGTTGAGTGTAGCTTTGCAGTAATGTTTCATGATCTACTGAGATCATTGAAAGGTTTGCGTGACTGCTGCCTGGTCATCCTGACGACATCCCTGTTTGTGTTCTCCTCTGCAATGTGCAACCAGGCTGTGTTGATCTCCTGGGGAGGTCTCTTCCGCCCATTGGAAGGGAAAAGAACCTCCCTGTGTGCTGTGACTCCCGCCACAAGCATATGAAGGGAGTCATGGGAGAGCCTGGGTGCAGCCGTGCACCTTTGTGCAGTGCTTGTCAGTGTTTGGAGCACCTCAATGCTGTAGAACACTGACAGTACAACTGTCAAAATAAATTTGTGCATGGTCCCTTTAAGGAAACCGGCTGATGACGTGTCATCAAGTGACATCATCAGACCTGCTTCCTTCAATATGCCGGCAGACGCGCTGGGCAAGCTTTACAAGCCCAATCAGTGTAAGATCACTTTGTACAGTGGGCTGGAGCCAGCAGTGGGGTCGCACCTTGCCACCGACCCCGGCCACATCGCACCCGCCGAGATTGGGGAAATTGAGGCCATAATTTTTTTAAAAATAGAGCGTTTGTACATGACAAACTAAAAGCTTTTAATTAATTCTACTGTGAACAAACTTGCAGAATGGGCATATAAATGACAAATGAATTTCAATATAGATAAGTGTGAGGTGATGCATTTTGGTAGGAGGAATAAGGAGACGAGCTACTCCTTGGAAAATAATGGGGAGAAATTCATTTGGTTAGTGCCTCCTGTTAGTGCCTGGTGGGGGCACTAATGGGGCGCTAATGAAGTAGCATCAGGACGAGGCGAATTCAGCGGCACACGCCAAATCCAGTCGCCCCCTTAGCGTCGCAGCTATCAGTTACCGCCTGGGACTTTAGCGCCAGGCAGATCGTGAGGTCAGTGAGCGTGCACTCACTCAGCGCCCGATCTGCCAAATTGATTATCACCCCCTGCCTTAGCGCCTCTCCCTGACAACGACAGGAAGAGGAGGCGTGAAGCAGGTGGATGGCGACTCCAGGGGGGTTATTTAAAGGGATGAGTCGCAGCTCTCAGGTTAGTGCTGTTTCACTGCTTCCTTGTCAGTTTGCGATTGTGCAAGAGTTCAATTCAGTCATTTAAAGGTTCTTTAGTATCAGGCGTGTTGTGGCTACTAAAAATTTGTTACATTTATTCAGACAAAATTTCAAAGAGCTACACATTGGGGCAGTAATTCCTCCCCAAACGCGTGAGTACGGAAGGGGTACTCACGCGTCTGGCCGGAGGAAATGCCAGTTTTCAGCATGCACAGCGCATGCGCTGAAAACCGGCATTTCCTCTCCTCTCACCCAAGAGTTGAAGAGGCTAGTGCGTGCGCTGTAGGGGGCAGCACGTGCGTCTTGGATTTCCTCTGTTTTGGGGGATTTGCGCATGTGTAAAGGCCTCCGGTCTTTACGCTTGTAAAAAGCACACGTAAGTATTTATTTTTACAGGTAAGTGGTGTTTTAGTGCAATTTAGAATTTTTTTTCCCACTGGTTTATATCTTAAAGAATCTACAATAAGGTAAGTTTAGTTTTAGACCCTTATTATTAAAAATTTATTTTTTTCAAAAAAAAAATTATTGTTTAAATTATTTTTTTAAACTTATTTATACTTAATTTAATGATTGGGATGTTTTTAAAAATTTTATTTAAAGTTTAAGTAGTGTTCTGGGGTGCAGTACTTCTCATGAGTTTGACAGTTCTTACTCTCAAACTTATGAATGAAGTTTCCCCTCCCATGATTGGCTGAACAGTGCTCACCTGATCCCAGCCGGCACATCACACTAACTACGCCGCTGGGTCAGGTTAGCACAGCGCACCGACATCAGAACCTGGCCACTGAAAGGAAATCCACTGCGGGCCCGGTTTCAGATGTCGGCGCGCAGGGTGAGTGCACATCGGGGGCTTGCACGTGCGGCAAGCCCCCGACACCAAGCTCTGGGCCAATGTTACCTTAATGGGGGCTGTACTGGCAGTCATCTCTCCCTCCAGGATCTACTGCAGAGGGAGCGGTGGCAGCGCGAAAGATTGCAAGATGTGGCCAGAGGGAGGATGAGAGCCATCAGGGCTCTCAACAGGAGGCCTTACCCTCCGAGGGTATTCCGAGAGTGCTTCTCCTACCTTCAATTAAGCGAGGAGCAGTGAATTAGATGGCTCCACTTCAACAAGGATGTGGTCACTGAATTCTGCCATGTCCTGCAACCAGACCTCGAGCCCCAGATCAGGTCGACCACGGTTCTCTCAGTGGCAGTTAAGGTCACCCTCACCCTCAATTTCTTTGCCAGCGGTTCCTTCCAGTCGGCGACAAGAGATATAGCGAACATCTCGCAGTTTGCTGTCCATCGCTGCATCCGGGAGGTCACAGAAGCTCTCTACAGTAGGAGAAGGGACTACATTTCCTTCCCTATCACCAGAGAGAAGCAGGACAAATGTGCATGTGGCTTTGCCAGGATAGCGGGCTTCCCCATGGTGCAGGGCGCCATTGACTGCACCCATGTGGCTTTGCGGGCACCGCATAACAATCCTGAAGTCTTCCGTAACTGCAAAGGCTACCACTCACTTAATGTGCAGTTGGTGTGTGACCACAGTCAGCGAATCCTCAATATGAATACCCACTATCCTGGCAGCAGCCACGATGCCTTCACCCTGTGCCAGGTTGGTGTGCCAGCACTCTTCCAACCACCACATCAAGCTCGTGGCTGGCTGGTTGGAGACAAGGGCTAACCACTCTCCACCTGGCTCATGACTCCCCTCTGCAACCCCAACACTCCTGCTCAGCACTCATATAATGAGAGTCATGCTGTCACCAGGAACATCATTGAGCAGACCATTGGGGTGCTCAAGCAACGGTTCCGCTGCCTTGACCACTCGGGAGGAGCCCTCCAGTACTTGGCTGAGCAGGTGTCCCATTTCGTCGTGATGTGCTGCATGCTCCCCAAACTCCCTGGACTCAGGAAAGGTCCCGGCAGATTGGAAAACTGCTAATGCAACACCCTTATTTAAGAAGGGTAGCAGACAAAAAGCCGGAAACTATAGACCAGTTAGCCTAACATCTGTGGTTGGCAAAATGTTGGAGTCCATTGTTAAGGAAACAGTAACAGAGCATTTGGATAAACATAATTTAATAGGACAGAGTCAGCATGGTTTTATGAAGGGGAAGTCATGTTTGACAAATTTGCTCGAAATTTTGAGGACGTAACTTCCAGGGTGGATAAAGGGGAACCAGTGGATGTAGTGTATTTGGACTTCCAAAAGGCATTTGACAAGGTTCCACACAAAAGATTACTGATCAAGATAAAAAATCACGGGATTGGGGGTAATATACTGGCATGGGTGGAAGATTGGCTATCTAACAGAAAACAAAGAGTTGGGATAAATGGTTCGTTCTCGGGCTGGCAATCAGTAACCAGTGGTGTTCCGCAGAGGTCAGTGCTGGGACCCCAACTCTTTACAATCTATATTAACGATTTGGAGGAAGGGACCGAGTGCAACATATCCAAGTTTGCCGACGATACAAAGATGGGAGGGAAAGCAGTGAGTGAGGAGGACATAAAAAACCTGCAAAAGGACATAGACAGGCTAAGTGAGTGGGCAGAGATTTGGCAGATGCAATATAATGTTGGAAAGTGTGAGGTTATGCACATTGGCAGAAAAAATCAAAGAGCAAGTTATTATCTAAATGGAGAGAAACTGCAAAGTGCTACAGTACAAAGGGATCTGGGGGTCCTGGTGCATGAAACGCAGAAGGTTAGTATGAAGGTGCAGCAGGTGATCAGGAAGGCCAATGGAATCTTGGCTTTTATTGCAAGGGGGATGGAGTATAAAAACAGGGAAGTCTTGCTTCAGTTATACAGGTTATTGGTGAGGCCACACCTGGAATACTGCGTGCAGTTTCGGTTTCCATATTTAAGAAAAGATATACTTGCTCTCGAGGCGGTTCAGAGAAGGTTCACTCGGTTGATTCCGGAGATGAGGGGCTTGACGTATGAAGAAAGGTTGAGTAGGTTGGGGCTCTACCCATTGGAGTTCAGAAGAATGAGAGGCGATCTTATCGAAACATATAAGATTGTGAGGGGGCTTGATCGGGTGGATGCAGTGAGGATGTTTCCACTGATGGGTGAGACTAGAACTAGGGGGCATAATCTTAGAATAAGGGGCTGCCCTTTCAAAACTGAGATGAGGAGAAACTTCTTCACTCAGAGGGTAGTAAATCTATGGAATTTGCTACCCCAGAGAGCTGTGGAAGCTGCAACATTAAATAAATTTAAAATGGAGATAGACAATTTCCTAGCAGATAAGGGAATTAGGGGTTACGGGGAGAGGGCAGGGAAGTGGACGTGAGTCTAGATTCAGATCAGCCACGATCCTATTGAATGGCGGAGCAGGCCCGAGGGGCCGTATGGCCTACTCCTGCTCCTACTTCTTATGTTCTTATTTTCTTATGAGGGCCCAGCCCTTGCCACCAGGGATTGTGGGACCACCTCAGGAGGAGGAAGAGGGAGAGGAGGAGGAGGTCGAGGACGAGGAGGAAGAGGAAGACGAGGAGGAGGAGGAATAGGAGCGAGGCCTTCTGAAAGGGCATTCCATGACCGCCTCATCAGATTGCGGTTCCAATAAATTAAACCCCAGATCCGCGTTGCTCACCACATTCCCATCATTCCATCCCTGTCTCAGGCAATATCACAGCGCAAAGCTGAAATGAGAAACACCACAAAATAATCCAAACAGAATTAATAAATTTATCAATAATCAGTGAACACATATTTACAACACCAATATTAACTATTCACCCTTGTGCAATGCATTAGTGCCCCTCGTTACTGTGCCTTTGCCTACTCCAGTGCTCCTACGAAGTGTTGGCCCAATGGCTGCAGCACGGCTGGTGGAAAGCTGCTGGGTGTCTATGAGAAGAATTCAGATGGCCTTGCAGGATGCCCTCGACCAGCTCTGGGGTTGGAACGTCCGGCTGTAGACTGCACCACCTCAGCATGGGTGGTAGCAGTCTGGGCTGGCTGGATGACAGGCAGCGACAAGGGCAATAGCAGAGTGCCAGTGGTGGGAGCAGGAATGCTGTCATCCTG
Source organism: Somniosus microcephalus (assembly GCF_052327205.1). Taxonomy (NCBI): domain Eukaryota; kingdom Metazoa; phylum Chordata; class Chondrichthyes; order Squaliformes; family Somniosidae; genus Somniosus; species Somniosus microcephalus. Next base: position 143,302,918 of record NC_140994.1, on the reverse strand, counting down.
AGAGAGGGCATCAGGTTCCTGCTCCACAGATCCACTACCACTCCCCCGGGGCAGCACCTCAGCATCCCTACCAATCTGCTGGAGCACAGATTGCTGACCTGCTGCGACACTGTGAAAGCCCCAGTGGGTGGTGATCGACCCAGCCACGATGGCAGCAGTCAGAGCTTGCGTGGCATCAAGCTGAGACTGCATGAGAGCGGTCTGAGAATCAATGGCACCAAGCATAGACTGCATTATAGCACTAAGACGTTGCGTGGCTTCCACCTGTGCTGCAATGGAAGCTGCGACATGTCCATCACACATGGCATCAGGTCTGGGTCACCACGGTCTCTCTGGGAATCCACAATCCTTTGCAGACTGCAAATGATGGGCTCCATGGTGTGCGTAGAGCCTTGTGCAATGTTGGAGGTGGACTCCTCCACGCTCTTTACAATTGCCGAGAGGCTCTCAGGCACCTTGCCATTGCATCTATCATGTCTGTGTGCATGCCCATCACCCTTCTTCTAAAGGCTTCCCCATCGAGGTCCTCATCTGAGTCCTGTGCAGCAGAACACGCGTGAACTCCCCCTCCGAGGAACTGGCCCTCGAGCTACCCTTTCCCTCTGGCCTTGCTGCAGCCTACTCGTCCCTAGTGCATCACCCTATGTAGATGCCGCTACTATACTAGCCTCTAAAGAACACGTAGTGTCAGTATCTGAGCTGGTGTCTGCGGGTGAGACATGCAGTGACGCGGTGTGTTCTTCGTCCTCCTCTTCTTCTGCCTCGCTCTCTATGGTACCCTTAGGGACAGGCCGCTCAACTGCTTGCTCATTTTCTGAAAGCATAAAGGCACAAGAGTTGGGTTAAGGTGAGGGGAGGGGGGCAGGAAGGGACAAAGGCAAGCATACAGCATGATAAGCTTGAAAGTGGAAAAGGCTTGTGGGGTGAGGGAGAAGTGGGTTGTGAGAAGAAGGAGTAGGGATGAACATACTGTTGTTGTCCCCAAGGGGGTCAACGTCACCAGTGGCACGGCGCCCACCACCTGGCGCCCAATAATCTGCAGCGCTCTATTCTCCAGCTCAGAAAGTTGTTGGGTGTCAGGTTGTCCCCTGCCTGTGCACTCTTGCTCCTTCCTGTTGTGAGCAACCTTGGCCTGCAAGAGAAAGGAAAGTGTGTGAATGAGTGTGGAGCAATGTGTTTGGGAGATGTGCCTGCCATAGTTGAATAGCTGTTATTGTGTGCAAGGTGTGAGGTGTGGGTGTGAGTGTTGGTAGGTAGAGATTGTTGGTGGGTGGGTGCTGGGGGTGTGGTGCTTTGGGCAGTGAGTGCAGACTGAGGTTCAGATGGTGGTATGTAGCATTTGTTGAAGCATTGATTCACCCTGACCACCCGAGTGAGGTTGTTAAATTTCTTCCTGTACTGTGTGTGGGTCCTGGGGACCACAGTGCTGCCCGAGATCTGCTGGGCAGCCTCCCTCCACATAGCATGGAAGACTGGTGGCGAGGGCCTCCTGCCACCTGCTGGGTACAGCACCGCCCTCTGTCTCTCCGCTGCGAGGACCAAGGCGCCCAATGCTTGGTCACAGAATCTGCGGGCTCTCTCCCTGGGCCGTTGATCTGCCATAATGATACTTCCTTCAGTGGTCCGGTTCCTTCTCCTTGGCCTTCTGCTGCTTGCTGAGACAGCTGCAGAACCAGCAATGCTGAGAATGAGGTTCTGCAGCATGATTGAACCTCCCCTTTAAGAATTGGAAAGAACCTGTGACCAGCGGTTAGTACGCACCTGAAACTGCTTAGTGTTTGAGTCTAACGCCACTGAGCTAGGTCATTCGTACTTGATTTAGCGCTCCAGTCCTTTCTTTGAGCGGCGGCGGACCTGGTTGGAGCGGCGGTGAGTTTAAGAGGCGGCGGCAGCAGGTAGGCCCCACAGCGGCGACGGACCTGGTTGGAGCAGCGGTGAGTTTAAGAGGCGGCGGCAGCAGGTAGGCCCCAGAGCGGCGGCGGACCTGGTTGGAGTGGTGGCGAGCTTAAGAGGCGGCGGCAGCAGGTAGGCGCCACAGCGGCGGCAGACCTGGTTGGAGCGGCGGCGAGTTTCAGAGGTGGCGGCAGCAGGTAGGCCCCACAGCGGCGGCGGACCTGGTTGGAGCGGCGGTGAGTTTAAGAGATGGCAGCAGCAGGTAGGCCCCACAGCGGCGGCGGACCTGGTTGGAGCGGCGGTGACTTTAAGAGACGGCAGCAGCAGGTAGGCCCCACAGCGGCAGCGGACCTGGTTGGAGCGTCAGTGAGTTTAAGAGGCATAAGCAGCAGGTAGGCTTACCAATCTCCGAGGGAGGGAGAGAAGTAAAAAGTAATCGAAGTGTGACATCTCCAGAAAGTGGGTAAGTGATTGGTTGGTGAGTATTTCTCTCTTTCTCCTTTTTTCCAAACTTAAATTTTGTGTTTTATAGTTTATAGGGTGTCTGTGGTGTTGCGGGGACTGCTGGTAAACCAGGTCCCTTAGTATATCATTTAATTGTAGTGTAATTATTGGGATTGATTTGATTTAATTTAATTTGAATTAATTAAAGGTTAAGTCATGGCAGGAGATCTCGGCCCTGTGATATGCTCCTCCTGTGCTATGTGGGAAATCAGTGACACTTCCTGTATCCCTGACGACCATATGTGCGGGAAGTGTATCCAGCTGCAGCTACTGACAGACCGCATTGCGGCACCGGAGCTGTGAGTGGATACATACTGGAGCATTCGCAATGCTGAGCAGGTCGTGGATAACACGTTTATGGAGTTGGTCACACCGCAGGTAAAGTCTGCACAGGCAGGAAGAGAATGGGTGACCACCAGGCAGAGTAGTAGGTGCAGGTAGGGGGTGCACAGGTCCCCTGTAGCTATCCCCCTCTCAAACAGATATACTGTAATGTCCGTGTGTAATTGAGACACGGACTGCAGAAGTTGGTTATAACAGGTGTTTACTGAGTGGAGACAAAACTGGAACTACTATACAAAGTTACTGCACAGGCTTATATACAGGGGTGGTCACTACTGGTACTGCAGTATACAGGGGCTGCAGAATATAGTTCCTTCTTCAAGATACATACACTACAATTCCTCCCCTTTTAGTTAAACAGTACATAACATTCGATTAATAATTAAATAACATATTTACAATTACAGTTGCTATATACATTAGCTGAAGTTAATCAATTATAAATTCAGTCTTTGAGGAGGCTTCCTGATTCTGTCCGGATAACGCCTCTTTGGGGTATCAGGTTCTTCTGGCAAAGTTGATTCGGGATCAACGTCGTTGTTTGGTTCGTCTGCTTCCAATATCACCAATTCTGAGGTAGATGCAATTGGTACTTTGGTTTCATCACCAGGTGTATAGGATCGTGGTGTAGATTTGACGTTTTCCAGTGACTCTAGAATCTGGTCAGCATGGCGTCTTACAATGCACTCTCCAACGTCCACGGTATACATTAGAGGTCCTTGCCGTGTGCAGATCGTTCCTGGCTGCCATTTCTCTGTGCGGTAGTCCCGGGCCAAAACTGGTTGACCTATCTTGAAACTCCTGGTTGGCCTTTCATTCATATTCTGAAACTGCCTGTTCTCCACATCTCTTCTGATGTTTGGCTTAACCAAATCCAAGCGGCATCTTAGTCTTCGATTGAAGAACATCATGGCTGGAGTTTGGTTGGTAACCGCATGTGTCGCATTCTGGTAGGCAAACAAGACGTTATCCACCTTGTGTTGTAGGGGTATGTCTTCATTACACATTGCCTTGATAGCCTTCTTGAATGTTTGAAAGAACCTCTCAGCCAATCCATTGGTGGCTGGATGATATGGGGCGGATGTGTAATGCTTAACACCATTGTTCTTTAAGAACCTCTGGAACTCTTCAGACACAAACTGTGGTCCATTGTCAGAGCAAATCTGTTCAGGCAGCCCATTTCTGGCGAATATGGTTCATAAGACTGTGATAGTTTTTTCTGTGGTGGTTGAGGACATTTTTATTGCCTCTGGCCACTTTGAATGTGCATCCACCGCAATTAAAAACATCGAGTCCATAAATGGACCAGCAAAATCAATGTGTACCCTTTGCCATGGAGATGAGGGCCACTCCCATGGATGTAGAGGGGCTTGTGGTGGGGCGTTTTGGACCTTCTGGCATCCTGTACAGCTCTTGGTCATCTCTTCGATTTCTCTATCGATTCCCGGCCACCACACAAACGCTCTGGCTAAGTTCTTCATTTTTACCCCTCCCAGGTGACCCTCATGAAGCTCATTGAGCACTCTATCCTTCAATTTGGGTGGAATTACTACTCTGGATCCACACATCAAGGTTCCTCGGCACACTGACAGCTGTTCTCTTCTCGGCAAGAATGCTGGCAACAGTGGTTCGCCATGTGCTGGCCATCCCTTCACGGTTAAATCATAGACCCTGGAGAGTGTCGGGTCATTTCGTGTTTCCTTTTCTATGTTTGCATTCGTCACAGGTAGACATTCGACTATGGTCGAGTGGAATATCTCCACAGGATCCACTGCAGGTGCTTCTTCCACCGTCGGCAATGGTAGGCGCTGTGATGAAATATGCCATTCATCAGGCACTGTATTCCCTGTGTTTAGTTTAGTTTCAGTTTCATTTCCTTACCTGTATTGTATTGTGTGTAGGGCTCCGCCCATACCTGGCCCCTACTTAAGCAAGCCCCAGCGTGTCTCACAGCAGTACAGCAGATCTCTGGATGAGAGACACTTCTCCAATGTGTATTACATTCTGAGTTAATAAAAGCCTTGCTTTGCTCCGTTAACGTCGAGTCTCGGATTCATTGAGGCACATCAGGTGCGACAATCCATCAGCATTCCCATGCTGTTTAGTTCCTTTGTACTCGATGTCATATTGGTGTGCCCCTAGGAAAAGGGACCACCTCTGTAGCCGTTGTGCTGTCATTATCGGGACGCCCTTCTTAGGGTTGAAAATGGAGACAAGAGGTTGATGATCAGTTAGTAGAGTAAATTTCTGTCCGTGCAGGTAGTGATTGAACTTCTTCACCCCCCACACCAGGCTGAGGGCCTCTCTGTCAATCTGTGCGTAGTTACGCTCGGCTGCAGTTAACGAGCGTGACGCAAAAGCTATCGGCCTCTCTGAACCATCAAGGGATTTATGTGACAGTACCGCTCCAACGCCATAGGGAGATGCATCACACGCCAGTCTTATCGGTAGTGATGGGTTGTAGTGAGCCAATACTTCTTTTGAAGTGATCAGGCCTTTACAATTCTGAAAGGCCCGCTTACATTCATTGCTCCATTTCCATGCTACTCCAGTTTGTAGCAGGGCGTTCAGTGGGTGCAGAATTGTGGACAAATTCGACAAAAACTTATGGTAGTAATTCACCAATCCGAGGAATGACCTCAGTTGCGACACATTTCAGGCGCTGGAGCCTTAACTACCGCTTCAATTTTGTCAGGGGACTTATGTAACCCCTCTTCATCAATCACGTGGCCACAATACGATATTTGTTTCTGAAAAAACTCGCACTTGGGGCGATTGGCTCGTAGCCCATGTTCTCTTAGTCTAGTGAGCACCTGCTCTAGGTTGGCAAGGTGTTCACTGTCATTTTCACCTGTCACTAGGATGTCGTCCAATTAACACTGAGTCCCCGGAATCCCTTGCAGGACTTGTTCCATCGCTCTTTGCCATATAGCCGGAGCTGATGCTACTCCGAATACCAGTCGATTATACTGGTAAAGACCTTTGTGAGTGTTTATCGTGAGATATTTCCTAGAGGATTCTTCAACCTCCATCTGCAAATATGCTTGCGCTAGGTCAATTTTTGTAAAACGTTTCCCTCCAGATAGTGAGGTGAAAATATCTTCTATCCTCGGAAGAGGATACTGTACTGTGTGAAGGACTGGGTTCACAGTCACCTTGAAGTCCCCACAGATGCGAACCTTCCTTGGCTCCTCAGGCTTATTGTTTAACGTTTTCTTCATGACAGGAACGATGGGTGTCGCCCACTCGCTCCAGTCTACCTTAGATAACACGCCTGCATTCTCCAGATTCTCCAGCTCTGCCTCGACGGGTGGGCGAATTGCATACGGTACCGGTCTTGCTTTGAAAAACTTGGGAATTGCATTCTCTTCTATTTTTATCGAGGCGGTTACACCTTTAAGAGTTCCCAGTCCTTGTTGAAATACCTCTTTAGCGTTAGCTAAGATTTTTGACAATCGTCCAGGTGTGACGTCGTCATCCTTTTTACCAGCCACAGTCAGTGCCTGAATGGAGTGCCAGTCTAAACGTATCTTTCTGATCCATTCACGTCCCAATAACGGTGGTCCACCATCTTTCAGTATGTACAGATACAATTTCTGTATTTCCTTGCTGTTGTATTCGACAGGAACCCTTATTTTCCCTCTGGGGTATACTTTCTGTCCCGTATATGTCTTCAAGACAATGGATGTGTCTTTCAAGGGTATGTGTGAGAATAGCCGCTCGTAGTCTCGTCGATTCATGATGGTCAGGGCTGATCCTGTATCCAATTCCATTTTGACTTGGGACCCTGCTATCGTGAGGGTGACCCAAATGGTTCGGTGATCCTCTTTTGCGATTATGTTGTGTAGTTTGAGACAGCTTAGTCTCTTGTTCCCGGATTCATTATCGCTCTTCTGGTCTTTGGAACTACTGTCCGTCATCTTTTGTACTTTCCTGTACTTTTCCTTAGTAGTCTTTTTGTTGTCGTTAGTCTTCTTCCTGGACCTGCAGACTCGTGCAATGTGTCCCATCTTTCCGCATTGCCTGCATGTTTTGTCCTTGGACCAGCAGTCCTTCAGGTCATGGGTTGTTCTGCCACAGCGATAACATTTTTCAAATCCCCATGTCATTTCATGGGTGCCGTATTCCTGTGGCTTTTGCTGTATTTCCGCAGCTCCCCTTGCTGCTGCTTCGTACGATACTGCCATGCTGAAAGCCTTATCTAGCGTCAGCTCTTTCTCCGAGAGTACCCTCTTCTGGGTTCCTTCACTCAGGAGTCCACAGACAAATTTGTCCCGTAGGGTATCTGCCAGTCCTGCTCCGAACTGGCAGTGCTTTGAGAGCTTGCGTAGTTCCGTAAGGTAATCAGCATTGCTCTCATCTTTATGCTGATTTCTCTTGTGGAATTTAAATCTTTCTGCTATCAGCAGCGGTGTAGGATTTAGGTGTTCCTGTAGGATATCAACAATTTCGTTAAAACTCTTCCCCATCGGTTTGACTGGAGTGAACAGGTTCCGCAATAGGCCGTACGTTCTTGCACCCATTAAGTTTAGTAGTACCGATGCCTTTTTCTCATCGGCTTCTTCATTTGCCTTGCAATATACTTCGACTCTTTCCACATATGTGGTCCAGTCTTCTACTTCATTATCGAAGGCAGTGATATTGCCAGTCTTCGGCATCTTGGAGATCTAAGATGGCGCCTCCTGCGCTTTACCTTCTTCCCCAATTGAACAAAATGGCCCCTCCCGCGCTTTGCCTTCTTCCCCGCTGGATTAAGATGGCGCCTCCCGCGCTTTCTGTCTTTTCCGCTGCTGCCAGCACTGTTGCTGGCATTTTTATGCCTTGATGGCGACGCCCTATGGTCTTCGCGCGCTTCCCCCGCGCTGCTGCCAACGCCGCTCTCCGCGGTCCCCGTGGCAAACTGCAGCTCCTCGCGGCTTTCTGCGCTTCTAACTTCTTTTTCCTTTATTTTAATTACTGTTCCCGTCATCAGAGCAGACCCTATAGGACACTTTCCTCCCTCTTCTCGGGTCTGGACGCTGCCCGGCTTCGTAGCACTGGCCACGCCCTGTGTGCTCCACCCCCTCTCTCCTCTTTCCCGACAACGCTGCTCGGCCCCGTTGAAAAGCCACCCGATCGAGCTCTAGCCGGCCGCAGCCCAGGAAGGATCAGTGTACTACCTGCCACCAGCCCGATTAGCTGGAACACCATAGACTGGAGAACCAAGCCCAGCTCTCGACAGCCTCTCCTGCAAATCTTCGAATTCGATGAATCAGAGGGCGGTTGCCCACGGTCGACGCCCGTTTCCTCTGTCTGTTTTTTTTCTTTTTGGATTTCTTCCTTCTGGCTTCGACCTCCAATAACTTCGCTTCAGGGTTGGATCCCCGTGAGGTGGTGCAGAACTGTAGGTAAGTTCGGATCTGTTCGTTGCCAATGTAATGTCCGTGTGTAATTGAGACACGGACTGCAGAAGTTGGTTATAACAGGTGTTTACTGAATGGAGACAAAACTGGAACTACTATACAAAGTTACATACAGGGGTGGTCACTACTGGTACTGCAGTATACAGGGGCTGCAGAATATAGTTCCTTCTTCAAGGTACATACACTACATATACCGCTTTGGATATTGGTGGGGGTGATGGCTTATCAGAGGAAGGCAGCAGCAGCCAACTTCCTGGCACCAGGGGTGGTTCTGCTGCACAAGACGGGAGGAAAAAGAATGGGAGAGCTATAGTAATAGGGGACTCTATTGTAAGGGGAATAGATAAGCGTTTCTACGACCGCAAACGAGACTCCAGGATGGTATGTTGCCTCCCTGGTGCCAGGGTCAAGGATGTCTCAGAACGGCTGCAGAACATTTTGGAAGGGGAGGGTGAACAGCCAGTTGTTGTGGTGCATATAGGTACCAACGATATAGGTAAAAAACAGGATGAGGTCCTAAAACCTGAATATAGGGAGTTAGGAGGTAAATTCAAAAATAGGACCTCAAAGGTAGTAATCTCAGGATTGCTACCAGTGCCACGTGCTAGTCAGAGTAGAAATAGAAGGATATTTCAGATGAATACGTGGCTAGAGGAATGGTGCAACGGGGAGGGATTCAAATTCCTGGGACATTGGTACAGGTTCCGGGGGAGGTGGGACCAGTACAAAGTGGATGGTTTGCACCTGGGCAGGACCGGAACCGATGTCCTAGGGGGAGTGTTTGCTAGTGCTCTGGGGGAGAGTTTAAACTAAAATGGCAGGGGTTTGGGAACCTGAGCAGGGAGAGAGAGGAAAGGGAAACAAGGATAGAAGCAAAAGAAAGGAAGAGGAAAAACAAAAGTGGCAGTCAGAGAAATCAAGGGTTTAAATCAAACATGGCCACAGTAAATAATAATTCTAAAAGTGTAAGAGTGTTAAAAAAACAAGCCTGAAGGCCTCGTGTCTTAATGCGAGGAGCATTCATAATAAGGTGGATGAATTAGCTGCGCAAATAGAGGTAAACGGATATGATATGATTGGGATTATGGAAACATGGCTCCAGGGTGACCAAGGCTGGGAACTCAACATCCAGGGGTATTCAATATTCAGGAAAGATAGGCAAAAAAGAAAATGAGGTGGGGTAGCATTGCTGGTTAAAGAGGGGATTAACACAATTGAAAGGAAGGTTATTAGCTCTGATGATGTGGAATCTGTATGGGTAGAGCTGAGAAATACCAAGGGGCAGAAAACATTAGTGGGAGTGGTATACAGAACTCCAAACTGTAATGCAAAGGTTGGGGATGGCATTAAATGGGAAATTAGAGATGCATGCAATAAGGGCACAGCAGTTATCATGGGTGACTTTAATCTACATATAGATTGGGCTAACCAAATTAGTAACAATACTGTGGAGGAGGAATTCCTGGAGTGTATACGAGATGGTTTCCTGGACCAATATGTAAAGGAACCAACTAGAGATCAGGCCATCTTAGACTGGGTATTATGTAATGAGAAAAGATTAATTAGCAATCTTGTTGTGCGAGGCCCCTTGGGTCGGAGCAATCATAATATGATAGAATTCTTCATTAAGATGGAGAGTGAAGTAGTTGACTCAGAGACTAGGATCCTGAATTTAAATGAAGGAAACTATGATGGTATGAGGCACGAGTTGGGTAGGATTGATTGGGGAATGTTACTGAAAGGGTTGACGGTGGATAGGCAATGGCAAACATTCAAAGATCACATGGATGAACTACAGAATTTGTTCATCCCTGTTTGGCATAAAAATAAAACAAAAAAGGTGACTCAACCGTGGCTAATAAGGGAAATTAGGGATAGCATAAGATCCAAGGAGAAGACATATAAATTGGCCAGAATAAGCAGTAAACCTGAGGACTGGGAGCAGTTTAGGATTCAGCAAAGGAGGACAAAGGGATTAATTAAGAGGCGGGAAATACAGTATGAGAGTAAGCTTTCAGGGAACATAAAAACTGACTGTAAAAGCTTTTATTGATATGTGAAGAGAAAAAGATTGGTGAAGTCAAGCGTAGGTCCCTTGCAGTCAGAATCAGGGGAATTTATAATGGGGAGCAAAGAAATGGCTGACCAATTAAATACATACTTTGGTTCTGTCTTCACAAAGGAGGACACTGTAGTGTATGTACCTTTAAGAGAGAACTACTTTTACAGCTCCTGTATACTGTAGTACCGGCAGTGACCACACCTGTATATAAGCCTTGAGCATGCCTCTGTACACCCAGTCTTGAGACTACCCTACTCCAGTAAACACCTGTTGATTGTTAAGTTATAGCATCCGTGTAATTATTTGGGAACATCATACTCTCAGAATCACGGATCTAACAGTGGCGACATGGTTGATTCGAATCTACCTGCAACTCTGCATTTCCCTTCAAGGATTCGCTCCGGGAGGGCGGTGGAAGAAAGTCGAGGCCAGAAGCACGGGCGTCAACCACGAGCAACCGCCCAGTCATCCGGCAGAGAGTGAACATCGCAGGGGAGGCTGTTGAGAGCTGGGCTTGGTTCCCCAGCCATGACGATCCAGCAACAGACTGACAACAGGTACAGCGCAGACCCTTCCCGGACAGCGGCGACTGGAGCCGACCGACGGCAGAGAAGAAGCCGAGCAGCGTCGAAGGGTAAGAGAGAGGGTGAAGCGCACAGGGCGCAGTCGGGAGTTGAAAACCGAGCGGCATCGAGGAAAAATAAAAACAGAGAGAGAGAGGGTAAAGCAGCAGCCGGGTTCAGGACCGAGCGGCGGAAACAGGAAAGGCGCACAGGAGAAGGCGCAGAGCACAGCCAGGGCTCAAGGGCTGAACAGCGTCCGCAGGGAGAAGAAGGGAGAGTGCGGGAGACGCCATTGAGCTGCGGACAAAAAGGGAGAGCACGGGAGACGCCATTTTTGACAGTTAAATCACACCCAGGGATGCCGAAGAGTGGCAGTATCTCTGCGTTCGACAATGAAGTTTAAGATTGGACGACATATGTCGAATGCATAGAAGTGTACTGCAAGGCGAATGAAGTGCCAGATGACAGGAAAGCGCTGGTATTGTTGAATTCAATGGGTGCAAAAACGGATGTCTTACTGTGAAACCTAATAACCCCAGAGAAGCCCATGGATAAGAATTTCGGAAGCATAGTAGAAATATTACAGGACCACTTAAACCCCACACCGCTGCTGATAGCAGAAAGATTTAAGTTCCACAAACGGAACCAGCATAAAGACGAAAGTAATGCTGAGTACTTAACGGAACTGCGCAAGCTATCGAAACACTGCCAGTTTGGAGTGGGACTAGCAGATACGTTAAGGGACAAGTTTGTGTGTGGCCTTCAAAGTGAAGGAACCCAGAAACGGCTTCTATCAGAAAAGGATCTTACGCTGGACAAGGCTTTTAGCATGGCAGTATCACACGAAGCAGCCGCAAGGGGCGCTGCAGAGATAAAACGGAGACCACAAGAATATGGCACCAATGAAATGTCATATGGAACAGGGAAGTGTTATCGCTGCGGCAGAACAACACACGACCAGAAGGATTGTTGGTTCAAGGACCAAGTGTGCAGACACTGTGGAAAAGCAGGACACATAGCAAGAGTCTGCAGGTCAGGGAAGAAAACCAACAGCAAGAAATCTCCACAGGAGCAGTATAAAAAGGTACATAAGGTGATGGACAGTAGTTCAGACGAACAGAAAAGTGATACAGACTCCGGAATCAAGGAGCTGGGTTGTCTGAAACTACATAAGGTAACCAAAATGGAGGATCACCAGACTATCTGGGTCACACTCAAGATAGACGGAGTCCAAGTGAAAATGGAATTGGACACAGGATCAGTCCTAACAGTCATAAACCAAAGGGACTACAAGCAGCTATTTTCACACATACCCTTGAAAGCTACAGAGATTGTCTTGAAGACGTACACGGGGCAAAAAGTCTACCCCAAAGGAAATATAAGGGTGAAAGTGATATACAAAGGCCAGGAAATATCTAAAATGGACCTATATGTATTGCCAGATGGAGGACCACCACTACTAGGACGTGAATAGATCCGGAAGATACAATTAGATTGGCATTCCATACAGGCACTGAAGGTTGAGGCCAAAAAGGATGACGCCGTCACACCTGGACGACTGTCAAAAATGCTAACTGACGCAAAAGAAGTGTTACAGGAGGGACTCGGAACACTAAAAGGCATAACAGCAATGATTAAAATAGAGGGAAATGCAAGCCCAAAGTTTCTTAAGGCCAGACCAGTGCCTTATGCGATCAGACCAGCCGTCGAAGCAGAGCTGGAAGGGTTGGAACGTTCAGGAATACTGTCCAAAGTAGACTGGATCGAGTGGGCTACACCCATTGTTCCTGTAATGAAGAGGTCGTTGAGTAATACGCCTGGGAAACCAAAGAAGGTCCGCATCTGTGGGGATTTTAAGGTGACGGTGAACCCAGTCCTTCACACGGTACAATATCCGCTTCCACGAATTGAGGATATTTTCGCCTCGCTATGTGGAGGTAAACGCTTCACCAAAATTGATCTAGACCAGGCGTACTTGCAAATGGAGGTAGAAGAAGCCTCGAAACAATACCTCACGACCAACACTCATAAAGGTCTCTACCAATACAACCGGCTGGTGTTCGGGGTAGCATCGGCTCCGGCTATTTGGCAAAGGGCGATGGATCAAGTCCTGCAAGGGATTCCAGGGACGCAGTGTTATTTGGACGACATCCTGGTCACGGGCGAAAATTACAGTGATCACCTCGCCAACCTGGAGAAGGTGCTCACTAGATTAAAGGAATATGGGCTATGAGCTAATCGCATCAAGTGCGAGTTTTTCCAGAAGCAGATCTTGTATTGTGGCCACGCTATCAATGAAAAGGGGTTACATAAGTCCCCGGAAAAGATTGAGGCAGCAGTCAAGGCTCCAGCACCGGAAAATGTGTCACAACTGAGGTCGTTCCTCAGGCTGGTAAACTACTACCATAAGTTCTTGCCAAATTTGTCTACGGTATTACACCCACTGAACACCCTACTGCAAACAGGGGTACCATGGAAGTGGAATGACGAACGTAAACGAGCTTTCCAGAAGTGCAAAGAATTGATCACATCAAAAGAGGTGCTGGCCCATTTCAACCCAGCACTACCAATTTGTTTGGCATGTGATGCATCACCCTACGGTATTGGAGCGGTGCTGTCGCACAAATTCCCAGATGGGTTGGAGAGGCCAGTAGCCTTTGCATCTCGGTCACTAACCTCAGCCAAGCGCAACTATGCCCAGATTGACAGGGAGGCCCTCAGCCTAGTATGGGGAGTAAAAAAATTCAACCACTATCTGCATGGGCAGAAGTTCACCTTGCTGACTGACCACCAACCACTTGTCTCCATCTTTAATCCAAAGAAGGGCGTTCCGGTAATGACTGCACAACGGTTACAAAGATGGTCCCTTTTTCTCGGGGCGAACCAATATGAAATAGAATATAAAGGCACGAAACAGCATGGAAACGCTGATGGGCTATCACTCTTGTCACTGCCTACTCTGGAGGAAGCACCAGCAGTGGACCCTATCGAGATATTTTATTAGTCGATAATTGAACGATTGCCAGTAGCTAACACGGATATAGAGAAGGAGACCCGCAATGATCCGACACTGTCTCGGGTATATGATTTGATGGTGAGGGGATGGCCAACACATGGCGATTCACTGTTGCCAGCATTCTCATCCAGAAGAAAACAGCTGTCAGTATGCCAGGGGACAATGATGTGTGGATCCCGAGTGGTGATTCCACCCAAGTTAAGGGAGAGAGTGCTAAATGAGCTTCATGAAGGTCATCTGGGAGGGGTGAAAATGAAAAGCCTTGCTAGGGCTTATGTGTGGTGGCCGGGGATCGATGAACAAATCGAGGACCTAACCAAGAGCTGCTCAGGATGCCAGAAGGTCCAAAATTCACCACCACATGCCCATCTACACCCATGGGAGTGGCCCTCATCTCCATGGCAACGGGTGCATATTGATTTTGCTGGTCCATTCATGGACTCAATGTTCTTAATAACAGTGGATGCTCACTCGAAATGGCCTGAGGTGATAAAAATGTCCTCAACCACTACAGAGAAAATGATTGCAGTCCTACGGACAATATTTGCCAGGAACGGCTTGCCAGAGCAGATTTGCTCTGATAATGGACCACAGTTTGTGTCCGAAGAGTTTCGGAAATTTATGAGAAGGAATGGGGTAAGGCATTACACATCCGCCCCGTATCATCCAGCCACAAATGGATTGGCTGAGAGGTTCGTACAAACCTTTAAAAAGGTGATAAAGGCCATGTGCGACGATAAAATTCCACTACAGCATAAGGTGGACAATTTCTTATTAGCCTACAGAAATGCGACACATGCAGTCACCAACCAGACCCCGGTCATGATGTTCTTTAACCGATGGTTGAGATCTCATCTGGATTTGCTCAGACCAAATGTGCGAAGAAATGTTGAGGATAAACAATTCCAGCACATCAATGAGAAGCCGACAAGGAGCTTCAATGTAGGACAACCAGTTTTGGCCCGTGACTACCGAACAGAGAAATGGCAACCCGGAACGATATGCACAAGGCAGGGGCCATTAATGTACACAGTGGATGTCGGGGAGAACATTGTGAGACGCCACGTCGATCAGATCTTTGCGTCATAGGAACGAGTCAACCCCATGTCTCGAGTACCTGGGGATGAACCCAACATACCGGTAGCATCTACCTCAGAACCAGTAGCAGTGGAAACTGATGAACTAACCGACGAAAAGGGGCTAGAATCGCCTCCGCACCAAGAACAAGAACCTCAGGAATGGCGCTATCCAGAAAGGATCAGGAAGCCGCCCCAAAGACTGAATCTATAAATGGACTATTTTTGTTTAATGTGCATGTTAAAGTGTTAATTGTTATTTGAATATTATGGGTACTGCTAATCTAAAAGGGGAGGAATTGTAGTGCATGTACCTTTAAGAGAGAACTACTTTTACAGCTCCTGTATACGGTAGTACCGGCAGTGACCACACCTGTATATAAGCTTTGAGCATGCCTCTGTACCCCCAGTCTTGAGACTACCCTACTCCAGTAAACACCTGTTGATTGTTAAGTTACAGCATCCATGTAGTTATTTGAAAACATCATACTCTCAGAATCACGGATCTAACAGACACAAATAACTTCCCAGAGATGTCGGGGAAAATAGGGTCTAATGAGAGGGAGGAACTGAAAGAAATCAGCATTTGTAGGGAAATGGTGTTAGGGAAATTGACGGGATTGAAAGCCGATAAATCCCCAGGGCCTGATAATCTACATCCTAGGGTACTTAAGGACGTGGCCCTAGAAATAGTAGATGCATTGGTGGTCATCTTCCAAAATTCGATAGACTCTGGAACAGTTCCCATGGATTGGAGGGTGGCTAATGTTACCCCACTATTCAAAAAAGGTTGTAGAGGGAAAACGGGGAATTATAGACCGGTAAGCCTGACATCGGTAGTGGGGAAAATGCTAGAGTCCATTATAAAAGATGTAATAGCAGAGCACTTGGAAAACAGTGACAGGATCGGTCAAAGTCAACATGGATTTACAAAAGGTAAATCGTGCTTGACTAATCTACTGGAATTTTTTGAGGATGTAACTGATAGAATAGATAAGGGAGAACCAGTGGATGTCGTGTATTTGGGCTTTCAAAAGGCTTTCGATAAGGTCCCGCATAAGAGATTAGCATGTAAAGTTAAGGCACATGGGATTGGGGGCAAGGTATTGACTTGGATAAAGAACTGGTTGGCAGACAGGAAGCAAAGAGTTGGAATAAATGGCTCTTTTTCCGAGTTGCAGGCAGTGACTAGTGGGGTACTGCAGGGATCGGTCCTAGGACCCCAGCTATTCACAATATATATAAATGATCTAGACGAGGGAACTAGATGCAATATCTCCAAGTTTGCAGGTGACACAAATTTGGGTGGGCGTGTGTGCTGTGAGGAGGATGCCGAGAAACTCCAGTATGATTTGGATAGGTTGGGTGATTGGGCAGAAGCATGGCAGATGCAGTGTAATGTGGATAAATGCGAGGTTATCCACTTTGGTGACAAAAACAGGAAGGCAGATTATTATCTGAACGGCAATAGATTGGGAGAAGGGGAAGTGCAACGAGACCTGGGTGTCCTTGTGCACTAGTCGCTGAAGATAAGCATGCAGGTGCAGCAGGCGGTTAAGAAGGCAAATGGTATTTTGGCCTTCATAGCGAGAGGGTTCAAGTACAAGAACAAGGATATCTTGCTGCAGTTGTACAGGGCCTTGGTGAGACCACACCTTGAGTATTGTGTGCAGTTTTGGTCGCCTTATCTGAGGAAGGATGTTCTTGCCATGGAGGGAGTGCAGCGAAGATTCACCAGACTGATACCTGGGATGGGAGGAATGACGTATGGGGAGAGATTGGGTCGATTGGGCTTATACTCGCTGGAGTTTAGAAGAATGAGAGGGGATCTCATTGAACCTTATAAAATTCTAACAGGACTGGACAGACTGGATGCAGGAAGGATGTTCCTGATGGCCGGGGAGTCCAGAACCAGGAGTCACAGTCTAAGGATAAGGAGTAAGCCATTTAGGACAGAGACGAGGAGGAATTTCTTCACCCAGAGAGTGGTGAACCTGTGGAATTCTCTACCACAGAAGGCAGTGGAGGCCAATTCATTAAATATATTCAAGAAGGAGTTGGATATATTTCTTAAGGCTAAAGGGATCAAGGGATATGGGGAGAAGGCGGGGACAGGGTACTGAAATTGGATGATCAGCCATGATCTCATTGAATGGCGGAGCAGGCTCGAGGGGCCGAATGGTCTACTCCTGCTCCTATCTTCTATGTTTCTATGTAACACTTAATTTAGCGTTTAGCGAGATTCATTAGTGCCTGGCACTAAATCTCAAACTTTTCCGAAGTTAGTGCCCACTCCTGGGCTGTAATGAATTTCTTCCCCTCAGAGTCTAAATGGGGTAGAGTTGCAAAGGGATCTAGGGGTATAGATTCACAAATCATTAAAAGTAGCAACGCAGGTTGAAAAAGCCATAAAAATACAAATAAAGCACTTGGGTTCATTTCTAGAGGAATAGAATTGAAATTCAGAGAAATCATGTTAAACTTGTATAGAACTGTGTCTGATTGTCTCATGATTTGAGACGGTGGGGTGGCAATATGGCATTAGTGTACATATGCTTTTAAGTGATTGCTGTTGCTGTCATAGTTGTTGTAAAAGTTGTTGTTGTAAAATTTGCCCACGGAAAAAAGGTCGCGCTCAAAGGAGTTTGTGGCCCGCTCAGTACTAAAAAAAATTAGAGGGAATATTGCTCTATACTACTTCTGAGGTGTCAGCTGTGGCTCAGTGGGTAGCACCCTCACGTCTGAGCCAGGGACTTGAGTACAAAAATCTAGTCTGGGACTTTAATGCAGTTCTGAGGGAGTGCTGCAGCATCAGAGGTGCCGTCTTTCGGATGATCCCGTCTGCCCTCTCAGGTGGATGTAAGTGATCCCATGGCACTATTTCGAAGAAGAGCTGGGGAGTTATCCCCAGTGTTCCTTCCTTCCTTGCTGTCCCTATTCTTGGGTATCTGAAAGCAAAAATGCACAAGGGTCGGGTTGTGGTGAGGGGCGAGGGGGGGAGAAAGATATCCATGCATACACCATCAGCAGCTTGTAAGTGAGAAGAGAATGTGGGATGAGGGGAAGTGGGATGTGAGAAGAAGGATTAGGAATGACCATACTGTTATTATCAGCAACAGCTTCAGCTTCTCCGGTGGCCAAGACCTCCATCACTGCTCCTCCAATAATGTCAAGCACCGATTCCTCCAGGTTGGTATGGTTCTATATTGCAGCTTGGCTGCCTCCCATCTGCATTGCTCCCTCCTGTTATGCACCACCTTTGCCTGCAAGAGTGTGTCAGTGAGTGTAGTGCAATGTGTCTAGGTGATGTGCCTGCCATAGTTGAATAGCTGTCAGTGTGCAAGGTGTGAGATGTGCGTGTGAGTTGCAGCAGTGGTAAGGTTGTGAGGATGAAGTGAAGCCATGATTGTGAGGTATGAGTGGTGATAGCAACAGATTGTTGGTAGGTGAGTGATGGGGATGTGGTGCATTGAGTAGTGTGTGAGGCTTATGGTGCAGTTGGTGGGATATGGCATTTGCTGAAGCCCTCACTCACATTGACCTGCTGTGTGAGGTCATTAAACTTTTTTCGGCACTGGATCCAGGTCTTTGGGACCACACTGGTGGCTGTGACGGAGTCAGCTACCTCCTCCCACAGCCTTCTGCAAATGGCCTTGGATGGCCTCCTGCCACCCTGCGGGTACAGGGCATTCCACCTTCATTGCATGGCCAGGACCAAGGCCTCCAGTGCAGCATCTGAGAACCTTCTTGCTCTCTCCTTTGGTTGCTGTGCCATTGCTTGCTCTCCAATGACAATGAGATGCTTCTGCAACAAAGCAACTCCCCTTTAAGTAGTGCAGAGAGCCTAGGCCAAACATTACTGGCCATTAGACTGCCTCCGATATTGGTCCCTCCCACCCCGTCGTGTGTGAAGCCAATCAGCAGTGCTTTTAGCGCTGAGATCAGCGCTCCAATCATTATAATGAGCAGGCAGCACGAATTTTTTTACCAAGGACAGAAATGGAATAGAAGGCTAGTGTATGGAGTTCTTGGCAGAAACCAGAAAGGTGACTTCAATCTTGCTAATGTTAATTTAGAGAAAGCTCTGACACATTCATGACTTTATTTCAGACAAGCATCCAGGCAATACAACAGTGGTTGTGGAGTTGAGTGTGGTAGAGGAGAGGTAGGGGGCCAAGTATGGAACTGTGGTGAGCGATAATGTGCCACATGCACAGTCACAAAGGATGTTATTGGTAATTCTGACAAGGACAGTCTTGGTGTTGTGGACAGGGTAGAAATTAGACTGAAGTGATTCAAACAAGGTGTGATTGGAAAGTTGGACACAATATTTGGTAGTGATACTGCAGTCAAGGATCTTGGAGAGGAAAAGGAGGTGGGGCATTAGGTAGAAAGGGATCAATAGTGGGCTTTATGAGGAAGGGGTGATGAGACACTTTTGAAGGGTGGGAGAAAAGAGTCAAAAAAAAAGTTATTGACAATGTAAGTGAGCAATATGCCAAGAAGAGGTAGTTGTATGATCAGGTGTTAATATGTAAATATTATTCAGTAGGCAATTTTACACAATATCTATCTGTCTGTCTGTCTGTCTGTCTGTCCGTTCTCTATACGTTTGAAAGTTATAGAGCGTACCGACGTGCGCGTTGCGTCAAAAGAAAGCTTGCGATTACGGACCGGTCATAGGCGTATTTACGTTTCGGCCGGACAAAAATCGCGCCCGCGGTATCCAAAAAACGTTCAACATTCTGCTCATTAGCATCTCATTAGCGACAGGTCGACCAATCGTACGGCGGGTTCCTGGCGCGTGCCATCCTACAGTTGAGTGTTGAGTGACTTGACGATTGACCAATCCTACGCTTCGGTGACCTGACGGTCGACCAGTCGGTGTGTGTGTGGGCGGGCCTTATCGTTCTGAACCAAGGTGAGTGGCCGCCATCTTGATTTTTCACGATTTTTTTCCCACACTTTCTGTGTGTTAGGGAACTAAGGTAAACTAAGGTAAATATTTGAATTATATGTTAGGGAATTAAATAACAATTTATTTGAGTTTTAAATTGTGTTTAGCAACAGTAGGAAATTAAGTGATCCCCTAACCGCCGCCGTCCCCCCCCCTCCTCCTCACCCTCGCGCAGGGGGGACTCGGGGCTGCTCTCCAGGCCCGCTGCAGGCAGGCCTGAAGCTCAAAAAATTTCTCTCTCTCTCTCTCTTCCCAATTCCAATTCCAATTCCAATTAAAATGCTTTATTGGCATGAAAGTTTACAGAGAACCATATTGCCAAAGCTTACATAGCAAAAAGGTACAGTTTTCCAACATTCTGTAGGTGTCAATCGATTTGACATTTGTTGGGTACATACAATATTACTTTTAAACAATATTAATTTTAAACAGTCTTTGTACTTCATTTGGTACGTTCAATATTAATTTTAAACAGTCTTAATTTTAAACAGTCCTCAGGTTGTGACATGTTGTTACATATTTGGCCCCAAGGTATGGTCTGTCTCCTTCTCCTAGGACTAATCTCAATTTTGACAGATCATCCAATTCCTTGAAATCTGGGGTTGTTTGGCTTAGCTTGTTGAATAATATGTTTCTTGATGTGTTGAATTTTTCGCATTTTAGGAGGAAATGCATTTCTGTTTCAACCTCGCCAGCCAGACATTGATCGCATATTCTATTCTCTCTAGGCTGCCAGGATTTCTTGTATCTGCCTTTTTCAATTTCCAGTTGGTGGTCGCTTAGTCTGTACCTGGTGAGGGTCTGTCTCTGTTTTGTGTCTCTGATGGTCGTGAGGTAGTCTGCCAGTTTATATTCTCTTTTTAGGGCCCGGTAACATTCTAATCTGCTTTGGCTTTCGGTTATTTTGTTCCAATGTTCCAGGTAGGTTTCTTTGCATTTTTTAATGATTTGGTTCACTCGGATTGGTGTTTGGACGGCTGTGTTGGTCTGGGGCTGGTCAGGGTCCGGCTGAGTACTTAGTTTCCGTAGCAGCTGACTCAGGGGACTCTTTTCTGGGTTTAGCTCTTGGGTCTGAAAGGCTTTGAAATGAAGGGTGTCTGGGGAGCTAGATTTGAGGTGATTTAGGAAGTTTAGTGCTCGTTTTTGGATGTTTATTATCAGTGGGTATCTGCCTAGTTCGGCTCTGCATGCATTTGTTGGCGTTTTTCTTTGGGTGCGAAGGATGCTTCGGCAGAATTCTGCATGTAGGGCTTCTATTGTATGTTTTTCCCATTTAGTGTAGCTTTGGTGATTTAGCGGGCCCCATACTTCACTACCGTACAGTGCAATGGGCAGGATTATGCTGTCAAATATTTTGAGCCAGATTTTGATTGGGATTTGGATGTTGTAGAATTTTCTTTTTATTGCATATAGGGCTCTTCGGGCTTTTTCTTTTAGTGCATTCACTGCTATGCTGAAGCTCCCTGATGCTGTAATAGTTAGACCAAGGTAGGTGTAGCTCATAGTGTGTCCTATAGTGATATCACTGAGGGTAAACTGGTATTTGTTTTCCTGACATCTGGGCCTTTTTTGAAAAATCATGATGTTGGTTTTCTTTAGATTTACTGTTAGAGCCCAATTTTGGCAGTATTTGTCGAGTAGGTCTAGTTGTTGCTGTAATCCCTGTTCTGTGGGAGACAGCAGAACCAGGTCGTCCGCATAGAACAGGGATTTCACTTCTCCATCCAGGAGACGGAGACCTGGTGACTCGCTTTGCTCCAGCATGTCTGCTAATTCATTTATGTATATGTTGAACAGGGTCGGGTTCAAATTGCAGCCCTGCCGGACGCCTCTTCTCTGGGTGAAGAAATCGGTGCGTTTGTCTCCAATTTTGACCCCGCATTTGTTTTTCAGATACATTGATTTAATAAGGTCATAGACTTTGCCCCTATTCCACACTGAAGAAGTTTATAATAGAGCCCTTCGTGCCATATAGAGTCAAAGGCTTTCTTGAAGTCGATGAAACAGGCGAATATTTTCCCATTTTTTGTTTGGTGTATATGTTTTTCAATGAGGGTGTGAAGGGTATAGATATGGTCGGCGGTGCGGTGTTTTGGAAGAAAGCCTATTTGGTTTTTTCTGAGGATATTATGTTTGTTAAGAAAATCAAGTAATCTACTATTTAGAATACTGCAGAATAACTTCCCTAGACAACTGTTGACACAGATGCCGCGGTAGTTATTTGGGTCTGATTTGTTTCCGCTTTTATATATGGGGGAGATTAGTCCTTGGCACCAGATATCGGGAAAACAGCCTGAACGTAATATGATGTTGAATAATTTGAGTACCGCACCCTGCATCTCCATATTGCTGAACTTGAGCATTTCATTTTTGATGTTGTCTGGGCCACAGGCTTTCTTTAGGTGGAGAGATTTTGTTTTTGTGGCCATTTCTTTCCATGTGATTGGGGAGTCTAGAGGGTTTTGGTTGTCTTTGATTGTTGCTTCTAATGTGTGGAGTTTTTCTGTGACCTGATGTTGAC
>NC_140994.1:143245899-143280082 GCF_052327205.1 Somniosus microcephalus | reverse complement strand
TCAGTCTTTTGGGGCGGCTTCCTGACCCTTTTGGGATAGCGCCTTTCCGGAGGTTCTTGTTCTTGGTGCAGAGGCGATTCTGGCCCCTTTTCATCGGGTAGTTCATCGGGTTCCACTGCTACTGGGTCTGAAGTAGATGCTACCGGTATGTCGGGTTCATCCCCGGGTACTCGAGACATGGGGTTGACGCGTTCCTGTGACGCTAAGATCTGATCGACGTGGCATCTCACAATGTTCTCCCCGACAGCCCCTGCCTTGTACATATCGTTCGGGGTTGCCATTTCTCTGTTCGATAGTCATGGGCCAAGACTGGTTGCCCTACATTGAAGCTCCTTGTCGGCTTCTCATTGATGTGCTGGAATTGTCTATCCTCAACATTTCTTCGCACATTTGGTCTGAGCAAGTCCAGATGAGATCTCAACCTTCGGTTAAAGAACATCATGGCCGGGGTCTGGTTGGTAACTGCATGTGTCGCGTTTCGGTAGGCGAATAAAAAATTGTCCATCTTATGCTGTAGTGGAATTTCATCGTCGCACATGGCCTTTATCGCCTTCTTAAAGGTTTGTACGAACCTCTCAGCTAATCCATTTGTGGCTGGATGATACGGGGCGGATGTGCAATGCCTTACCCCATTCCTTCTCATAAATTTTTTGAACTCGGACACAAACTGTGGTCCATTATCAGAGCAAATCTGCTCTGGCAACCCGTTCCTGGCAAATATGGTCCGTAGGACTGCAATCGTTTTCTCTGTAGTGGTTGAAGACATTTTTATCACCTCAGGCCACTTTGAATGAGCATCCACTGTTATTAAGAACATTGAGTCCATGAATGGACCAGCGAAATCAATATGCACCCGTTGCCATGGAGAGGAGGGCCACTCCCATGGGTGTAGAGGGGCATGTGGTGGTGCCTTTTGGACCTTCTGGCATCCTAAGCAGCTCTTAGTTAGGTCTTCGATTTGTTGATCGATTCCCGACCACCACACATAGGCCCTAGCAAGGCTTTTCATTTTCACTCCCCCCAGATGACCTTCATGTAGCTCATTTAGCACCCTCCCCCTTAACTTGGGTGGAATCACCACTCTGGATCCACACATCACTGTCCCCTGGCATACTGACAGCTGTTCTCTTCTGGATGAGAATGCTGGCAACAGTGAGTAGCCATGTGTTGGCCATCCCCTCACCGTCAATTCATATACCCGCGACAGCATCGGATCATTGCGGGCCTCCTTCTCTATATCCGCGTTTGTTACTGGCAATCGTTCAATTATTGACGAATAAAATATCTCGATAGGGTCCACTGCTGGTGCTTCCTCCACAGTAGGCAGTGGCAGGTGTGATAGCCCATCAGCGTTCCCATGCTTTTTCGTGCCTTTATATTCTATTTCATATTGATTCGCCCCTAGAAACAGGGACCATCTTTGTAAACGCTGTGCAGTCATCACTGGAACGCCCTTCTTAGGATTAAAGATGGAGACAAGTGGTTGGTGGTCAGTCAGCAAGGTGAACTTCTGCCCATGCAGATAGTGGTTGAATTTTTTTACTCCCCATATTGGCCGAGGGCCTCCCTTTCAATCTGGGTGTAGTTGCGCTCAGCTGAGGTTAGTGACTGAGACGCAAAGGCTACTGGCCTCTCCAACCCGTCTGGGAATTTGTGCGACAGCACCGCTCCAATACCATAGGGTGATGCATCATATGCCAAACGAATTGGTAATGCTGGGTTGAAATGGGCCAATACCTCTTTTGATGTGATCAATTCTTTACACTTCTGGAAAGCTTGTCTACGTTCGTCATCCCACTTCCATGGTACCCCTGTTTGCAGTAGGGTGTTCAGTGGGTGTAATACCGTAGACAAATTCGGTAAGAACTTGTGGTAGTAGTTTACCAGCCCGAGGAACGACCTCAGTTGTGACACATT
This sequence comes from Somniosus microcephalus, assembly GCF_052327205.1. Lineage (NCBI taxonomy): Eukaryota > Metazoa > Chordata > Chondrichthyes > Squaliformes > Somniosidae > Somniosus > Somniosus microcephalus. The sequence continues at coordinate 143,278,165 of NC_140994.1, read as the reverse complement.
TTCCGGTGCTGGAGCCTTGACTACTGCCTCAATCTTGTCAGGGGACTTATGTAACCCCTCTTCATCGATGACGTGGCCACAATACGAGATCTGTTTCTGGAAAAACTCGCAGTTGTGGCGATTAGCTCGTAGCCCATACTTTAATCTGGTGAGCACCTTCTCCAAGTTGGTGAGGTGATCACCGTCATTTTCGCCCGTGACCAAGATGTCGTCCAAATAACACTGGGTCCCTGGAATCCCTTGCAGGACTTGATCCATTGCCCTTTGCCAAATAGCCGGAGCTGATGCTACTCCAAACACCAGCCGGTTGTATTGATAGAGACCTTTATGAGTGTTGATCGTAAGGTATTGTTTCGAAGCTTCTTCTACCTCCATTTGCAAGTACACCTGGGCTAGATCAATTTTGGTGAAGCGTTTACCTCCAGATAGTGAGGCAAAAATATTCTCAATTCGTGGAAGCGGATATTGTACCGTGTGAAGGATTGGGTTCACTGTCACCTTAAAATCCCCACAGATGCGGACCTTCTTTGGTTTCCCAGGCGTATTACTCAACGACCTCTTCATTACAGGAACGATGGGTGAAGCCCACTCGCTCCAGTCCACTTTGGACAGTACTCCTGAATGTTCCAACCCTTCCAGCTCTGCTTTAGCAGCTGGTCTGATCGCATAAGGCACTGGTCTGGCCTTCAGAAACTTTGGGCTTACATTTTCCTCTATTTTAATCGTTGCTGTTATTCCTTTTAGTGTTCCTAGCCCCTCCTGGAACACTTCTTTTGCGTCAGTTAGCATTTTTGACAGCTGTCCAGGTGTGACGTCGTCATCCTTTTTGGCCTCAACCTTCAGTGCCTGTATGGAATGCCAATCTAATTGTATCTTCCGGATCCATTCACGTCCTAGCAGTGGTGTTCCTCCATCTGGCAATACATATATATCCATTTTAGGTATTTCCTGGCCTTTATATGTCACTTTCACCCTTATTTTTCCTTTGGGGTAGACTTTTTGCCCTGTATACGTCTTCAAGACAATCTCTGTAGCTTTCAAGGGGATGTGTGAAAATAGCCGCTTGTAGTCTCTTTGATTTATGACTGTTTGAGCTGACCCGGTGTCCAATTCCATTTTCACTTGGACTCCGTCTATCTTGAGTGTAACCCAGATAGTCTGGTGATCCTCCATTTTGGTTACCTTATGTAGTTTCAGACAACCCAGCTCCTTGCTTCCAGAGTCTGTGTCACTTTTCTGTTCGTCTGAACCACTGTCAATCACCTGGTGTACCTTTTTGTACTTCTTCTGTGGAGATTTCTTACTGTTGGTTTTCTTCCCAGACCTGCAGACTCTTGCTATGTGTCCTGCTTTCCCACACTGTCTGCACACTTGGTCCTTGAACCAACAATCTTTCTGGTCATGTGTTGTTCTGCCACAGCGATAGCACTTCCCTGTTCCATAGGACATTTCATTGGTGCCATATTCTTGCGGTCTCCGTTGTATCTCTGCAGCGCCCCTTGCGGCTGCTTCGTGTGATACTGCCATACTGAAAGCTTTGTCCAGCGTAAGATCCTTTTCCGACAGAAGCCGTTTCTGGGTTCCTTCACTCTGTAGCCCACACACAAACTTGTCCCTTAACGTGTCTGCTAGTCCCGCTCCAAACTGGCAGTGTTTCGATAGCTTCCGTTAGGTACTCAGCATTACTTTCGTCTTTGTGTTGGTTCCTTTTCTGGAACTTAAATCGTTCTGCTATCAGCAGCGGTGTGGGGTTTAAGTGGTCCTGTAGGATTTCTACTATGCTTCCAAAATTCTTGTTTACCGGCTTCTCTGGGGTTATTAGATTTCGCAGTAACCCATAAGTTTTTGCACCCATGGAATTTAACAGAACCAGTGCTTTATTAGCATCTGGCACTTCATTCGCCCTGCAGTACACCTCAATACGTTCCACATATGTCGCCCAATCTTCGATTTCATTGTCGAACGTAAAGATACTGCCACTCTTCGGCATCCTTGGGTGTGAGTTAACTGTCAAAAATGGCTCCTCCTGCGCTTCCCCTTCTTCTCCGCTGGCACAAAATGGCGTCTCCCGCGCTTTCCTTCCTTCCCGCGCTCGCCGCCCTTCTCTGCTGCGGCTTCTAAAAATGGCATCTCCCGCGCTCTTCCTTCTTCTCCGCGGCTCAATGGCGTCTCCCGCGCTCCCCTTTCTTTGCCCCGCGGACCCTGTTCAGCCCGTGAGCCCTGGCTGTGCTCTGCACGTTCTTTTTATATTTTTCGACGCCGTTCAGTCTAGAACCCGGCTGTTTCTTTACCCTCTCTCTCTCCGGTTTGTTTTCTTTTTCTCGACGCCGCTCGGTGTTCAACCCCCGGCTGCACCCTGCGCTCTTCACCCTGTCTTACCCCGTTGACGCTGCTTGGCTTTCTCTCCGCCGTCGGTCGGCTCCAGCCGCCGCTGCTCGGGAAGGGTCTGCGCTGGACCTGTCGTCGGTCTCTTGCTGCTCATCGTGGCTGGGGAACCAAGCCCGGCTTTCCACAGCCTCCCCTGCGAAATTCAATCTCTGCCTGACGGCTGGACGGTTGCTCGTGGTCGACACCCGTGTTCCTGGCCTCGACTATTTTTTATGATGTTGCAGGTAGATTCGAATCGACACTCGTCGCCACTGTTGGATCCGTGAGTCAGAGGATATGCTGTTATTAAATAATCACACGGATGCTGTACATTAACAATAAACAGGTCTTTACTGGAGGAGGGTAGTCTCAAGACTGGGGGTACAGAGGCATGCGCAAAGCTTATATACCGGTGTGGTCACTGCCGGTACTACAGTATACAGGAGCTGTAAAAGTAGTTCTGACTTAAAGGCACATACACTACACCACCCACCCGCACACCTATACTGCACCCACAACCCAACCACACACACACCCCACCCACACACATCCCACACACATACACCCTCCCCAAACACACACACACTAATGTAGACCTTACCCAGATCCTTACTGACAGCTGTCCGTGTCGGCTGTCCCAGGGACACATGTTTCACTTCACACCAGTAAGTGCGGTTACTCTCCCACTCTGCTGTCGGCACAGTGAGCTGGCTCACAGTCCGGTAGGTGCCGTTACTGCCCAAAGCCACTCCAAAGTGTGTCACTCCCGTATCCAGCGGACCATTCTCATCTCTCCAAGTCACGGAGATATCAACAGGGTAAAAGTCTGACACCAAACAAGTCATTGCAACAGTTTGTCCTGCTGTGTCAGCGTCAAGTGGAGGAGAAATCAGATGGACCACAGGCTCCTGAACGTAACCATCTACAGCACAGACAGGAACATGTCATTAGATAGGAAATCAAACAAATATTTACAGCTTCATCACTTGCATTGGAGCAAATGTATTTGCAGCATGTTAACTGAAGGCAGAGAGCAGTGAGTATCCTGGTAAAACAGCATCAATAATTCTGTAATAAAGCAGAATGAAGGGAATCAAGGGATATGGGGATAGGACGGGAAAGTGGAGTTGAGCCATGATCTTATTGAATGACGGAGCAGGCTCGAGGGGCCATATGGCCTACTCTTGCTCCTATTTCTTATGTTCCTATGATCAATTAGACATGCAGCTCTCTAGAAACAGAACATGGTTATAGTTAACATTCGGGCTCATTCCGGTAAAACCTGGTTACTCTAACAGCAGGTAAAACACTCAATGGTTCATAAACTGTTACAGCACAAGGCAGCAGACACAGTACAAAGGTGACACAAATACCACAGCTTATGTTGTGCCCGATAAATAGACTTTGTAGCTATTTAACTAATTGATAAATGATAAGCTAGGAACACAAGGTAGAATGGAGGGAGGTAAGGCCTTTCAGCTCATTCTGTTCCTACCAGGTACAACTGACACTGTCACTGACTCTTCCTAATCTATATGAACTGGTGAGGAAGGTGAACAATCACAGCCATGGCTTCCAGGAAGAGAAATGGTCAACTTTTCTCCTGCTCCTGCCTACCAGAAGATAATTGAGTAATATACATAATTGAGTGGGCACAGGAAAGATGCTGATTTGACAATAACTTCTTGGGCTGGATTTTCTCAGCCCCGAGGAGGTGGGCATGGAGGCGGGATAGCTGGTAAAGTAGCAGAAAGTGGGGGCGGATGGCAAACCCGCCCCCATCCCGCCTCCGTGCCCTTTTGCCAGGAGGCAAATGATCTAGACGAGGGACCTAGATGTAATATCTCCAAGTTTGCAGACGACACGAAGCTGGGTGGGCGTGTGTGCTGCGAGGAGGATGCCGAGAAACTCCAGTATGATTTGGATAGGTTGAGTGATTGGGCAGATGCATGGCAGATTCAGTATAATGTGGATAAATACGAGGTTATCCACTTTGGTGGCAAAAACAGGAAGACAGATTATTATCTGAACGGCAATAGATTGGGAGACGGGGAAGTGCAACAAGACCTGGGTGTCCTTGTGCTCCAGTCGCTGAAGGTAAGCATGTAGGTGCAGCAGGCGGTTAAGAAGGCAAATGGTATGTTGGCTTCGTAGCGAGAGGGTTCAAGTACAGGAACAAGGATGTCTTGCTGCAGTTGTACAGGGCCTTGGTGAGGCCACACCTTGAGTATTGTGTGCAGTTTTGGTCGCCTTATCTGAGGAAGGATGTTCTTGCCACGGAGGGAGTGCAGTGAAGATTCACCAGACTGATACCTGGGATGGCAGGAATGACGTATGAGGAGAGATTGGGTCGATTGGGCTTATACTCGCTGGAGTTTAGAAGATTGAGAGGTGATCTCATCAAAACCTATAAAATTCTGACAGGACTGGACAGACTAGATGCAGGAAGGATGTTCCCGATGGCGGGGGAGTCCAGAACCAGGGGTCACAGTCTAAAGATAAGGGGTAAGCCATTTAGGACAAAGATGAGGAGGAATTTCTTCACCCAGAGAGTGGTGAACCTGTGGAATTCTCTACCACAGAAGGCAGTTGAGGCCAATTCATTAAATATATTCAAGAAGGAGTTAGATATATTTCTTAAGGCTAAAGGGATCAAGGGAGAAGGCAGGGACAGGGTACTGAGTTTGGATGATCAGCCAGGATCTCATTGAATGGTGGAGCAGGCTCGAAGGGCCGAAAGGCCTACTCCTGCTCTTATCTTCTATGTGGGAAGATGTGCTGCTTCAGGTCCCATCTCCTGGAGGTGAGAAAGGCATTAAAACCTTTTAACTGCCTGTTAACAGGTAGTTAACAAACAGGAAAAAGGATTAGTGCCATTTTGCCTTCTCAGGTGAAGGCTTCCCGACCTCAGAGAACCCCGCCAGGTTGGAGGAGGTGTGAAGGAGGTCTGCGGGGGTTAGAGGCAGCTGAAAGTAAGATGTAGAGGTGAGTGATGGGTGCAAGTGTGGAGTGGTAATTATGGAAGGTGAGTGATAAGTGTTAAAATATGTTCACTTACCTTGTTTTCTGCCTACAGCCTTCATCCACCCTGGATCGGGAGACCCAACATCTTCCTTGCCAATTTCACAGACTGGCTGTTGGATCCTCCGACCCAACAGCCATCTGAAATCTACAAAGTTGAAAGGTTTGATGAGTCCTGAACACAAGGGCTCATCAAACTACAGAGAATGTCAGTGTTTGACAGCTTCACAGGGCTGTCAAACGCTTACATTTCTTCATTCAAAATGTCTTGACAGATAACATGTCAGGCGTTGACGTGCTCTGTCAGTGACTTCCTCCCTAATTGGGCTGCTGAGCCCACAGGGCGGGCTTAACAAGGTCAATCAGGAAAATCCCTCTGGTTGGCCAGAAGATGATGGAGGCGGGACATTGACCCGACAAGCAGCAGTCCTGCCTCCAACTCATCTCCATTGAGAAAATCTAGCCCCTTGTCTTTGTTTCAGTGAAATATGTACGGTGGCCTTCTTCCACGTAAACCATGTACTTCTCTCCTGTGGTTATCTGCCTCTGGTGATGCCCTCTATATTCCTTTTTTGGTAGCCATGCCACTGGTAGAATGGCCTTCAAATTGCTCAGAAGAGATGGTAGGAGAAGCAGCAATACTCCCCAATGGTGAGAAGTGCCTCAAACAATCATTGTCAGAGCGCCCTCTTTCACAGTGAGACATCAGAAGAAATGTAGCTAGTGTAAGGAAACAATTACATTTGTTATATAAACTTTAGCATTTAAGTGCGTTTCTGTTAACAATGTTCAGTTAGTAAAAGGGATTCCAGTTAGACAGTGTTTTAGTTGATAAGGAGAGGCCATAAAACTATCTACGTTAGCTCTAGCCTTGAAAAGGCTCCTTAAATTAGGGAGTTATTCTTAGACAGAAGTTATTGCAGCTAATTGGATGAGGTAGTACTTGAAATATGCACTCTCTCACATAACGAGAGTGAAAGAACAGTATTAAAAAGAGGGGTGGTAGAGTCAGTTATACAGCACAGAAAGAGGCCCTTTGGCCCATCGTGTCTGCGCAGGCCATCGAGCCCTATCTAATCTAATCCCATTTTCCAGCATTTGGTCCGTAGCCTTGTATGCTATGGCATTTCAAGTGCTCACCCAAATGCTACTTGAATGTTATGAGGGTTCCTGCCTCTACCATCCTTTCAGGCAGTGAGTTCCAGATTCCAACCACCCTCTGGGTGAAAAAGTTTTTCCTCAAATCCCCTCTAAACCTCCTGCCCCTTACCTTGAATCGATGCCCCCTTGTTAATGACCCCTCTACTAAGGGGAAAAGTTCCTTTCTATCCATCCTATCTGTGCCCCTCATAATTTTGTATATCTCAATCAGGTCCCCCCTCAGCCTTCTCTGCTCCAAGGAAAACAACCCCAGCCTGTCCAGTCTTTCTTCATAGCTGAAGCGCTCCAGCCCAGGTAACATCCTGGTAAATCTCCTCTGCACCCTCTCCAAAGCAATCACATCCTTCCTATAGTGTGGCGACCAGAACTGCACACAGTACTCCAGCTGTGGCCTTACCAGCGTTTTGTACAGCTCCATCATAACCTCCCTGCTCTTATATTCTATGCCTCGGCTAATGAAGGCAAGTATCCCATATGCCTTTTTAACCACCTTATCCACCTGTTCTGCTGCCTTCAGGGATCTATGTACATGCACACCAAGGTCCCTCTGATCCTCTGTCTTTCCTAGGGTCTTACCATTCATTGTGTATTCCCTTGCCTTCTTATTCCGTCCAAAATGCATCACCTCACACTTTTCAGGGTTAAATTCTATTTGCCACTGTTCCACCCATCTGACCACCCCTCTATATCGTCCTGTAGCCTGAGGCTTCCCTCCTCACTATTTACCACCCCACCAATTTTCGTGTCATCTGCGAACTTGCTGATCATACCTTTTACATTCACATCCAAATCATTAATGTAGACCACAAACAGCAAGGGACCCAGCACTGATCCCTGCGGTACCCCACTGGACACAGGCTTCTAGTCACAAAAACAACCTTCCACCATCACCCTCTGCCACTAAGCCAGTTTTGGATCCAATGTGCCAAGGCACCCTGGATCCTATGGGCTCTTACCTTCCTGACCAGTCTCCTATGCGGGACTTTATCAAAAGCCTTACTGAAATCCATGTAAACCACATCCACTGCACTACCCTCATCCACACACCTAGTCACCCCCTCAAAAAATTCAATCAAATTGGTCAGACATGATCTTCCCTTGACAAAGCTATGCTGGCTATCCCTAATTAATCCCTGCCTCTCCAAGTGGAGACCAATTCTATCCCTCAGAATTTTTTCCAATAATTTCCCTACCACTGATGTTAGGCTCACTGGCCTGTAATTCCCTGGTTTATCCCTACTACCCTTCTTGAATAATGGTACTATGTTAGCTATTCTCCAGTCCACTGGCACATCCCCTGTGGCCAGAGAGGTTCTGAAAATTTGTGTCAGAGCCCCTGCAATCTCCTCCTTTGCCTCACATAGTAGCCTGGGATACATCTCGTCCGGGCCTGGGGATTTATCCACTTTTAAGCCTGCTAAAACCGCTAGTACCTCCTCCCTCTCGATGCTAATATGTTAAAGCATCTCACAGTCCCCCTGCCTGATTTCGAGGTCCACATCGTCCTTCTCCACAGTGAACACAGATGCAAGAAATTCATTTAAAACCCCACCTACATCCTCTGGCTCTACACACAGATTGCCACTTTGGTCCCTAATGGGCCCTACTCTTTCCCTAGTTATCCTCTTGCCCTTAATATACTTATAAAACACCTTAGGATTTTCCTTTATTTTGCTCGCCAGTGTTATTTCATGGCCCCTCCTCGCTCTCCTAATTTCTTTTTTAAGTATCCCCCTGCACTTTTTATACTCCTCTAGGGCTTCCTCTGTCTTTAGTATCTGCCAAAAGCCCCCCTTTTTTTCCTAATCCATTCTCGTATATCCCTTGACATCCAAGGTTCCCTGGGCTTGTTGGTCCCACCCTTTACCTTTACGGGAACATGTTGCCATTGTACTCTCACAATTTCCTTTCTGAAAAGACTCCCATTGCTCCGATGTGGATTTTCCTTCAAGTAGCTGATCCCAGTCCACACTGGCCAGGTAGAATAGATACTTCAGAATTCGACAAGGCTTGGCCAGCTGATCCCCTCAAGCTCGAAACCTGTGATGCAGCGAATTCTCCGGTACCTTATGTCATAAGTGTGACCCTGAGTATATGTGTAATTTATTATTAATAATGGTTATCGTTGTACATGTGTAATTGTTGGTAATAATAGTTATCATTGTATGCTTAATTCCTATGAAAGCCAATAAATGCCATTGAACCCTATTACCTTGTGGAATATCTCAAATTTGAAAGAATATCCATTCCCTAATGATGAGCATATTAAGAATTTCATAGATGGAGATCCTAATTATTGATATGAAAACATTCATTGCTAAGGTTGAATTTAGGTTACAAGGCAAGGTTTGGCTCATTTCCTTTGAAGAAGAGGAACCTTCAGGTAACCTACTTCAAATTTTGGAGATTATAAGGAGACTTGACAAATTATGGTGAAGGGTAAAGTATCAGGGGACATAAGTTATAAATTAGGAAGTCAGGAGTAAGAAGGGAAGTCAGGTAGAACCCTTTCACCCAAAAGCATAACAGAGCTGTGACAAATGTAAGATATCAGGGAAAATCATTAAAGTTAAGAAAAGTCAGGAGGAAATTAAGGGTTTGGATGGAGACGGGTTTGAGTCAATTGGTGGGGTTTAGCTACCGAAAAGGGACAAGTTTATTAAGCCCGATCATCCTTTCTTATTCCTAAAAACTCTTATGGGTCTTATGTCCATATGTAACTGTATTATCTAAGTGAGAACCATCCTATGTTTTATATACTGCATTAATAAACATTCCAGCATCTGCAACAACAACCCTGAACCAATGGTGCTGATAAAGACACACAGGCTAAAAGCATTTGTTTTGGTAAAGTGGTGAGACTTAATCAGAAGCCAGTAATCAATAAAGAATCATTATGGGATCTGGAATAAGCCTGTTTAATAGACTTACCATCTTTATTGATCTTTCTGCTGATTGGAGAAGACAGGGCTTCATGTGAAACAATACAAGTGTAACGAGAGCCACTGACCCATTGAGATGTTGGAATTGCTAATTTACTGATCATGGTGTACCAGTCATTCGAATCCACCAGTCTACTTGAGTGTGTAATCCCTGAAGATACCTGTACGCCTCCCGCATACCAAGACACAGATATATTCTTTGGGTAAAAACCTATTGACACACAAAAGAGTGTGCTGCCAGTCTGCTGGGAGATATTCTCAGGAGGTGCATAATGGAGATGTACTGAGGGTGGTCTTGGTGAGATGGCTGAAATTAGAAAGGGAAAAGGCAATTAGTTTTCATTTTCTTTTGCCACGTTAAAAAAAGACATGGGCTGTTACAGCTGCAATTAAAGGTAGCTGCACTGTATCTCTTATTGTTTTCCTAAATCTATTGTAGTGCACCTTTAAAATTAAGCGCAATGTCTTTGTTCTACATTCAGGCTCTTAAAAAATACATTTGTTTGTGGTACTAATAGAATATAAAAGGTTAATCCTGAGCACCATTACAAGTTTAACCAGCAGCACATGCCAAGGGGATACAAGTATAAACTGGTTTTAAAAAAAAGTCAGGACATCAAGAAGTACTTCATGCAAAGTTTAATGTCTGGAATGATCTTTGAGTTTGGACTGTGGAGCAAAACACTCTGAATTCATCCGGCAGACAGTTGGACGCTGTGATGAGGGGTCAGTAGGTTTCTATGGTTGACACAGATTGATTGAATGACAGCCTTCATTAGTTCTTACCATTGAAATTTCAGATATTCTGAATAAATCAGTTCATGGTAAAGCAATGTAAAGTAAGAACATTTTATAGTCGAATTTGGGAAATCTAAACAATATTGTTGACAAGCATTCAATTAAATGACACAGGTCAGTAAGTTGCTAGGAATGGGCAGCCATGAAATTTTAAAAGATGATCTATCTGTCCCAGGTTCATATCATTGACTGTGTCCCATTCCATCTGTCCCAGGTTCATCCCACTGACTCTGTCCCATTCCATCTGTCCCAGGTTCATCCCACTGACACTATCCCGCTCCATCTATCCCAGGTTCATCCCATTGATTCTGTCCCACTCCATCTGTACCAGATTCATCCCACTGACTCTGTCCCACTCCATCTGTACCAGTTTCATCCCATTGACTCTGTCCCGCTCCATCTGTACCAGGTTCATCCCACTGACTCTGTCCCACTCCATCTGTATCAGGTTTATGCCATTGACTCTGTCCCATGTAAACCACGTCCAAGTAATTGGGAGAAACCACCGCAGTAACAGGGGAAAAAAACCGGACCAACAGAGTATCCAATAAACAATATTAGACTCTGTAGAATCGCTTTCTTGTAAACTAAATTCTTGTGCAACATCTAATTGCATCCATAGCCTCATCTAAACCGGAGCACTATCCCAGTTAATATTCTGCCACTGGGTAAAAGGGCCTTTAACTGGTAAATAATGTTGGAGTTAAATTTAATCCACTTGCCGAAGGGTGACCACATTGTAAGGTGCCGATGGTGAAGAGGAAATAGAACCGCCTGCGGTGACCGACGAGTCATTTCTCCTAAGCGATTAGATGCCCTCTTGACTATTTGTACGAAATAAAGGTATTTCTTACGAGTTCGCGGCCAAAGAAAATCCTCCCACCTGTTTAAATATTTGTCATCACTTACTTGGTTTTATCTTAAGTGTAGCTCCACATCCGCACCAGTCATCGCCATCATCCCCACTCTGACAGTAATATCTGCTTGAATCCTCCTGTTTCAAGTTGTCGATTTTTAAAGTGAATTTGCTCTCCTTGGTTCCGGAAAAACGGGTTTCGACTCCTGACATACGAGTAAAATTTGTCGATCCCGGGCTCCAGGACACCAGCCACTTGATTTGAGAGGTTCCCGGCGGCCAATATCCCCACTTCATGTTGTACTTGTCCTTAGTAGTTAGACATTCAAGTCTCGCCGATTCTCCCTCCTGGCGAAGCACAGTCGCCGAAGGTATGCGTAGAGTAGTATGAGGTAAAACTGAATCCGAAATGAAAGGAAGACAGAAAATATTCCGGTGAACTCCAGTGGGGACAGCGCGAAAATAAGCAAATATAGGGAGATTAGCTTCTTACCCATTTGGATGGCAGTCAGAATAAAGGCGTAGAACACCCCCTTCATTTTCAGCTCTAGAATTGCCCGTTTAAGTGTTTGTTGATTGTCTGACACTGCCGTACTCAGAAGTTCAAGTGAAGTTTTGCTGATCAGAGGAGGGTGGGTCACATCACGTGATTCCTTTTTTGGTTGATCAGCATTTTAATAGCCAAGAGCGAAACCAATTGCTGAGGAGAAATGACTTGCAGGTCACCGGAGGCCGATTTCTTTCCACTTCACCATTGGCACTTTACAATGTGGTCACTCCCAACATTATTCACCAGTTAAAGGTGAATAATACCCTACGTAAACTTGAGGTTGTGGCGGATCGCCACCTAAACGGGCGCAATCCACTTTTCCGTCCGTGGACAATAAATCGGGCACCTTGCCTTTAAGAAGCATGCTGCCTTTAAGGCATGACAAAGGAGCGGGCGTCGCCCTCAGTGTGTACTCAAAAGCGCGGGCGTCGCCCTCATTCTGTTTTCGGGTTTAGCAGAGAGAGGAGCTGGGGCAGCCATCTCTCAAGAGAATGTAATAAAAGCCATGTGTTCCTCAGATCGGCTCGGCCTCCATTCGTGTTCCGCGGCAGCCTCAACATTGGTGACCCCGACACTCAGAACGTAATCCGAGCACTGCAATGGCGGACACGAACGCAGTTTCCGTGAAACTGCCGGAGTTTTGGGAAAACCAGCCCGAAGCCTGGTTCCTCCAAGCTGAGTCCCGATTCCGGCTGCGACACATCACCACAGATGGGACGAAGTATGACTACCTCGTCGCATCACTCGGTAGCTCCACAGTCACGAAGGTCTGGATAGCGCTGCAGAACTCACCAGAGGAGGGCAAGTATGCACATCTTAAGGCCGCGCTCCTTAAAAAATTAACGACCTCGACATACCAGCGAAACTGCCGCCTCCTCGACCTTCCAGGCCTCGGTGGCGCCTCACCGTCAGACCTCCTCTCCCACATGCTCTCACTCACCGACGAGAGCCCACCCGGGTCCCTCTTCCGCACGCTGTTCATCCGCCAGCTACCTCCCAGCATCCGCCCAGCGATCGTGGCGTCCGGCCTCACGGACCTAGAAGCCCTGGCCGACGAGCTGCTGTCCGCTCACTCCAGCCGCGACGTTGCTCCGGACCTGGCAGCCACAGCCTGGGCGCGCCCCTCACCAGCCACCACGCGGCCACAAGGCCCAGCCACGGGGCCCACGGGGCCTTCGCGCCCCACAAACCCGGGCTACTGTTACTACCACGCACGGTTCAGCGCCAGAGCACAACGGTGCACACCTCCCTGCTCCTTCAAGTCCGCCCCCGTACCAGCCCCCGTGATGGCCGTGGGCAACGCGGGCTCCCTGCTGTACGTCACGGATGACAAAACCGGCCGTCGGTTCCTGTGCGACACTGGAGCTCAGCACAGCTTCATCCCAGCCTCCGCCCTCGACATCCAAAAGGGCGAACGAGGACAGGTGCTGGCTGCCGCTAACAGCTCGGACATCCGGACGTACGGCACCCGCACAATCACCCTCGACCTCGCTGGTCGCCGCTACCGATGGGAGTTCATCACTGCCAAGGTACTCTCCCCTCTCATCGGTGCAGACTTGCTGTGCGCCCACGGCCTACTGGTAGACATCCCTCGACACCGCCTCGTGGACATGAACATCATGTCCCCCATCCTGGGCGCCATGGCCCCCCGTCAACCCACCAACATGGCGTCACAGTGCCACGCCCGGGCCACGGATGACTACTCGGCACTCCTGGCCGAATTCCCGGCCCTCACCAACCCGACCTTCTCCGCGGAGGTCACCAAACATGGGGTGGAACACTTCATCCCCACCACAGGCCCCCCAGTGTACGCCCACGCCCGCAGGCTGGACCCGGCCAAACTGGAGATCGCGCGGACCGAGTTTGCCACTATGGAACAGCTCGGCATCATCCGCCGCTCCAACAGTCCCTGGGCCTCCCCATTCCACATCACCCCCAAACCAGACGGGGGTTGGCGCCCCTGCGGGGATTACCGCCGCCTCAACGATGCCACCACCCCTGATCAGTACCCCGTGCCGCACATTCAGGACTTCTCGGCTAGACTGGCCGGCCGCTCAGTCTTTTCCAAAGTCGACCTGGTGCGCGGCTACCACCAAGTCCCCGTCCACCCCGCGGACGTCCCCAAGACGGCCGTAATCACCCCCTTCGGGCTTTTCGAATTCCTGCGGATGCCCTTCGGCCTCAAAAATGCGGCCCAGGCATTCCAACGGCTCATGGACTCGGTCCTTCGGGACCTGAAGTCCCTGTTCGTCTACCTGGACGACATCCTGGTAGCCAGTTCCTCCAAGCAGGAACACCTCGAACACCTTCGCATCCTGTTCGGGCGCCTCAGCGACCACGGGCTCATCCTCAGCCCAGCCAAGTGCCAGTTCGGCCTGGGCAAGATCGACTTCCTCGGCCACCACATCACCCATGCTGGGGCCATTCCCCTGCCCACCAAGGTGCAGGCCGTCCAGCAATTTCCCCGCCCCACCACCATCAAAGGACTCCAGGAGTTCCTCGGGATGGTGAATTTCTACAACCGCTTCATCCCCAAAGCGGCATCCCTCATGAGGCCCCTGTATGAAGCCCTCCGGGGCAGGAGTGGCAAGATGGCGGTCGAATGGACGGCAGACGTATCAACCGCCTTCAACTCCACCAAGACCGCGCTCGCCGACGCCACCCTGCTCGCGCACCCACGGCCCAATGCCAGAGTAGTGCTCACCACGGACGCCTCCGACTACGCGGTCGGCGCCGTGTATGAGCAGTGGGTCGACGGCGCCTGGCAACCACTTGCCTTCTTCAGCCGCCAACTACACCCTCCGGAGGTCAAGTACAGCACCTTCGACCACGAGCTCCTCGCGCTGTACCTGGCGGTCCGCCATTTTTGGTTTTAGCTGGAGGGCCACCCCTTCACTGCGTTTGTCGACCACAAACCCCTGACATTCGCAATGGCAAAGACAACCGACCCCTGGTCCGCCAGGCAGCAGCGCCAGCTAGCGGAAGTGTCCGAGTTCACCACGGACATCCAACACGTCTCCGGCCGAGACAACGTGGTAGCCGACTGCCTCTCCCGCCCCGCCATCCACGCCGCACACCTGGCAGTCGACTACGCTCAACTCGCAGCAGACCAGCTCACGGACCCTGATCTGCTCTCCGCACCTACCAACCTACCAGGGCTACGCCTGGCCGACGTCGCCTGCGGCCCGACCGCAGTCACGGTCAAGTGCAACATATCCCTATCTCAACCTCGGCCCATCGTCCCAGCGTCCTGGCGCCGCCGGGTATTCGAGATTCTCCACAACCTCTCCCACCCCGGCGCCCGCGCATCCATCAAATTGGTAGCCAACCGCTTTGTCTGGTGCGGCCTTCGCAAGGATGTGCGTACTTGGGCCAACTCCTGCCTAGCCTGCCAACGGGCCAAGGTGCAGCAACACACGAAAGCACCCCTCGAGGAGTTCACCGTCCTTTTATGTAGATTCGACCACATCCACGTGGACATCGTCGGGCCCCTGCCGCCGTCGCAAGGCCACACGCACTTACTGACGATCGTCGACCGCACCACGCGCTGGCCCGAGGCAATTCCACTGACCTCTACCACCACCACTGACATCGCCAGAGCTTTCGTCAGCACCTGGGTCGCTCGGTTCGGCGTCCCCTCCGACATGACGTCGGACAGAGGTCCGCAATTTACCTCTGAACTCTGGACCGCCATCGCACGCAATCTCGGGGTGACCATTCACCGCACCACAGCATACCACCCCCAAGCCAACGGACTGTGTGAGCGGTTCCACAGATCCTTGAAGGCATCTCTTCGAGCCAGCCTCCAGGACGGCGCCTGGACCGACCGACTCCCATGGGTCCTCCTCGGCCTGCGCTCCGCGGTTAAAGAAGACCTCCACGCATCGGCAGCAGAGCTCGTGTACAGCCAGCCACTGCGCGTACCCGGCGAGTTCCTGCCCACTGCCACGACACCCTGGTCAGCCGACCAGCAACGCCACGACTTAGCCTCACCGGCGCTACAGTTCGCCCCGGTGCCCATTGCCCGGCACGGTGAATCCACCTCACACGTCCCGCTAAGCCTGCACCAGGCACGGTTCGTTTTCGTCCGGCACGATGCCCACCGCGGACCCCTTCAACCCCCGTACGACGGGCCCTACAAAGTGCTACAGGCTGGGGACAAATTTTTCGGCCTACAAGTGGGCGACAGGACTGAAAAAGTGTCGGTTGACCGACTCAAGCCAGCACACTCGGAGCCCGGTGAGCAGGTCCCAGTAGCTCGTCCACCGCCACGCGGCTGACCTGCCCTCAAGCCAGTACACCTGGCTGCTCCACGCCCGGCCGTTCCACGTCCACCAGCATCCTACAAGAGCCGCTCCGGCCGGCCCATCAGACCGCCGCACCATCTCGTCCACACCTCCTAAGCGGATTCTGGGGGGAGCTGTGTGGCGGATCGCCACCTAAACGGGCGCAATCCACTTTTCCGTCCGTGGACAATAAATCGGGCACCTTGCCTTTAAGAAGCATGCTGCCTTTAAGGCATGACAAAGGAGCGGGCGTCGCCCTCAGTGTGTACTCAAAAGCGCGGGCGTCGCCTTCATTTTGTTTTCGGGTTTAGCAGAGAGAGGAGCTGAGGCAGCCATCTCTCAAGAGAATGTAATAAAAGCCATGTGTTCCTCAGATCGGTTCGGCCTCCATTCGTGTTCTGCGGCAGCCTCAACAAGGTCATCCAAAACTCGGCTGCCCGAGTCCTAACTCGCACCAAGTCCCGTTCGCCCATCACCCCTGTGCTTGTTGACCTACATTGGCTCCCGGTCCAGCAACACCTCGATTTCAAAATTCTCATCCTTGTTTTCAAATCCCTCCATGGCCTCACTCCTCCCTATCTCTGTAATCTCCTTCAACCGCCCCCCCCCGCCCCCAGATATCTGCGCTCCTCTAATTCTACCCTCCTGAGCATCCCTGATTATACTTGTTCAACCATTGGCAGCCATTCCTTCTGTTGCCTAGGCCCTAAGCTCTGGAACTCCCTCCCTAAAACTCTCCACCTCTTGACCTCTCTTTCCTCCTTTAAGACGCTCCTTAAAACCTACCTCTTTGACCAAGCTTTTGGTCATCTGCCCTCATTTCTTATGTGGCTCGGTGTCAATTTTTTGCCTTACAACACACTTGTGAAGTGCCTTGGTATGTTTTACTATGTTAAAGGCGCTATATAATTACAAGTTGTTGCTGTTGTTGTTGACATCATGAGTGAGCTGCTGTTCTGCAGTCCTGGCCTATAAAACTCCAATCCACACTGGGCAAAGTACTTTTAATCCTCATCATCATCATCATCACTGCCACAAGTTGATCCCTAGAGATGAGTTATGAGCAAAAAGTGGAAAAATGTGGACTTCCCAGCCTCGAAAGGAGGCATCTGAGATGTGAAGTAAAGACAGTAAATGGTAAATCTGGAAAATTACTTCAACTAATTTGTAAGAGGAGGACAAGCGAACACAGCTCCATGCTGACAAATGGCAAAATTAGGACTGAGGTTGGGAAGTTCTTCACACAAAGAGTGATCAATACAGAAATGGATTTCCAAGAGAGTTATGGAACTATCTAAGAAGCAATTGAATACTGCAGTAGGAGATGCATACAGTCTGGCTCACTGACACTGGGCATATCTGGATTTTGAAAAGCTGCCTTATAGACCAAGAGGCATCAGAACTGAGGCATTTGCCCACATTATTTGTGCTATGTGTACAATCAACCTCTGAAATCAGAAACAAAGGTAATTAAGTTACAGTTTGGAAAAAGCTCCTGGTGCGTAATAGCAAAATACTGCAGATGCTGGAAATCTGAAATAACAACAGAAAATGCTGGGAACACTCAGCAGGCCAGGCAGCATCCGTGGAGAGAGAAACAGAGTCAACGCTTCAAGTCGGGGTCCCAAGGCCTGCTGAGTGTTTCCAGCATTTTCTGTTGTTACTCCTGGTATGTAGTTGGACAGAGAAAGGAAGAAAGAAATAACGAACTTGCATTCATAAATGACCTTCAATTCCCTTAAGATATCCCAAAATGCATTACTTTTCAAATATATTCACTTGTGGCGGAGCCACCAAAGGACTCAGAGCGGTTGTACATAATTCCTTTAACAGCAATGTAGTTACTGCCTGTGCCTGTACCTTTAATTACACTGTTTAACTGTACTATGTCTAGTTACCTTTACAGTGTGGTTTCAACGTGATGACGTCATGCCGTTAGTCACGTGATTCTCCAATGGCGGGAAGAACGTGATGACGTCATGACATCAGCTTTCAGACCAGAGGATCAGTCCTCGTGGAGCCTTCCATGAGAGCAGACCTGTATTCGATGTATTCCAGCAGTTTCCAGTTTAAACCTGTTTTGTTCCATTAAAGTTCGTTATTTTGATTGCCTGAGTTGAACTCAGTCTTTTCATTAGGAACCTCCATTCCTACATTGGTGACCCCGACTTTCGTGAACAGTTTTCGCGGAAGATCTCCAGCATGGACACGAACGCTGTGACTTTGAAACTGCCACAGTTCTGGGAGCAACAACCAGACGCCTGGTTCATCCAGGCTGAAGCCCAGTTCGCCATCAGGAACATCTTCGCGGATCAGACCCGTTATTATTACGTGGTCTCCGCCCTCGACAGCGCAACTGCCTCACGGATCATCAGCCTCCTCGGTAGTCCTCCTACTGACAGCAAGTATGATACGATAAAGGCGCGGTTGCTACAGGTTTTTGGGCTCTCGAAGTCAGAGCGCGCTCGCCGGCTCATCACGATGCCTGGCCTCGGGGACTCCAAACTGTCCGAGCTCATGAGCCAAATGCTCACGCTCTTCGGTGCCGAACCGGAATGCTTACTCTTTCGGGAGCTTTTCCTCTACCAAATGCCGGAGCAGGTACAGGCTTCCCTAGCCAGATCCGACATTACAGACTGCGCCAAGCTTGCTGCCGAAGCTGATAAGATATTCACTGTAACCCAGCAGTGCTGCGCGGCCACGAGGCGCCCATCCCCCACAGATGCGGTTCCAGCTTCTCCTGCAGCGGGCTGGTGCTCCTACCACACCCGTTTTGGCGCGAAAGCACGATGCTGCCATTCCCCCTGCAGCTTTTCGCCCAAGAAAAAAACAACAAAGCTCGGGCAGTGTTCCTGGCGAAGGAGGACCGGGTCTAACGGGCTCTCCACGGTTGCGATGGCTGTCGGATCTACAGGGAAACTTCTTTATATCACCAATTCCCTATTGGGTCGACGTTTCCTTTGTGGCACCGGGGCGCAGTGTAGCATTCTACCTGCATCAAAGCTCGATATGCAGGCTGGGAACCACAGTTTTTCCCTCGGAGCGGCTGATGGCGCAGCAATTCGAACTTTCCGAAAGCGGCGGGACCATGTCTGTTTCAGCGGTCAGCGCTTCTGTTGGGAATTCGTCACGGCCACAGTCTCACAGGCCATCCTAGGGGTGGATTTTCTGTGTGCCAACAGCCTCCTCGTCGATGTCCGGCACCGCCGGTTGATCAACGCGGCCACCTTCCACTCGATTCCGTTCTACCACGGTACCACCGTGGCACGCTCTATTGCCTGCGCTTTCCCTCCTTCGGATGACTTCACTCGGCTCCTCGAAGAGTTTCCGGAGCTGACAAGGCCCACTTTCTCCTCCTCGGCCACAAAGCATGGTGTTGAACATCATATCACCACTACTGGCTCCCCAGTTTATGCGCGGGCTAGAAGGCTCGAACCCGGCATGCTCGCAGCTGCGAAAGCGGAGTTCGACATGATGGAGCGGCTCGGGATCATTCGCCGATCCAATAGTCCCTGGTCTTCGCCTCTCCACATTGTTCCGAAACCGGGCGGTGGCTGGCGGCCATGCGGTGACTACCGACGCCTGAACGACGCCACCACTCCTGATTGGTACCTGATTCCGCATATTCAGGATTTCTCGGCCCATTTGGTGGGAAATTCTATCTTTTCTAAAGTCGACCTCGTCCGGGGGTATCACCAGGTTCCCGTGCACCCGCAAGACGCTCTGAAAACCGCAGTAATCACCCCTTTTGGCCTCTTTGAGTTCCTGCGGATGCCGTTTGGCTTGAAGAATGCGGCACAGGCATTCCAGCACTTAATGGACTCCGTGCTCCGCGACCTAAGCTTCATCTTCGTCTCCCTTGACGACATTCTCATCGCCAGTGCTAGCAAGGAAGAGCACATCTCCCATTTGCGTACCCTCTTTACGCACCTCAGCCAGCACGGTTTAATCATCAAGCCGGCCAAGTGCCAGTTCGGCCTGCAGCGGATCGATTTCTTGGGACACCGCATAACATTGGACGGCGCCGTCCCCTTAATGACGAAGGTGGAAGCAGTTACCTCTTTCCCGTGCCCGCCAACCATCAAGGCCTTGCAAGAGTTCCTGGGGATGGTCAACTTCTTTCACCGTTTCGTCCCTAATGTGGCTCAGCTTATGCAACCCTTGTATGGGGCCCTCAAGGGCAAGTCCGGTAAGGATCCAATCAGCTGGACAGCTGAGATGGACCAGGCATTTGTCAACACCAAGAGCGCTTTGGCCAACGCAACCATGCTGGCGCACCCACTTCCAGGTGCCACCATCGCCCTTACCATGGACGCATCAGACTACGCCATCCGTGCAGTGCAAGAGCAGTGGGTCAACGGTACGTGGCAGCCGCTGGCGTTTTTCAGCCGTCAACTACGGAAAATTGAAAAAAAATACAGCACCTTCGATCGGGAGTTACTGGCCCTTTTCCTAGCCATTCGCCATTTCCGGTTTTTATTGGAAGGACGTCCCTTCACGGCTTTCGTCGACCACAAGCCTCTAACGTTCGCCATGGCCAAGACCGCCGAACCGTGGTCCGCTCGTCAACAACGTCACTTGACGTTTATTTTCGAATTTACCACGGACGTTCAACATGTGTCTGGTAAGGACAACCTGGTGACGGATTGCCTCTCCCGCGCGACGGTCCACGCGGTTCACCTGGGGATTGACTACGCCCTTATGGCTGATCAGGCCTCGGACTCTGAGGTCCAATCATACAGAACCGTCCCCTCTAGTTTCCAAGCGACCGACGTCACTTTCCAGGCCACGGGTGCCACGCTCCTTTGCGACGTCTCCATGGGCGTTCCCCGACCTATCGTGATGGTCGCATGGCGCCGGAAGGTGTTTGATGACATACACGGGTTGTGGCCCCCTGGGATGAAGGCTTCACAATGGCTTATGTCGGCGAAGTTCGTCTGGAAAGGTATGCACCTCGATGTCCGTGACTGGGCTAATAACTGCGTAGTCTGCCAGAAGGCCAAGGTCCAGCGTCATGTTAAAGCTCCAGTGACTACGTTCGCTGTTCCGGAGCGTCATTTCGACCACGTGCATGTGGACCTTGTGGGGCTGCTTCCGCCTTCTCAGGGTTATACTCATCTTCTCACCATGGTGGACCGCACCACTAGGTGGCCAGAGGCAATTCCTTTGGATTCCACCACTTCGGCAGACGTCGCTAGAGCTTTCATCTCCTGTTGGGTTGCCCGTTTCGGGGTACCGGCGGACATCTCTTCCAACCATGGGCCACAATTTTCCTCGAAGCTTTGGAACGCTGTAGCTTAGGGGCTCGGTACCAAACTTCATCACACCACCGCCTACCATCCACAGGCGAACGGCCTTTGCGAGCGATTCCACAGGTCGCTTAAAGCCGCCCTTCGGGCCAGTCTTCAAGGTGCAGGATGGGTAGACAGACTTCCATGGGTCCTTTTGGGTCTTCGTACGGCGCCCAAAGAAGACCTGCAATCGTCCTCAGCTGAACTCATCTACGGCCAGCCTGTCCGAGTACCAGGGGATTTCCTCCCTTCTCCCACAGAGCCATGGTCCGCCTCCCAGCAACTCGTTAGCCACCAGGAAGTGGCCAGATGCTTCGCTCCGGTGCCTACATCAAATCACAGCTTACAGAACTCCCACGTGCCAGCAGAACTGAAGAATGTTGAGTATGTATTCATCCACCGCGACGCTCACCGGGATCCGCTCAAGCCCCCTTACACTGGCCCTTTCCGCGTCATTGAACCAGGAGACAAATCCTTTTCGGCCGACATCGGAGGAAAGCCAGATCACATTTCGGTGGACCGATTGAAGCCGGCTCACCTGGACCTGGACCGACCAGTCGTCGTCGCTCAACCGCCGAAACGTGGCCGACCACCTGCAGCCGCCGAGAGACCAGATCAACCAAAGCCGCCCGCCAACTCGACCATGCTCGCCGCGCCTGCTCAACCACAATCGCCTGCCAGCTCGACCGCCGGTCATCAACTTCCTTTGCCAGGTTATCGAAGTCGGTCAGACAGACATGTCAGACCTCCCCCTCGTCTCACTTTTTCTGTTAAAGACAATTCTAGGGGGGCGCATGTGGCGGAGCCACCAAAGGACACAGAGCAGTTGTACATAATTCCTTTAACAGCAATGTAGTTACTGCCTGTGTCTGTACCTTTAATTACACTGTTTAACTGTACTATGTCTAGTTACCTCTACAGTGCGGTTTCAACGTGATGACGTCATGCCGTTAGTCACGTGATTCTCCAATGGCAGGAAGAACGTGATGACGTCATGACATCAGCTTTCAGACCAGAGGATCAGTCCTTGTGGAGCCTTCAATGAGAGCAGACCTGTATTCGATGTATTCCAGCAGTTTCCAGTTTAAACCTGTTTTGTTCCATTAAAGTTCGTTATTTTGATTGCCTGAGTCGAACTCAGTCTTTTCATTAGGAACCTCCATTCCTACACACTAACATTTTGTAGGCAAATGCATTGGCCAATTTGTACACAGTAAAGTCTCACACACAGCAATGCAATAAACGATCAGTTAATCTGTTCTGGTGGTATTAGTTGAGGGATGAATGTTGGCAAACACTGTGAGGACTCCTTGCTCTTCTTCAAATAGTGCCATGGAATCTTTTGTGTCCACCTGAACAACAGACTTGGTTCAACATCTCATCCAAAACTCATTGATTCACTTTTCATTTGATTAACCTCCAACTTTGAAGAGCTCCATGTTAATGGAGGAGCAGAATAATTATGATATGATGAATGAAAAAGGAATATGATAAACAGAACACTCAGACAAGACAAGTTTCTAACTGTAAACCTGAATACGTACATGTCAAGCTAGAAAGCTTGCAAAAGCCAGCAAACAGCCACAAAAAGGCTAACAACTCATAAAATGATCAACAACTCAAATGCAGCCTTACATTACATTCATTTAGGGGAACTGAAAGTTAAATTCAGTTTTTAATACATAGGAATTCAGGATCTTGATTAGCGTTTTGGAATCACAATTTGCAACTATGCCCGTTACGTGTGAAAACCAAAACTCAAAAGCTTTGCCTATGACATGTGAGAACAAGTAATTACACTGAGAATGCAGTAGTAGATCAGTTTGCCATAACTGATGCACTATTTAAGAAGCAATTGAATACTGCAGTAGGAAGTGTGTACAGTCTGGCTCACTGGGACTCTGACACTGGGCATACCTGGATTTGGAAAAGCTGCCTTATAGACCAAGAGGCATCAGAACTCTTTTCCTTGCAAGAAAAAATTACAATACACTAAAGAGCATTTCTTTAGGAGACATGAAAACACAAGATATGTTTTCCAAAGAGCTGTACGATATTTACTTCCTCACAGAATATTTTTATTATCTTTCTTTTTTCTTTGGTGCATTCTCCACCATTTGAGTCTGCCTTTGTAATTCTGCTTTTGAAGCCAAAAATAACTTGTTCTGGAAGGATTAGAAATATTTAAAATATTAAAATAAAGTAGTTGTTACAAGTTACAATTGACTCGATGCTTGTAATTCTTACTTTCTTATATATAAGATTCTGAGGGGGATTGACAGGGTAGATGCTAAGAGGTTATTTCTCCTGACTGGAGAGTCTAGAACTAGGGGGCATAGTCTCAGGATAAGGGGTTGGCCATTTATGACTGAAATGAGGAGGAATTTCTTCACTCAGAGGGTTGTGAACATTTTGAATTCTCTGCCCCAAAGTGCTGTGGATGGTGAGTCCTTGAGTATATTCAAGGCTGAGATCGATAGATTTTTGCACTCCAGAGGTATTAAGGGATATGGGGATAGGGCAGGAAAGTGGAGTTGAGGTCGAAGATCAGCCATGATCTTATTGAATGGTGGAGCAGGTTCGAGAGGCCGGATGGCCTACTCCTGCTCCTAATTCTTATGTTCGTATGTATCGTACATAGTGAAAACACTGTTAATTACTTTCTAATGATGCAAAAACCAAGAGTCAATTGTACATATATGCATGTACACTAGTTGATTGACTTAATGATGTAAATAATAAGAAACTTTGGACATTGCACTTGTCTTTCAGTTTCACGAAGGAAAAGTGTTTAGACGTATATGCTTATATACCACAAACTTAATCTGCATTGGGACTTTCATTGAAGACAGATGAGAAAGACGAAAGTGTTCTTTGCCCTTTCTTAACATGGTCCTGAAGGACTGTGTCCAGATTGGCAGCCACCATGTCCCCTAGATACTAATATGAATCAACAATTGGGAAAGATAACCCTTGTAACTTTCAGTCATTAGCTTTGAGATCTCCTCATGGGCAATAATACTGCACTTGGGGGTACCCGCCACCACCACCGTATCTCACTGATTAACCCATTGTTCAAGGTGGTGAGTAGAGTGCATTAACTCTGCATCTGCTAACAATGCAATACCATCTGTGATAAGATGCCAACTTCAGCCTGGACACAAACCTTTGGAACTGCACAGAGAAGGCACAAAGCTTATGCCAATATTCATGATTGGCATAAGCTTTTTTAATGTCTGACTCATATTTCAAAACAAATAATTAGCAATAATTATCTATGTAAATGAAAAAGAACACCAAATGCTGCTCAGTTGCTTCCACCAATTCTATTTGAGGTCATTCAGACAGAAATAAAATCACAAATACAACAGTCAGAGGTTGTGGTTCACATTGGTACCAACGACATGGGTAGAAAGAGGGATAAGGACCTGCAACAAGAATTTAGGGGGCTAGGTAGCAGATTAAAATGCAGGACCTCAAAGGTTGTAGTCTCTGGATTACTCCCAGTGCCATGTGCAAGTGAGTATAAGAATAGGAGGATAGAGCAGATGAATGCGTGGCTAAAGAGTTGGTGCAAGAGGGAAGGCTTTAGTTTCCTGGATCACTGGGACTGCTTCTGGGGAAGGTGGGACCTGTACAAGTCGGATGAGTTGCACTTGAACCAGAAAGGGACCAACATCCTTGAGGGGAGGTTTACTAGTACTGTTGGCGGGGGTTTAAACTAACTTGGCAGGGGGATGGGATACGGAGTGGAGGTATAGTAGGGGGTGGTGCACAGCCAAATATAGAGGAAAAAACAGTCAGCCTGGAAGGCAGAGCAAATATGTAATGGCACAAGGGAGTATGGCAAGGCTGAATGGCATTTATTTTAATGCAAGGAGTCTTGCGAGTAAGGCAGATGAATTGAATGTGTTGATGAACACATGAGAGTATGATATTATTGCTACCACAGAGACATGGTTGAGGGAGGGGTAGGACTGGCAGCTCAATATTCCGGGGTACAGAATCTTCAGGTGAGACAGAGGGGGGCGTAAAAGAGGAGGGCTGTCGCAATATTAATCAAGGAGTCAATTACTGCTGTAAGGAGGGATGGTATCTTAGCAGGTTCCTCTAATGAGGCCATATGAGTAGAACTTAAAAACAAAAAGGGGGCAAGCACTTTGCTGGGTGTGTACTATAGGCCCCCAAACAGCCAGGGGGAGATAGAAGAACAGATATGTAGGCAAATCTTAGAGAAGTGTAGAAATAATAGGGTAATAATAGTAGGGGATTTCAACTTCCCCAATATTAACTGGGATAGTCAGAGTGTGAAAGGCTTAGAGGGTGCGGAATTCTGAAAGTGCATCCAGGAGAGCTTTTTGAGCCAGCATGTAGAAAGTCCTACAAGAGAGGGGGCGGTACTGGACCTAATTCTAGTGAATGTAGCCGGGCAAATGGTAGAAGTGTCAGTAGGAGAGCATTTTGGTGACAGTGACCATAATTCGGTGAGATTTAAGGTAATCATGGAAAAGGACAAAGATGGACCGGAAATAAAGGTTCTAAATTGGGGGATGGCCAATTTTAATATGATAAGGCAGGATCTGGCCAAAGTAGACTGGGATCAGCTACTTGTAGGAAAATCCACATCAGAGCAGTGGTAGTCTTTCAGAAAGGAAATAGAGAGAGTACAACGCCGACATGTTCCCATAAAGGTCAAGGGTGGGACCAACAAACCCAGGGAACCTTGGATGTCAAGGGATATACAAGATTGGATTACGTAAAAAAGGGAGGCTTTTGGCAGATACAAAGGACTAAACACAGTGGAAGCCCTAGAGGAGTATAAAAAGTGCAGGGGGATACTTAAAAAAGAAATTAGGAGAGCGAAGAGGGGGCATGAAAAAACACTGGCGAGCAAAATAAAGGAAAATCCCAAGGTGTTTTATAAGTATATTAAGGGCAAGAGGATAACCAGGGAAAGGGTAGGGCTCATTAGGGACCAAAGTGGCAATCTGTGTGTAGAGCCGGAAGATATAGGTGAGGTTTTAAATGAATATTTTGCATCTGTGTTCACTATGGAGAAGGACAACGTAGGCATAGAAATCAGGCAGGGGGGTTGTGATATACTTGAACAAATTAGTATTGAGAGGGAGGAGGTACTAGCGGTTTTAGCGGGCTTAAAAGTGGATAAATCCCCAGGCCCTGACGGGATGTATCCCAGGCTGCGGTGTGAGGCAAGGGAGGTGATTGCAGGGGCTCTGACACAAATTTTCAGAACTTCTCTGGCCACAGTGGAGGTGCCAGAGGACTGGAGAACAGCTAACGTAGTACCATTGTTGAAGAAGGGTAATAGGGATAAACCAGGGAATTACAGGTCAGTGAGCCTAACATCAGTGGTAGGGAAATTATTGGAAAAAATTCTGAGGGACAGAATTAGTCTCCACTTGGAGAGGCAGGGATTAATCAGGGATAGACAGCATGGCTTTGTCAGGGGGAGATCATGTCTGACCAATTTGATTGATTTTTTTGAGGGGGTGACTAGGTGTGTGGATGAGGGTAGTGCAGTTGATGTAGTCTACATGGACTTCAGTAAGGATTTTGACAAAGTCCCACATGGGAGGCTGGTCAAGAAGGTAAGAGCCCATGGGATCCATGGCAATTTGGCACATTGGATCCAAAATTGGCTTAGTGGCAGGAGGCAGAGTGTGATGGTCGAAGGTTGTTTTTGAGACTGGAAGCCTGTGTCCAGTGGTGTACCACAGGGATCGGTGTTGGGTCCTTTGCTGTTTGTAGTGTACATTAATGATTTAGATATGAATGTAGGAGGTATGATCAGTAAGTTCGCAGATGACACGAAAATTGGTGGAGTGGTAAATAGTGAGGAGGGAAGCCTCAGGCTACAGGACGGTATAGATGGGTTGGTTAGATGGACAGAACAGTGGCAAATGGAATTTAACCCTGAAAAGTGTGAGGTGATGCATTTTGGGAGGACTAACAAGGCAAGGGAATACACAATGAATGGTAGGACCCTAGGAAGGACAGAGGATCAGAGTGACCTTGGTGTGCATGTACATAGATCACTGAAGGCAGCAGGACAGGTAGATAAGGTGGTTAAAAAGGCATATAGGATACTTGCCTTCATTAGCCGAGGCATAGAATATAAGAGCTGGGAGGTTATAATGGAGCTGTACAAAATGCTAGTTAGGTCACAGCTGGAATACTGTGTGCAGTTCTGATCACCACACTATAGGAGGGATGTGATTGCATTGGAGAGGGTGCAGAGGAGATTTACCAGGATGTTACCTGGGCTGGAGCGCTTCAGCTATGAAGAGAGACTGGACAGGCTGGAGTTGTTTTCCTTAGAGCAGAGAAGGCTGAGGGGGGACCTGATTGAGGTGTACAAAATTATGAGGGGCATAGATAGAGTAGCTAGAAAGGAACTTTTCCCCTTTGTAGAGGGGTCAATAACCAGGGGGCATAGTTTCAAGGTAAGGGGCAAGATGTTTAGAGGGGATTTGAGGAAAAACTTTTTCACCCAGAGGGTGATTGGAATCTGGAACTCACTGCCTGAAAGGGTGGTACAGGCAGGAACCCTCACAACATTCAAGAAGCATTTAGATGAGCACTTGAAATGCCATAGCATACAAGGCTATGGACCAAGTGCTGGAAAATGGGATTAGAATAGACAAGGCTTGATGGCCGGCGTGGACACGATGGGCCGAATGGCCTCTTTCTGTGCTGTATAACTCTATGACTATGACTCGACAACAATAAACATTCACTTCAATAATTAGTAGACATTGACTGGAATTATTATTTTGAAATTCAGCAAATTAATGCAGAATGGGCAAACCTTGACTCAATCTGAAAGTGGAAGATTACGATTAATTGTTCCTCACAATACTGACGCACTACTGATACAATAAATTAGTCAGATTCTGGAAATGTTTTGCATTAGTTTTATTTTTTTCTGTGTTATATATTCCATGTTAGTCCAATCTCTTTAGAGAACCTATGAATTCATGTATTAGGTATCTGTCATAAATAAATTCACTAACTATTGGGTGATGCTGGTAAATTATCACTGGAAGTATTTACTTTAAACATATAAATTACCACATTTGCACTAACAAAGCATTATATCAGCATAACTTTGTTTCTTTTTGATAACATGTAACTTTGTACAATATGATTACTGTGAGATTGGGTGTAAGCTAACAATCACAATTGGAAAGCCAATTAAGCCTTATTTTAAGAATCTTTGCCAATACATGTTTAAATCACAGCCAAGCTACTCGAGTTTTAAACAGTAGTATCCAGCTATTCCTAGACCAATTTGGGGTGGCCGTGGGCATAATGGACAAAGGAAATGTTTTAATGATGATGCCTTTGAGGCTATGATGAAGGGAGTGATGGAACACTAAAACATAGTTTATGGGATGGAGCGCAGACCTCCATCTCCTTTATAGCTGCTAGGCATGGCAGGAAATAGGGAACAGAAAGCTGAAGGATAAAATTCATGGCTAGTACTTTATTGTTCACGAGCTGGAGTGCCCGGCGGTGCCGAGGCTTTTTCGAGGGCATGTTGTTGTTGGAAGAGGGAGAGCGACTGGGGGGGAAGAGGGAGAGCGAGTGGGGGGGAAGAGAGAGAGCGAGTGGGGGGAAGAGAGAGAGCGAGTGGGGGGGAAGGGAGAGAGCGAGTGGGGGGAAGAGAGTGAGAGAGCGACTGGGGGTAAGAGAGAGAGAGAGCGACTGGGGGGAAGAGAGAGAGCTACTGGGGGGAAGAGAGAGAGCGACTGGGGGGAAGAGAGAGAGCGACTGGGGGGAAGAGAGAGAGCGACTGGGGGGAAGAGAGAGAGCGACTGGGGGGAAGAGAGAGAGCGACTGGGGGGAAGAGAGAGAGCGACTGGGGGGAAGAGAGAGAGCGACTGGGGGGAAGAGAGAGAGCGACTGGGGGGAAGAGAGAGAGCGACTGGGGGGAAGAGAGAGAGCGACTGGGGGGAAGAGAGAGAGCGACTGGGGGGAAGAGAGAGAGCGACTGGGGAAGAGAGAGAGCGACTGGGGGGAAGAGAGAGAGCGACTGGGGGGAAGAGAGAGAGCGACTGGGGGGAAGAGAGAGAGCGACTGGGGGGAAGAGAGAGAGCGACTGCGGGGAAGAGAGAGCGCGACTGCGGGGAAGAGAGAGCGCGACTGGGGGGAAGAGAGAGAGCGACTGGGGGGAAGGGAGAGAGCGACTGGGGGGAAGGGAGAGAGCGACTGGGGGGAAGGGAGAGAGCGACTGGGGGGAAGGGAGAGAGCGACTGGGGGAAGGGAGAGAGCGACTGGGGGGAAGAGAGAGAGCGACTGGGGGGAAGAGAGAGAGCGACTGGGGGGAAGAGAGAGAGCGACTGGGGGGAAGAGAGAGAGCGACTGGGGGGAAGAGAGGGAGCGACTGGGGGGAAGAGAGGGAGCGACTGGGGGGAAGAGAGAGAGCGACTGGGGGGAAGAGAGAGAGCGACTGGGGGGAAGAGAGAGAGCGACTGGGGGGAAGAGAGAGAGCGACTGGGGGGAAGAGAGAGAGCGACTGGGGGGAAGAGAGGGAGCGACTGGGGGCGAAGAGAGGGAGCGACTGGGGGGAAGAGAGGGAGCGACTGGGGGGAAGAGAGAGAGCGACTGGGGGAAGAGAGAGAGCGACTGGGGGGAAGAGAGAGAGCGACTGGGGGGAAGAGAGAGAGCGACTGGGGGGAAGAGAGAGAGCGACTGGGGGGAAGAGAGAGAGCGACTGGGGGGAAGAGAGAGAGCGACTGGGGGGAAGAGAGAGAGCGACTGGGGGGAAGAGAGAGAGCGACTGGGGGGAAGAGAGAGAGCGACTGGGGGGAAGAGAGAGAGCGACTGGGGGGAAGAGAGAGAGCGACTGGGGGGAAGAGAGAGAGCGACTGGGGGGAAGAGAGAGAGCGACTGGGGGGAAGAGAGAGAGCGACTGGGGGGAAGAGAGAGAGCGACTGGGGGGAAGAGAGAGAGCGACTGGGGGGAAGAGAGAGAGCGACTGGGGGGAAGAGAGAGAGCGACTGGGGGGAAGAGAGAGAGCGACTGGGGGGAAGAGAGAGAGCGACTGGGGGGAAGAGAGAGAGCGACTGGGGGAAGAGAGAGAGCGACTGGGGGAAGAGAGAGAGCGACTGGGGGAAGAGAGAGAGCGACTGGGGGAAGAGAGAGAGCGACTGGGGGAAGAGAGAGAGCGACTGGGGGAAGAGAGAGAGCGACTGGGGGAAGAGAGAGAGCGACTGGGGGAAGAGAGAGAGCGACTGGGGGGAAGAGAGAGAGCGACTGGGGGGAAGAGAGGGAGCGACTGGGGGGAAGAGAGGGAGCGACTGGGGGGAAGAGAGGGAGCGACTGGGGGGAAGAGAGGGAGCGACTGGGGGAGAGAGAGACGAGAGAGCGACTGGGGGGAAGAGAGAGAGCGACTGGGGGGAAGAGAGAGAGCGACTGGGGGGAAGAGAGAGAGCGACTGGGGGAAGAGAGAGAGCGACTGGGGGGAAGAGAGAGAGCGACTGGGGGGAAGAGAGAGAGCGACTGGGGGGAAGAGAGAGAGCGACTGGGGGGAAGAGAGAGAGCGACTGGGGGAAGAGAGAGAGCGACTGGGGGGAAGAGAGAGAGCGACTGGGGGGAAGAGAGAGAGCGACTGGGGGGAAGAGAGAGAGCGACTGGGGGGAAGGAGAGAGAGCGACTGGGGGGAAGAGAGAGAGCGACTGGGGGAAGAGAGAGAGCGACTGGGGGGAAGAGAGAGAGCGACTGGGGGGAAGAGAGAGAGCGACTGGGGGGAAGAGAGAGAGCGACTGGGGGAAGAGAGAGAGCGACTGGGGGGAAGAGAGAGAGCGACTGGGGGGAAGAGAGAGAGCGACTGGGGGAAGAGAGAGAGCGACTGGGGGGAAGAGAGAGAGCGACTGGGGGGAAGAGAGAGAGCGACTGGGGGAAGAGAGAGAGCGACTGGGGGAAGAGAGAGAGCGACTGGGGGGAAGAGAGAGAGCGACTGGGGGAAGAGAGAGAGCGACTGGGGGGAAGAGAGAGAGCGACTGGGGGGAAGAGAGAGAGCGACTGGGGGGAAGAGAGAGAGCGACTGGGGGGAAGAGAGAGAGCGACTGGGGGGAAGAGAGAGAGCGACTGGGGGGAAGAGAGAGAGCGACTGGGGGGAAGAGAGAGAGCGACTGGGGGAAGAGAGAGAGCGACTGGGGGGAAGAGAGAGAGCGACTGGGGGGAAGAGAGAGAGCGACTGGGGGAAGAGAGAGAGCGACTGGGGGAAGAGAGAGAGCGACTGGGGGGAAGAGAGAGAGCGACTGGGGGGAAGAGAGAGAGCGACTGGGGGGAAGAGAGAGAGCGACTGGGGGAAGAGAGAGAGCGACTGGGGGAAGAGAGAGAGCGACTGGGGGAAGAGAGAGAGCGACTGGGGGGAAGAGAGAGAGCGACTGGGGGGAAGAGAGAGAGCGACTGGGGGGAAGAGAGAGAGCGACTGGGGGAAGAGAGAGAGCGACTGGGGGAAGAGAGAGAGCGACTGGGGGGAAGAGAGAGAGCGACTGGGGGAAGAGAGAGAGCGACTGGGGGAAGAGAGAGAGCGACTGGGGGAAGAGAGAGAGCGACTGGGGGAAGAGAGAGAGCGACTGGGGGAAGAGAGAGAGCGACTGGGGGAAGAGAGAGAGCGACTGGGGGAAGAGAGAGAGCGACTGGGGGAAGAGAGAGAGCGACTGGGGGAAGAGAGAGAGCGACTGGGGGAAGAGAGAGAGCGACTGGGGGAAGAGAGAGAGCGACTGGGGGGAAGAGAGAGAGCGACTGGGGGAAGAGAGAGAGCGACTGGGGGGAAGAGAGAGAGCGACTGGGGGGAAGAGAGAGAGCGACTGGGGGGAAGAGAGAGAGCGACTGGGGGGAAGAGAGAGAGCGACTGGGGGAAGAGAGAGAGCGACTGGGGGGAAGAGAGAGAGCGACTGGGGGGAAGAGAGAGAGCGACTGGGGGGAAGAGAGAGAGCGACTGGGGGAAGAGAGAGAGCGAC